>NC_142591.1:28372089-28679244 GCF_965207765.1 Zootoca vivipara
TGCATATTTGTAACATTTTATGACACACTGAAAAAATACTATTTTTTGTAATTACCATAGACAGCTCTTAACATGCAAATATGTTATTGCTCTCATGACGCAATGTATCTTGTGAAGTGCATGGTGTGTAGTGTGATAAAGGTAATCTACATAATGCATGAACAGTTTGAGCTTTATTACTAATTGCTGTCTTAGAATTAAGCAATAGTTAATTGCAGATCAAATAGCAGCTGTGTCTTCTTCTGCCCCTTCCAGGATACCAGAGGGGTGCTGGCTGAAGTTTCCCCATACATGTTAGTTTACCCCTTGATAATGGCAATGTCAAGTGAAGACTAGCATGTGAGAACCAATCAAAACCCACAGGCAGAGCTTTCACATGGGCTATGCACAGGTTTTACTTCACATACACCACTGTATATGTGGAGATTGCAGAACACACAGAGAAGTATACATTTTCTATAAAAGAGACACAAAACATATACCACTGAATATGTGAGGGGCAGATATTCATGCTGCCAGGGGGCAGAGCTGGCATGTGGTGTAGCCCCACACTGGGACAACACATGACTAATATGTCTGTATATGGCAACCAGGACTACTGAGTGATACAATTCTATACAATATGCTCTCTTTTCCTGCATGTAATGAACCAAATTCCTCAAGGTAAAGGTACTGAGCCCCTCCAAAGTTGATGCACATTACCATTAAAATGGTATGCGTGCACTGCACCATGTGATTCATGGTGTGGGGCGGGGCTTATCTGCCCCCCCAATATTTTATTCAAGTTGGCACCCCAGTGTTGGGAACTGGATTTTTAGATAAGAGACTTGCAAAATGCTTGTCATTCTGACAGATGAGGTGTGTTTGAAGAATAGCATGTATACAGCAGAAATCCTGATGTCAGCAGCAGACAGCAGGTTTTGCCCTCATGACAACAGTATACTCAAAATTCAGTGTCATGAGGTCAAAGCCTCCACTCTGGACACTGGGCGAAGGAAACAGGCAAAATCAGTCAGGGATTAATTGAACCTGCCCAGGGGTCCTTGCAATAGACAAGCCATACACCTCTCTTGACATTCCATCACAGTTTACTGACATCAAGAAGCAGAACTAGGAAAGAGCTATGTAAATGAGGGAGTAGGTTTGCCAGGGATCACTGGAGCAGAGAGCACTCCAGCAGAGTCACAAAGGGGATCATTTAAATTCCTTCCATGTAAGTGAATGGTTCATTCACTCCTATAGAGGAAAGCACTGCACTTGGGAATACCTTTGTGATGAGGTCAAACCTTGCTCTTGATGCCTAGTATTGGGTGATCCAGCCTTCAGAATGGGGAATATGCTACATGTCTCTTGTAAAGTTGCCCTGGACTCCTTATGGGACCTTGCAAGACTTCCCATCATAATGTTGGACATATTGCTAATTCTGACCTGAAAGCAGTTTAGTATAGAATTTGGACAACTAGTAATCACATGGCAATTACCTAAATCTTCACTCTATGGCTGCTATAACCACATGGAGAGTTGGCCCCATGTAGCTTCAGAGTAGGGTTGCCATATTTCAAACAGTGAAAATCCAGACACAAAAGTTGTTGAGCTGGGCTGCCATACACCTGGATTTTTCCGAACACTTCAGACAGGGGAGTGAAGCCCATCGTCCCACAGCTCACCAAATGTTTATACACTGAAGTTGAAGCTGGGTTTAACACTACGAGCACACAACTGTTTCCCCTTGCTATTACAGACTTTCAATGGTAACTGGTTATCTAAATCCCATCTAAGAAGTAGTGTAAATTAAAACTAGGAATATTTTAACCAGCTATATGCATAGGACAGCGAGATACAAAGGAGGAGAGGGCTTCTGCACCTTTTATGTATACAATTAAACTGCTTGAGACCAGAATACCTGAAAGGTCGCCTCACCCCTTATATACCCAATTGATCGTTTGTTTCTGCTGGTGAGAGCAAGGGCCTCTTGCAGAGACCATCTGAGGAGGCACATTCCATACAATGTAGGAATCAGGCCTTTCGTGTTGTGGCACCTACCTTTTGGAATGTCTACCCCTTGGATATTGGACAGGCACCATCTCTCTTGTCTTTTTAGTGCCTACTAAATACCCTCCTCTTTCAACAGTCCTTTTCAAGTCAAAATATTTTCCAGTCTGCATCTGTAACGGAATTGTTCTTTTTTTTAAAAAAAAAATGTTTAGTTTTTATTATTTGTTGTTTACCACCCTGGGCTCCTTGGGAGGAAGGGAAGGATATAAACTTAATATATAAATGATAAACTGTATGCGGTCACCTAGTAATTGCCATTCCAACAGTTGGAGGATACACGTTCCAGCTATGACAGCTAAACAGAAACGAAAGCATTGCTTAGAGGGTGCTTGCCAGGCCAAAATGGTACTCACAGCTCTATCCTCCAATACCTTGCCACCAGTTCCTGTACTCCAGAATCTGCCACCTGAGGCAAGTGCCTCATTGGGCTGGATTGTAGGCCCTTTGGGAAAGCCATTAGCTTTGTGGCCTGCTTGTAAACTTCCAAAGGTACCTGGTTGGCTGCCATTCGGGGGGTGGGGATATTGAACAAGATGTTTCCCTTGTCTAATCCAGAAAGCTAAAGCTTATGTTCCTATAGCTCATTTTACTTGGCATGTAGACCTTCCTTATAACCATCATTATAGCTGAAGCAGCCCTAATAATTCTGTGTAATTACTACTTCGTTTCAGTTCCTCCATCCAATATTTAAGATTTGTTCCTATTGGACTATATACAGTTATCTGAAAGGCTGTATATTTAGAGTTGTTAATATTTCAGTGTGTCTGCTTGAACAATACCAGATCAGATGAACAATTGAATACATACTTAATGTTTTTTATATCCATGGATCATATATTGGTTTTAAGGGCCAATATTTCTTTATTTTTGGCTAGGGCTGTTGGTAGCAATTTATGCCTTCAATTACAGTATGGAAGGTATTTTTATTTTAAGGCTTAAGAAAAATATTGCTCCAGGTTATTAAAGACTGACATTTTAGAATGTAACAAAGGGGTACTTCAAATCCTTTAACCTCAACTAAAAGATTGGTGCTCGCTTATCTTAGGACTCATGAATGTTGTTCTTCTTGTGTCTAAGTCTTCATAACTTTTCCCAGGAAAATTAAACAGAATCATTAAAAGGGGAATAAACTTGGAAGCTCAAGAAAGGCTCTGTAGTTAACTATCCTAGGAGAAAACAAGTTTCCACATGACTTATGGGCCATTTGGGCTCAATTGAATTTAATGGGTTCCAGCTGTACCTCTGCAATGGCTTTGAAGAGCAACATGTTGAAAAGGGATCCGATACAGGTCTGAGGAAGTCTATTTTAGCTTACCATACTTGGAGAGCAAGAGAAGTGCAGGATTTTAAAAAGTAGGAACTGGCAAGACTTTCTTACACTTAAGAATTAAAAGAAAATAATTACTCTTGCAATTCAACCCTATCTACTTGGAAGTAAGCCAGGTTGAGTTCAGTAGGCAATTACTTGCAGGTAAAGGGGCATAGAATTAGGATGGGGACCTTAAACTATCCCTTTGAATGTGACACTAATCTTTCCTTTTGGGTTTTTCTTCAGAGGAAAGGATCAGTCTTCTTGATCTCTCTGCTTTTACAGTGGAACTTCAGCCATTAGTTGGTTGATGCTCATCTCCAGGCCCAGCTACACGTGATATTAATCAGACACGCATAATGCAATGATGTCGCATCACAAGTTGCGTTGGAGTAGACGTTAAGGAACAACAAGCAAAAAGACATTGCTCACACCCACACCGTGCATGAAAAGCACTCTCATAACTCTTTAAGAGTCATGGCTTAAAAAATTAGTAAAATTAGTGGAATTTATGAATTTGGCCAAGATCACAGCAGCGATCAGAAATATATCGAAACAAAAATGTAAAGCAGAATGGAAATATGTAGAAAATTACCTAATCAAAGAAAATGTAAATACAAATTTGATGATATGCTTTGATTGAAATTTATACAGAAAATATAGAAATTTCTTAATGAAGAGATTATAGGGAAATATGAAAACTGATAAAGGAAAGCGATGTTCAAATAATTGGAAGTCAATTTTTAAGCTGTTTTGTATATATGTTTTATGTATGTTTTTTGTTTCCTTTATGTAATTTCTTTATATGTTTTGTTAAAATTTCTTTTCTTTCCTTTTGTACTTTATTGATTTGTCTTTGTAACTTTTTATAAAGTATATAAATAAAGTTATTTATATTAAAAAAAATAAGAGTCATGGCTTCTCCTAAAGAATCCTGAGAAGTTTAGTTTTTAAAGGTCCTGGGGTGCGTGTGTCTCCTATCAACTCTCAGCACTCTTAACATACTACAGTTCCCAGGGATCTTTGGGTAAGCCATAACTGTTAATGTGATGTAAGCGTCCTTTAAATGGGTGGTATGGATGGGTGGAGTGGGTGCAGGGGCAGAGTGTCCTGTTTTGCCGATTGAGGCCAAACAGGAAGCGCCACCCCACCTGCCCTGATGCCACCACTGTCTCCACCCCACCTAATCTTTCTCCTAATCTCCTTCTACATCTCTCCATCCTCTCTGCTCTGCAAAAAAAAAATCACACTACTTCTTTCCAGGCAGCATCCATATTCTGAGTTTTTCCTTTAACTCAATTAGGATTTCCATGTAGTCTGCCTGACACCTATCTCCCTCTTGCTTTATTGCTCTTTGATTTTAACCAAAGAATTACCAGGTCAATCTGAGTACTGTCTTTGTAACAACCGATTCCCTTGTTTTTGTAATAAACTGCATATTCCTTGTTTCTAAAAGAAAAATTCAGGTCTGTGGAGCCTTGTTGGATTCCTTTGAATTCCTTAGGAAACTTAAAGGCCTACTTTTCTGGCAGGAGAGCAAGGGGGGGCAGCTATTTAATTGTCTGATGAACATAAAAGCTATCTGTGTCTTACCAGTTTTATTCATATTGTTGCTTTGAATGCATTGACAAATACTTTTTAGTGCAGGGCAACAAACACACAAATGAACTATTTATATTCCTTTCTAAGGATGCAGTACTTAAGCAGGGAAATGTAGTTATGTTTGTGTAAATATGCCCTTAGAATTAAGTTTTGCTGGGGCATTATAATAGGTAATTTGTTCTTTTTAAATCCTTTTTAAATTTTTAAATTAAAGTTTCACGCAGCAACACAAGAACACTGTTATTTGAGAGCTGTTTCTGGAATTTCTTCTTCAGTCCAAACAGCTCTCAGCCTTGGCTACTGAACTGTGAAAAGGCTCCCTTCCTCCCTGCTCTCAGCAGAAAAAAGGCTGAATTTGTTTGCTTCAACACCTTCAGATATGTTCAGAAAGGCAGTTTTATTTGGCCCTTCACTTTTTCCTATTTTCCTCTTAAGATGAGGTGAAAGGAGCAACATTCCTGTCCTTTGAATTCTATCTTTCTATACACAGTCCACCCTCTTCAGGTTAATCCTGACGTTTACAATCCTACAGAGAATGGTGGTTTAATGCCTGAAACTGAGAGCCTTGATATAACCCAGCAGAGAAACTGAAATGAATCGTCCCATTCATCCTTCTTATTGTGTTTATTTTTTCTCCTCAGATAGTATAGAACTAACATGCTGTATCCCTTTATCAAAAGACTTTTTTACACACACACACACACACACAGAGAGAGAGAGAGAGAGAGAGAGAGAGAGAGAGAGAGAGAGAGAGAGAGAGAGAGAGAGAGAGAGAGAGAGAGATTATGTGAAATTCCAGGTCAGACAAGTACAGGGGACTCTTAAGTGCCTGTTTTCCCCTCTTGTAACCTGTAAATCCAGATTTTCAAAACACAGCGTGTCAGCAGTTACTTTCACATTCAATCAGGAGTAATCACTTCTCTCTGTGTTGCTACTTATATGGCTCTCCTTCTACAGCTTCAGAAACATTAATGGATTTATCCTCCTAGCCCCTCCAGCTGGCGTGGCTGTTTGAAGGGAGGCGGGCCTTCCATGGCTATGAAGATAGGACAGTGTTACTGAGGAAGAATATTGCCCACTAAGCATCTTTCTTGAAGTCATTTCCATGTTTGTAACAGCGCATACCCTCAGACTGAGGGAGACTGACCTTGTTGGGCAGCACAGATTTCTCCTGCCCAATTTCTTCTAATGCATTCTGAACTCAGTAGGTTGACACTCCGATACTTGTCAGCTAGCAAGTGGTCATAGGGCAGCCTTCACTAACCTGGTTCCCACCAGATGTTTTAGACCACAGCTCCAATCAGTCCTGTGCTGGCTGGCGCTGAGATGAGTTATAGGATAAAACATCTGGAGGGTACCAGGTTGATGAAGGGTGTTGTAGGGTAGGCTGAGTCAAGTAGCATTTTATTAATCTTCAGCTCATTCTGTTTCTATCAACAGTGGTGATTTCGAGGCAGATTAGCAAGACCCCACTCATCAAAATAAGCAGGAGGCCTGCCAAGCACAGCATGGTTGGATTACCACATTTTGAAGAAAGTGAAGTAATAAAAATTGTCAAATAATAGAGTCCCTCACCCTTAGTAAGACCAGAGTCCAAAATCACCTAACTGCACCACTGCCTAGCAACCGTGACCAATGAATTGAGATGCATGCTGTGCAGATTCATAGGATATATTTTGACAGTAGACTCATAAGTCTACTTGGGAGTAAGTTGCATTGAGTTCAGTGGAACATACAGGTGAGTGTGTGCAGAAATCTAGCCTAAATCTAAAACGTAACTCTATAGCACTTAAGTTGATAGAAACTTTGAAAAGAAGATAGTGTTTTACAAGGCTGTGCCATCATAAATATTTTGAGAGTTGATGTTCTATTATTTCTGGAGAATGCAGGTGGAAAGATCATAATTTACTAAAGAGACTACAGTACAATGAATTCTATATTTCTACAGGGACGCAAGCTCCCAAACTCCAGTTTTGTTGCTGTTTAGTTGTTTGTTGTTGTTGTTTAGTCATTTAGTCATGTCCGACTCTTCGTGACCCCATGGACCATAGTTGTTTAGTCGTGTCCAACTCTTCGTGATCCCATGGACAAAAGCATGCCAGGCACTCCTGTCTTCCATTGCCTCCCACAGTTTGGTCAAACTCATGGCTTATAGATTGCAATAAAAGAGTGTTCAGTAGATAGCAGTCTCCCACATGGTAATGTGAGGGGAGCAGAGGGAATATGCTACCCATGCCCCTTCACATTAGGATGCATGATGGCCACACCACATGGTGGTCACAGATTCACTATGAGTGTGAAGGCACCCTATGCATGTGCACAGCATTTCTGTATGTCAGTGATTTTCAACCAGTGTGCTGTGGCACCACGGGGTGCCTTGAATGATAGGGGTGCCATGGGCAATACTGGCCTCTGTCCTTCTTCCCTTCCTTCCCTCCTGTGATGCCTTCTTGTGTCTCTGCCTCCCAAAGGCTTGTCCAGCCATTTGTTGCAGCATGCAGCAGCCCTGGCCAGAAGCTTTCCAGGCGAATGGGACTGGCCAGGAAGTGCTTCCCAGGCCCCTGTGGGGCGGGCGGGCGGGGGGGGGGGCAGCTCAGAGACCAGGGACAGAAGGAGAAGGGAGAGAGGAGAGGAGGCTGAGGGACTATTCCACAAGGGAGGGTTTTTTGAAAAAGGATGAGAGGCTGTCATGTTTTACCTTTTCTTGCGAGGAAGCCAATTCAGCATAAGGGAATTTCCTTTAAAAAAGGGAGAACTTGACAGCTATGGCTGTCAGCTCTGCAGGCAAGGGGTAACATAACTGGGCTCCTGAGCCCCACAGGGGTGCTGCAGAAAGAAGGCAGTTGGTCAAGGAAGCTGTGGACTCAAAAACCTCAGCTCTATGTGAATGGGAACCAGTTTTGACCAGGTTCCTATCCATGTTTATGAAGATCTACACCTGTAAATAAACAGGGCCTTTTGTATTAAGACTGGAGATCATGGCCAACATACTCAGAGGTGCTGAGTTAGGTCAATGGAACACATGACCTTGGGGCAGAACCAGGAGGTGTAGTTTTGCGCATTGTGGAGGGTGCTCAAGTGACCAGCTCCTTACTCTCAGCAATTGGAATCTTAACATTTTTCTTAGGTTGGTAGCAATGTTCCTTGCTAAGAGAATTATGTTGAGAGTAAGCTGAACTAGACCTGTTTTTCTTTACCTTGATTTAAGGTCCCTTTTGTGACTATAATCTTTATTTCATTCCTCATTTATTTTGCATTGACTGGCTCCAGGAGCAATAACTCCTACACAAGCAGATAATTTTCTTCCTATTAAGTAATGTGAACTGAATTCTGGAAGATACTGTTCAAGTTAGTCTAATTAACATTCTGTCACTGGCAGCCAAGGCGTAAGAGGGCTCAGGTACAGTAACTAACTCATTTCTGGAGTCACTCTATCTGGCACTGAATATAGATTGGGAAAATTCTTTGCTTGAGCAAGATGTGTGGTAATGTTGTTAAGCTTTGTTAAAGTGCTCTTTAAAAATACATTAGGTTCTCTTGAGAGAGTGCTGTTGTCTGCAGCTAAAGTCAGACATTGCACAGGCACTGGTAGTCTCCCCTGCACACAGTTTTCAGCAGATATGTACTCTGATCTCAAGGCAGACAAAAGTGTTTAAATGAGTAGGATGGTGATCACACCATACTAATTTGCACTAGCCACCCCAAGTGAGATTTACCCCCTGACTTCCAGAAAGCAAGAATAGGAAGGATGAACGACAACTGAAACAGGCACCATTTATGTTCACTAAATGCGAACCACCTGGGCTTCAAGCAACAGAAGAAGAAGGAGGAGGAGGAGGAGGAGGAGAAGGAGGAGGAGAGTAGTAGTAGTAGTTTGGATTTGATATCCCACTTTATCACTACCCTAGGAGTCTCAAAGCGGCTAACAATCTCCTTTCCCTTCCTTCCCCACAACAGACACTAGACCAAGGTCACCCAGCAGCTGCATGTGGAGGAGCGGAGACTTGAAACCGGTCCCCCAGATTATGAGTCTACCGCAAAGGATACAGAAGCATACTCACTCCTTAGGAGGGAATGTAGCCCATCAAGAGCAGGCAACCTCCCACCCATCTGGCCTAGGGAACCGCCCACTAACAGTGCCTCGTTCTTACCTAGATTGAGCTTGTTGCCTCTCATCCAGTCCATTACTGAGGCAAGATATTATCAAGGAAAGATGCATCCTGGTTGCTAAGGGGTAAAAAAAGGACAGAGAGATTCCAAGGACTAAAAAATAAGACATAAGCAGGAAAAGTGCACTAAAAGAGTAGAGAAAGACAGTGGCTCTTTAGGAGTCCAGGGATTCTTATTGCCTGGTTTCAAAACAACTCACTTATCAGTTACAGTTCTGACTTTATTCATTGGCAAAAACACTGGCAGGGAGGTGCAGCCAAGCTCGCTCATTTCCCAGAAATCACCTAGAAGGGTATCTGAGAGTTTAGAAAATTGGAGAACATTTCTCCCCTGTGTTTATTTTGTAATATATCTTACTTTTGGATAGGATCCTGGTTGCATTACTTATCTGTAAAAACTTTGGAAAATTGGTGAATACGACTAATAGGTTATTGAATGTTTTTGTAGAAATACGCAAGTTCTCCAATATATAACTTTTGAAAGCAAAATAAAAGTGTTATCTGCACATTTTGCTATGTAAATTCCTTTCTAGGAGGGCTAGAGACCAAGTCTGGGGCTGATTGGGATACCACCTGGGTTGGTCACAATCCACAGGAAATAATAGGCTTACGCATCATATATGGGAATCATATTTAAAAGATCCTGCTCCAACCCTCTTCCAGCCCTGTGGTCCTGTGCAAGGTTGTAGGTCTTTTTAGGCCCCTGGGTCTAAGAATACCCCCACCCCCCAGCAAAAGTCCTCAACTTGGTCACTTCTGTGATCTCTAATCCACTTTCCCTACTAATCCCCCAAGAGCCAGGACAGCAATGTGGAATAAAATTTAGGGATGGAGGCAGCTTCCTGGCTAATCACCCTAGCCTTTTGAGGTGTTGTTGCCAGGCACGCCGTGTGTGCTTTGTGGCGCACAGCATCAAGCATCCTTGCACCAGGTGGCTACATCCTGGCACAATAACTTAATCATCAAGCATTTGAATGCAGTTTGGTAGCTTATCCAACAGAGGGGAAAAAGAATTGCAATATGCCACAGCCTATCTCTAGAAGGAAGAATAAGCAGCATTTCCGTTAAAGCATCACATCTGACAGTGAAAAGTATCAACAATAATCAGCCCAAACACTTGGCACTGAAAATATGCAATGCTTGCAACACTCTGGTAGAAGTGAGGTACCTACCTAATCCTATTAATCTAGTGGTGTTGGTAACTGTCATAGGCAGTAGGTGACTTATGAACAGAAAGATCACAATCTACTAAAGAGCCTACAATGAATTCATAACTTATGAACAGAATTATAATTCCTTTGCTACCACTTGACATCAGAAAATATGCCCATAAAATACCCATGGATTTCCCACCACAGTACCTCCTGTTTCTACTGTCAGAAAAATTATTCCTGATTCTTAATTGGAATCTCCTTACTTATAAGTTGAAGCCATTGGTCCCTGGAGCAGAAGAAAACTTGGAGTTAACAACAGCCCTACCCTCCAGATTTTATCTCCTATACGGGATAATAATATTTACCTATCCTTCAGGGTTAAGGGATGTGGGTGGCGCTGTGGGTTAAACCACAGAGCCTAGGGCTTGCCGATCAGAAGGTCGGTGGTACGAATCCCCACGATGGGGTGAGCTCCCGTTGCTCGGTCCCAGCTCCTGCCAACCTAGCAGTTCGAAAGCACGTCAAAGTGCAAGTAGATAAATAGGTACCTCTCCGGTGGAAAGGTAAACGGCGTTTCCGTGTGCTGCTCTGGTTTGCCAGAAGCGGCTTTGTCATGCTGGCCACACAACCTGGAAGCTGTATGCTGGCTCCCTCGGCCAATAACGCGAGATGAGCGCCACAACCCCAGAGTCATCTGTGACTGGACCTAATGGTCAGGGGTCCCTTTACCTTTTACCCTTCAGGATTGCTGCAAGAGACTGCTGAAATAATGTATATGAAACATGCTAAAAACTCAGACAACACTGTATAATAAATAACTAAATGTTGTTCCATGTACCTAGTTTTTGCTATATGTATAATAATATCCTGGCAATTAGCATTGATTTTCACATTATCCTCTTATAGCAGCAATACACATTCCGAAGGTTCTGTGCCTACCTGAATTCCACACTGCAGTTTGGTGCTTACTAATATAATCCTAATAAAATACACGATATTACTAGGTTTAATTATACAGTCTAGATATTAAGAGCTTTGCCCCTTGCTGTTCTCCATCCTGCTCTCAAGCTGCAATCTCCTTTCATCTTATCCTCACGGCATGAAGCAGGGTAGGTGTTCCCTTTATATGGCTCAGGGCTGTGGTCATATGACTGCCCAAACTTCATTTAATCAGTTCAGAGAATCAGAAACCAGAGACTTTTTATTACTTTAATCCTCATTCAAAGCATAAAAAGCTGGAGAAATATTAATATTCACACAGACACACTTGAACACCTTGGGAGTATCTGTGTTAAAAGGGCACATGAAAGGAACACCTGTGCCTTATGAGAATTTCTTACCTATTGTTAGGGCAACATCACTGACAATATTTTTAATTGTGAGTCAGTTTCACAAACTGAAACCTTTGTAAATGCAAATTGTTGCAATTGGGTGGCTGCTATTCATCCAATTGGAAATGTGCAATTCAATTCATGACATTTTAGTGTATAGTAGATCATGCTAAACCATCAAAAAGAATTCTTCAGGGAACTTTTCTCCTCATAGTTTCATATATGAACATGCATACTATATGCTGCTTCTCTTATTCTTGTTTTATGCAGGGGCACCATTTCCTGAGGGGGGAAATGGTAATTTGGTATATTGGACATAGGATAGGAATATAACACATCCAAAGCTTTCATATTTATTCTGAAATTGAGGTGGCAGGGAAGGACTGTCCTGGACCCTTATGAGGAACTCGGAGCAGGGACGAAGGTACTGCGGTAGTTCCACTTTCTTCTTTTTTACATTTAGATTTGTTTCCCCTTCCAGTCAGCTTCCTTAAACACAGGCTTAGTGCAACAGTCCAGGTTGCATGTGGAGACCCTTTAACCAAGCCTGGAAATAAATTCAAACGGGACTCAAATTTTGGTTTGGTTTTTGGCAGAATTTAGGCCACAACTTTATTGATTACAAATCAAGTGAGTGGATGCATAGGCTCTGGTTCGGCTAGCTTCCTGCAGCGTTGCAGGCAGCACTGACTCTGGACAGCAGCCAGAAGTCAGCCTTGGGTGAACACCTGGAACAGAGGCAGACGGGGCGCCCGGCATGTCTACCCCAGATGAGCCCTGAACTCAGGCTCAGGGCACAACCCCACTTAGGGAACACCAACCATGAGCCCTTGGATTCCTTTTAAAGGAATACCCAACACATAGGGATGGCTAGGCATCCTGCCATCCCTATCAACTAGAACAAGAGCCTATCCGCCAACCTTACAAGTTGTGATGATTTGCTACACGGCAGGAGAAACCCAAGTGGCACCAGCCAATCAGCCAAATGGGGGAAATTCCTGCCGTGCCCCTGTCCCAAAGACAAGCGACACACGACGGCATAGCAAGGTCAAGTGCAAGCCCTAAAGATAGGGAGAGGTGGGTAGGTGTTCCAATGCACTGAGACCCAAAAGAGAAGCTCAGGGTCATGTGCAATGGTTAAATAGTGGTCCCTCTAACTCTTTGATTGGCATGCCCATAGCCCAATTGCTCCCCGTTAAAGGGACCACCCAATAGGGTGTTGTGGCTGCTCCAATGTTCCCACCCCAACACCTAGGCCTGATTGCTGGGTCCCACCACAACATGTGCCCTCTTGTGAGGGAGGACCTGATCTACAGCACCTTTATTGTTCCTTTACAAGGTCCTCTCCAACTTCAGAAAAGAACCAATCCTCTTCTAGCACTTTCTATTTGTCACAGAATTCTACTCAATATTGATCTAGAGCAGATTCCAGTGTATAGTTAGCAGAGTAAAAACTTAAACATGTTGCAGGATTCCCCCAAAAATAGACCAGAGGCAATTGCATTTCATTCAGCAGAGCTTTAGTGCTGCTGAAGGTCACAAATCCCATATATTCACGATTGGTGCTGTCCATAAGAAATCCAGTTGCAGCAGACAACTTAAACTCACAATAACTTATAATAAGTCTAAACCTTACACTATATAAAGAACACCACACCAGAATTAAAGAAAGATAGAGAGAAAAAGTGAAACCCAGGCTCCTCTTGGCCTTACTATTATAGTCAGCATGACCTTGAAAGAAGAGATAACAGAACCAGTTTAAGCCAGCGGCAGCTGTACTCAGCTTCTCTGAAGGAATAACCGAAACATCATGAACCTGCTGTTTGTTTCTTTCACACAGAGAAGCTTCCAGAACCCTCTTGAATTAATTAGAATAGGAAAGATCTCTACACATCAGATCAATACTTTCTGTAATAAGAAATAAAAGCTGACACTATTTTGTCAACAATCAGCCATTGTCTTTAAAAAAAACAATATTGAGAGGAACCATTTGAAAGTTCTGTTCTGATATAAAAGAACAGGAGGCTTTTGGTGGAAGCTTTTAACGAACTTTTAATTCAGGCATATACTGTAGCACTAGTTGAGCACTACTGAGGTTTAAATAGGAAAGCAGCATCATATTTTAATGTAGATTTACATACAAAATATGATTACAACACTGGTCTAGATACTATACATGGAAACAGGCATGTAGGACCAGTACAGTTCAAAAATTGCTATAGGCAGATTGGCCAGTGTATATTTGTTTGTGCGTTCCACCTGTGGAGAGTCAGGTGCAGGTACACATTCATGTGCATTATGCTGAACAATGTTGAAGACCACATTGTACCAGTTAGCTGTACACATCTGTGTGTATGCAAAGTGCCCTCAATGGGTTCACACCTGTATTCATACATGTTATTTGATTTAGGCATGAAAAAGACATATCTTTCAAACTGTGACTTTTTACCCATGTGCTCCCAATGTGAGTTTGCATCCATAAGAACCACCTTTCTGCACACAAATACAGCCCTTCTCCACTGAGGGAATCAGTTGCTCGAACAGAATATATATTGCTTATAGGCAACAGAAATTCATCTGGACATAGTTGCACTTTTCTTTCTTAGCTTAGAAAACCAAAGGTAAAGTAACATGCTTGTTGAATAAACATAAAAGTCTAGTTTTAAACTTTTAAATAAAGCTATTGATATATTATTTGTAAAATACAAACTACAGTATCTGCATAAAAGTTTGTCAGAAAGAAAAGTTTTTGTGTGAACTATAAACCACATTCTTTTAAAAAATTGCAAGTTGTGTTCTTTTTGGTTGAATTCAACTTGTTGATTGTTTTTAAGAATGAAAAGAAAATTGTTCAAATGTTTCGAACATTTTGAAGGAAAAATGTAAAATGTTAAGCAATAGATTCTAAAGTCAAACGATACTAAAGCCATAAAATATGTAGTACAGTGCTTTAAGAGACCATTTAAAAAATACTAATTAGAGACAGATCAATGAACATGGATCATAGCAGGACATCAATTTCCTTTGTCCTTCCAAATCGAGTTGCATTAATTAAGTCTCTCTTTGGCCTTCATCCTAATGTACAAGTTAGCTGTATTCATGATGTTAATAGTATTTCTGCATTGAAGACTGGAGCAGCAGGAGAATTTTGCAGCTCATTTTACATATTCCTATAGGTTTATAAAGACATTCACTAGATGAGGTGATGCTCAAAGGCAATGGGTAGTTTTTTAAAAAAATGATCTGTGCAATTTTAGGGAAGTTCTTTGAGGATGTAGTCCTCCACTTTGTTGTTGCAGTTCTGTAAATAGGCACAGTATAGTTTGCACCTCTTAAAACTTTTTTTATTCCCAGATTGACAGGAGAGGCAAAGATATTTGAATCCTTAAGTTTATGGATACTGGGTGTCTTCAACATTGTCTTTGGACGCACCATCTGCAAGTGATAAAATTCAGTACTCGGGTTCTTATTTGCTCTGTTTGAAAGCTGTTTTATATTTTCCATCAACTTGTATTTGAGTTACAGAAAAAGATACAAGTTTGTTTTCTTGGCAATTCTGATTCTACAGCCTCTAGTTATAATAAGGGGTTCAAGAAAGCAATTATTCATGTACATTTTCTAATCAAATTTCTGCTCAGTTCCCACTCTCACTAGGACTTCTTCCTTATAACATAAGAAGCCTATGACTCTTCCACCTGTTTGCCACCCTGTCATGTAATTCACCTCTCTGTGCCTCTGTTGTGAGTTTGTCTACAGGTATGCTAACCAAAGGCGGGTGAAGAGGGTGAAAAATAGGAACAGGTGGGATGAGCTATAGCTGCTTTTCTCTCTCATTTCAGTGGAAGATTTACAATGCAAACTTTGAGTTCAGTGGTTATAGGATTGCAGATTTAAAGGTTCATGCTCACTACTGCTTATAAGGTACCTCCCCTTCCCGGTTTTGAATACAGCAACCATCTTATGACCACAGCAGCGCCCGCTTATCTGAAATGCAAAATATTATGCTGTAAAGAAAACATTGTTAACCTGATGATCACTAACCTAGGAAGGAATTTATTAGAAAAAGAAAATATGTTAATTGAGGGTGGGTGGGTGACTCAAGCAGGAAGAAAGAACAAAGAGGCTTGACCACAAGGCTCAGCCTACTTTCTTTGGCCTTAACACCACCACCCCTGGCCAGGCGTCCTTTGTCCTACCTGGCCAGGTGGTGGGTCATAGGCCAACCCGAGCCGGTGGGTGGCACCCATTCTAGGTAAGCCTTGTGCGATGTCGCAAACCCCGCCCACCTGAGGGGAAGGGTGAGCATGGAAATTACCACATGGAAATGTATCAGAGTATCATTACAGATTCGTAATATACATAGCTGCTTATGGTTGTAGTTCCATATCCCGTGCTCTTTTTGATATCTGCCTGCATCATCCTAATACTCAAAGTCAATGAAAGGCAAAGCATTACTGGTTGTTGTTTAGACTGGAGTGGCTCTTCTTGCAAATGCTTCACTGGGATGGAGAGCATATTGATCCTAAAGGTAATGACTGTGCCTTTGCAATATGGCTGAGGCCTAGGCTTATTTTTCCAAGCACACAATGCTGGCTTGCTCAAAGCAGCCTGTGTGCGGAAAATTCAGGTTTTGTCCATCCTGTCTTGGACAATTTTTCTCTTAGTGATGTAGTTGCCGTAATCAAGCCGATAAGAACTGCTGCCAGACATACCCAATCAGTCCCATGTTATCATCTGGAAATGATCAGAGCCCTTGGGTTAGATTGAAGCCATTTCTTACAGAATTGATTAGTTCCTTATTTCTGGGTTGTACCTTTAAAAAAGAATGCTGCCTGCTGTCCTTGCTTAATACATCAGGGTTGACTGTTTTACATTGTAAATAGTAAAAACTTTAGCTTATTGTGTGAATCCAAAGCCCTAAGCATGCTTTTGAAGTCTGCAGCTTTGTAATTCAAAACTCCTCTGGATAGTGTCTGTTCCTTTGCCAGCTTTAATCAATGAACAATAATCAATTATCATATCAAAGTGTTCAGTGGCTACCTTGTGATGTAGCAATGTAGCTGTTTGGTCTCATTTCCTGCAATGACTATAAGGCCTCCTGCTCCTCTTTGCCACACTTTGTGTGTTTCCCAGTTCATAACTTAAAGATGTCAACTCTGTTCATTTCTCCTTTTTTCCTTTTTCCTTTTTTCAAGATACAGTTGTGTTCCAGTTAATGTGCCATCACCCAGCTCTTTAATTATTAGCCAACATATTAGTAAATAAAATTATTTTTAAATAATTGGAATTTGCTTTTGGGGAGGGGGGGTCTGGCTATTCTTAATTATATTTGTCACTTTGCTCACAGAAATGACTCAACATGACTAACAGACACAATAGAAATACTAATAGCAATTACAATAAACCCAGTCAATAGAAACCTATGACAAAACACTCATATTTATACACATAAAAGACAAGATCCTGTCCCACTAAAAGATGTCTCAAATACTATAAAACCCTAGGTAAAAAGAAAAAGTGTTGCCTGTTGTCTCAAATTAGATAAAGATGGTGTCAGGCAAGCTCCTCTGGGGAAAACATTCCACAAGCAGGGAGCCACCACCGAAAAGGCCCGTTGCTACTCTTCCTTGAAGAGGGTAAACAGAGAAGCACTTCAGATGACAATTGCTGGGTCAGAGTGATGCCATGCCCCACCAACTTGGAGAGCTGCTCCAGAATACCATGGTCAATGGTGCTGTAAGCTGCTGAGAGATCAAGGAGAATTAACAGGGACACACACACCCTGTTTCTCTCCTGACAGAAGTCATCATACAGGGCTACTAAAGCTGTTTCTGTTCTAAACCTGATTGCGATGGATTTAAAAGAAGGTTTTATCCAAGAGACCTTGGATCTCGCCTGTTACCAGCTGCTCATGAATCTTCTCCAAGAAGGGACTTCAGGATAGGTTAGGGGATCTGTCTTCAGAAGTTAACTTTCATGTTGTACTCTTGTGCCCTGGAATAATCTTCATCAAGAGAAATAGTAATAATAATAATAATAATAATAATAATAATAATAATAATAATAATTTATTATTCATACCCTGCCCATCTGGCTGGGTTTCCACAAATAGAAACACAAATAAAGAACTGCAAGTTTTCCAAAGCTAGCTGAACAGCGGCACAAATACCTTTAAGGATTCTCTCGGTATTTTATGGTCAAAGTATCTGGAAGAAATTTTGTGTTTCAATAGCCAGACTAGTATGGGCTATTCACATTCACAGTGAATGCCAATCTGTTCCATGTGGGGTGCTGCTTGAAATGCTGTGTTTTAAAACGTGCCTGTCTCCAGCAATGAGGGACCAAAAATAAAAATTGCAGTATGCCTTCTCTGTTGGATCAAAGTACTGAAGCTCCTTGTGTTGCTTCTCTAAAACCAGATTTTCCTATGTGAGGACAGCTGACACGCCATGGGGTTGGACAAGGAAAAATGGTTTTTTAATCCAAAGAGGTTTGTTCTATTGGAACCTCACATGACATCAAGAAAGCACTGCTGGGAGAGGATTCATTGTACTCGGTGATCTCTTCCCCTGCCAGGAGGCCTGCTGCAGATGCCTTCTGGATTGGATTACAAGGGAATTAAATTTCTTCTTTTTTAAAAAAATATATGTTGGTATAGAAACAAAATGAGACTGAACATCAGATAGGTAAGCTCTGTGATTTGAAAATAAGTCAGTTTTGGCGATCAGATCATGTTTTCTCCAATGAAATTTTTGTGCCTTAATAAATATTATTTCTTTGTCATGAGAACTGTTGCCCTGTTTTACCGTATTGGTTTGAATATAAGCCTCACTTTTTCCCAAATTCCGACCGTGAAAAGTTAAAGTGCAGCTTATATTTGTGACCTTACGGTATGCAGCCAGGACCCTGGGGCAAACAGCGCCAGGAGAGCAGCAAAGCGGCACCAGCCCCCTGCGTAGTCCCCTGTCCTCTCCCCCAAGGCAGGGAAGGGAAAGAGTGAGGAAGGGGCAGCCAGGAGCAGCAAGGAATGGAGTAGCTTATATTTGGGTATTTTTTTCTATTTTTTTCTTTCTCCCCACTCCAATTTTAAAGGTGTGGTTTATATTCAGGTGCAGCTAATATTCGGGCCAATACAGCAATTGACTGTTTCACCTGCTGCTAATATGAGTTAGACTGGTAAAATATGGACACTGCACAGATTAGTTTGTTAGGTGCGAGTTTTTGATAAATGTGAGACCAATTGAAAATAGTTGTTGCGAGGGTGCCCAGGTGCAAAAGAGGCCAAGGGTCACTTGGGTATACCACCGAGGAAGAATAACTGAAAGAAGGAAATATCCTCAAGCCCCTCTTCTAGACAAATAATGATGCAGGAACTAGGTGTGCCAACTCTATGGGGCCAAGGTGTCTTCAGCCCCCTTGATATCTGTTGGGAGGGAGCCCCCATGTTGAGGGGTGCAGGAGGCTACGTACAGAGACGAGCGTGGCACGGCTTCAGTGGTCTGCTCCTCCTGAGCGTGAGAGAAGAGAAGCTGCCGGCCATTGAAGCCATGCCACGCTAGGCTCTGCACTCAGCCTCTTCCCGATGATGTAAAGTTGTGTGTGCATCATGAGCATGTCACATGCATGCCGGGCGCATGACATCACACACACGTGGTGTGTGCATGTCACACATGCACAATACACACTGGGCCCCCTCAATCTTGGGGGCAGGTTGGTGCCTCTGGCAGGAACCCTGGCCTTTTTCTGTACCTGACTACCCTACTGGATTTGCAAAATATGGATAGCAAGTAGACTCAGCCGCCATTCTTCTAGGTGAGTTGTTAAAAGGTAAAGGGACCCCTGACCGTTAGGTCCAGTCGTGGACGGCTCTGGGGTTGCAGTGCTCATCTCGCTTTACTGGCTGAGGGAGCCAGCGTACAGCTTCCGGGTCATGTGGCCAGCAGGACAAAGCTGCTTCTGGCGAACCAGAGCAGCGCACAGAAACACCGTTTACCTTCCCGCCGGAGCGGTACCCATTTACCTACCGTACTTGCACTTTGACGTGCTTTCAAACTGCTAGGTGAGCTGTTAGGAGACCTTTATTCCTCTCATAGAGCTACAATTCTCAGAGTGGGACTCAAACCCTGACTGAGCTTTCCCAGCTGCTAAACTGTTGTTGGACTCCTAACTCTCATAAGTCCCACCAGCATGGCAAATGGTCAGAGATGATGAGAGTTTTAGTGCAGCAAAATCTGAAGGGCCATCCCTGCTTTAAGTTGCTGTAGGATGGCCCTTGTGGGGATCTAGAAAGGTTTCACAATTAAAACAAAACAAAAAACTAAGACCTATCAAATGTACGGGTAGATCTTGCTGGACAGTATCAGTAAGTTTGGCTTCCAGATGCTTTGCTGAGTTCTGGTGAACCTGAGCTGCAAACCTTGATGATGTCTGGACATATGAGACCTGTATCTTTTCTTCAATGTTCATTCTGCTCCCCTCACCCCGCTGTCTCTTTTACACTCTTTTGCTTTATCTATTCCCCTATGGACTCCATTTATTTCAGGGACAGAACAGATTGCCCAATTTCAAAAATTGGAATGGAACTATATTCAACTGTGTTCTTGATTATTCGCTATTAGTAGAAGCAGCCTTCTCTACACCAAAGAAAAGAAAAGAAAAGAAAAGAAAGAAAAGAAAAGAGAAAAAAAGATAGTGATGGATTGGTGGAGTGGTTAGAAGGCAGCTACAATTAATTATCATGGAGGATAACCTGTTAGTGGTACTGTGATGAAGATTCCCTTGCACTTGCTATGTGTGATGCAGCTACCTGATGCTGTTTTAGCCTTCTGTTGCTATCTGACATTGGCCATTTCATCTTCCCCCTTTAAACGTTGTGTCCCTTTATCAACCCTCACACCCTGAAAGGTTATAGCCCTTCAAGAAACTTTAATGCTTCCCAAGTAAGATATTTGAAGCTGCTTAATTCTATACACCACCTCTGCATTGGCGCCTTGTATCTCTCCCTCTTTGACTTTTTATTGACATAGTCAAAGAAAATAAAACTGCAAAGTGCTGCTTTGAGTTTGAGTAAGCCTCGGCCCCTCAATTTCCTGTGAAGCATTCCTGCTGTGAAAGTGAAGCCGAAAGCTGAGCACAAGCTGACAGGATGCCATTGCAAACATGACATGTCTTAAAAATATTGAAACAGAAAATGCAGCTGAAAACACGAACACCATTTCTCAAGATGGTGGAATGCTGCTTAGATTCATGGTATTAAATATTTCACTGTACTGTATCGCACAGTATCCCACAGGGATCTTTCTTTCAGGTCTGTGGTCCAGCTACAAGAGGCCAGGATCCTTGCCTTCTCGACATAGTTCTAAACAGAAATGCCTTTTTCATTGTGTGGCAGTCTACAGTGAAAGCCTGAACCAATTCCGACAGTGGTTTTAATATTGCTTCCCACTTCTCCTTTCTGGAGCACTGCAAGGTTCAGGATAGGGTTTATCACATGGGTAGCCAACATGGTGCACTTCCCATCATCCTTGACTATTGACTAGGGGTGATGGGAGTCAGGAGTCCATTCATTGAGTGCCTTCAAAAGAGAATTAAGACAAACTCATGGAGGATACATTTTTAGAGGCTATTCACCATGATGGCTATGTTCTACTTCCACTCTCAGGCAGTCTTGCTTTCGAATGTCAGCTGCTGGATATCACAGGAGGTGAAAGTGTAGCTTTCAGACTTCCCATAGATATGAGGTTGACCACTGTGAGAACAGGTTGCTAGACTAGATTGGTGTTTGGTTTGGCTCTTCTTATGGTCTTTTGAGATTTTGAATAAGAGTGTATAGAAGAGTTACAACCCTAATTGGTCTCACTGTAAAGACCTGACTGGTGCTCAGTTTTGTGAATGTTGCAGAGCTTACTGGATATAAACAACATGTCCACTACGTCTGGACTTGCTTTTCAACATTACAATTCCCTGCTCCTTTGCTGAAGGTCTGTCTTTATTTTTCCTGTTCTTTTGTGGGCTTAAAATGTTTCTTCCTAATACTTAGCAAATTGGTGGACAGAGAGAAATGGTAGATGCAAAATCCCTTGGCAATCTTCCTTCTTGGAACAAAAGTAGTTCTGGCACTGTTTCATTACTCATTCAAAGATAAAAATTTCTAGTGTAAAGGCATCAAAATGCCATATAATCAGTTTTCCTCTGTATTCCCTGAACTCCTTTTTCCGAGTTCTATAGGTAATTGGGTTGTAACTCCAGAGTCAATCTCAGGTCATCTTTCATTTGGTTAAAATATATTCTTATTGGCAAGCTCTTTTCTTATTATTCAGGAACACACATCATGTTTCACTTACAGCTGTTTTGTATTTTATGTTCTCATATAAATGTTATGCTTCAATTATTACAGAAAACTGGATGTCAGTTTTATTATCATTTTTATTCTAATAAGAGAGCAGGATCATTGTATTTATTTTTTCATGATATGATCCTGATGTAGTAATGTGAAAAAACCATACTATTTGCTGTATAAATTATTTCTAGTTGACTTAAAGCAGGCAGCAAACTGTCTTCCCCAGAGGAAGTAAAGTATTTGAAGGGTATGCACAAATATACATAATTTGAGTGATGAGCCTGCTGTGGAACTGTACTCACTTCATATTGTTCAGCCATACCATAGTCTCCCTTGGATCAAGTTTGATGTGTGTGTGAGGAGGGATCAGTTATGCATATTTGCAGCACAAGCCAGATGTGCAGTGCTGATTGGCTTTAACTGGTAACATCAGTACTGTAACCTGTCCTGTAAACCGTTGTTGATTCTGCTTTAAATATAAACAAACAAAATATGTGACAATGTATCTTTAATTGAATAAATGTGCACATAATACTTTAAAAATAAAAAGTGAGCAATCTTAAAACATGAGGAAGCTGCATAACAACTGACAGTATGTCCATCAAAGATTTTATGAAAGTCAAGCAGAAGCCAGGGACACTTGTAGGAGGAAAAGCACATAATCTTGGTGTGTGTGTGTGTGTGTGTGTGTACCCGAAGTATCTCTGCCTGCTTGATGCATCTTTACATTGGGTAGTAATTTGGAGAGAATGAGATATCTTGATTTTTGAACAGGTAAAATGGTATCTTTTAAATAAGTATTCTGGATGAATGCTTCATGGTTAGTAAGTATAGGAGAAATTAGTGCAGGAGGCATTCAGTCAAGTTGCTTAAAAATATCCTGGAACCTATGCAACACTCTGCATCAGCATAAGATAAGCAAAGGTATGGTCCGTACCTTAAAGCTCCATGTCCAAGCATTTTTAATTGTTTTTGCTCTAGAGCTTTCCCCACGAAAGCCCACTCTTTAAAGCTGAATTGGAGCAAATGGCAATCTGCAAACCCCCCCACCCCCCAAAAAACAGGGTGCCCAGACACAGAGATTAAGAGCACAGACCTGTGCTTGGAAAGAATAGGGCTGAAGGCAAGTGTGAATAAGCCCTCAGTTTGAACAAGCCCAGAATCAATAACTTTATAGGAACAGGTAGAATTATGTTGACCCCTTTGGCTACCTGACTTGCTGAGCTGGTAGTGGTAATGCTACCCTCTAACTCCCAGCAGTGGTGGGTGGAAACATAGCACTGGGAAGGCCAGTAGTGGCTTGCTCTCGTTCCTATTGCTAGAGAACCCTTTGGGCAAATCACTGTTTCCCTATCTAACTGAGGATTAAAATGGGGTCATCCTATGCAATCTTTCCTGTGTTTGTTAGAGGAAAAGCAGAATAGAAGGCTCTATAGATAATGTAAAAGACCTAAGCTTTTAGCATTGTGGACACTATTCAGCTAGTCTTCTCTCTCATCTCAGTATTGATGTGACTGCATGCCAGTTCTTCCATGCAGTATTTTTTATATGAGATGCCTTGAGGGCCCTTGTTGCATAGAAATATGACATAAATTTAACAGTGAGTCTATATACTGCCCTTCCTTGAAAACCAAGCAGTGTGGAGAGCAAACACGTAGCCTGGGTAATGTGAATGAAGTCTCAACTACATGGTTATATATTCTTCCAGTAGCACCTTAGAGACCAACTAAGTTTGTCATTGGTGTGAGCTTTCGTGTGCATGCACACTTCTTCAGATACACTGAAAAAGAAGTCTCCAGACCCTTATATATAGTGTGAGGGTGGGGAGGGGTATTAAATAGGTTATATTTAGGCTTATGTTTATTAACTGTTGCTTATTCAAGTTCCTGAGATACTTGGGTATCACTGCAGCTGTTAACTGTTGTAGCAAGTCTCTTTAAGAATGCTCTTCTTCCAGATGTGAACATAGATTGAGTCTGGATTTGCAATGCAATTAATAAATGTTATAGAAAGAGCTGCCAATATCTAGTGTTCCAAGAAGAAGTAGATTAATGTGTACCACCACAACACACAAAGTGCTTCAGTTCACTTCTCTCTGAATATTTATATTCATGTTGCATTGTTGTTTCATTTCTAACACCATTCAGTAACACAATAGCTTGCCAGTCTTTTATTATTTGCAAATGCATCTTCATGGAATTGGATGGCACAGCTGGCTCAGAAGAGGAACTCGATACTTAAAATTGATTATAAGTTCCTGTTTCTCTGGGACTGCAGCAGCTTGGCTACACTACAGTCAGTCAGCTTGGGAGAGGCAGACATTCTACTTGAGGGGATTCTTTGGCAGCTTGCTGACAGGAATGTAACCTAAAGAAGAATGTCAAACCAAATGACAAGGCACACACAGTGAATTTCAATGATAATGCAAATGCATATCCCCCCTACCTTTCTGAATTGATTTCATTGATACATGTTTCAGCACAATAATGTTCCTGAAATACCATAAGACCACCTGACAATTAAGGCCTATCTTCTTTCTTGCTTACCCTATTCGTCTGTAAATAGCCCAAAGAGGCTCCTTTGTGTTTGCTTTAATGACACTTAATGACCAAAAATGAGGTTAATTTTTTAAAGGATATTTGCTTTTGCAGGTTTAGTCTCCATCTATGATAAGGGTGATGTCTGGGCACATAAAATAGAGGTTCTGAACTTACAGTTTTTCAAATTGAGTTTAATGCCTTCCTTTTTTATTTTTCCGTAGATGCAATGCTTGGTAAAAAATTTCCAAAGTCATAAACTATAATGCAGTTATATTTCCCCCACTAACAACAACAACAACAACAACAACAACAACAACAACAACAACAATCCAAATGACCAAAACAAAAATAGACAAGTGAATTTTAATTACAATACTGTGATGAATGCTAATGTATGCTAAGTAATCTAAATTGCTTTACAAACTGTTGCTTGAAGTCAACATTTATCCAACCTTGGCTTAAAAACTGTAAAAATCTCAAGATACAGGAACACAGGAAGCTGCCTTATCTCAGGTCACACCATTGGTTCTGTCTAGCTCAAAAATGTCTACGTTGACTGGGAGTGCTCTCCAAGGTTTCAAACATGAATTTTTGCCAGTTTTGCCTGAGGGCGCTGGGAAACCTGTGACCTTTTGTATACTGTACAAAGTACCATATTTGCTCTACCACTAAGCACACTGGGTAACACAGCTGGCCCTGCTGTTAGGCAGTTTGGCAGCTGCCTTTGGCAGCATGTACTTGAGGGCAGGAGGCAACAGAATTGGAGGATGGAATGGTGTGCCACGCAGCCGTCCCTGCATTCTCTAAACCAGAGATGGCTAGCCAACAATATGTTGTGGGGCACAGGATAGACACCCCCTGCCTTGTTAGCATGTTGCCCTCAGGTGGGCAGCACTGCCTCATGATCACTAATGTTGAAGAAAAATTCAACTGCCATCTAGTCACCATGTACAAATGAAATGAGGATGATGGAACAACACCATCTTGTCCTTCGCCTCTTGCAGTGAAATGCCTTGGGTTGACCCTGAGTTAGGTATACTTAGTTCTCATTTAAATAAATGGGATTTAATAGGGACTCACTTAACTTCTCATGTGGATAGCAAAGAGTGATTACTTAAATCTAGATGTTATCCATTGCTTGTAACCACTCCTTGTGCCTGCATGCTTGTGTCACAAACAGCTAGCACAATTGGCTCACTGCCACAAACTACTGAATGGGGGTTGTGTGTAGCATGCAAAATTGATTTCTGTTCATGTCCATCAACTCAACATAACAAGCAGGCAGGTCTGACCACCACTAGGGGGGAAAGTGTCACTCAGAAGGAGGCAGTCTGGTTTATTAGTTTTACCTTTAAAATATTTCTACCTTGGTAAATGCTCTGTATCAGGGATGGGGAGCCTGTAGCCTCCCAGATATTGTCAGATTCCAGTTCCCATCAGTCCCAGCCAGTATAGATAATGGTCAAAGATGATGGGAGTAACGTTTTGAGGGTCCCCAACCCTGTTCTGTATGCTTGGGAAGTATGGACAAAACAATGAACACATCTACTTATAATTTTGTTCAAGCAAAATTGGAAATGACTCCTGCTCTAAATGGTGACTCTCATTCCTCCTCATTACACAGATGACTCTGGTTGCAGACAAATCAGAATCGATTGCAGACAGAACCGGCCCTTTTAAGACTCAAAGTTAATTGCATGCTCTCCAATTTTCTCCATTAGGAGGATCAAAGGACTGGTTGCCTTCACTGGAAAATCTCAAGGATGAGTCGTGGCAGCTAGACCAGAACTAGTCTGTGATGAACTGTAGCTTTCCAGAATGAATCGGCAGTAATTACAGACCAGCTTGGGTTTTCTGGAGTGGCAGTTTAAAACAGCAACAGCAACAAACAAAGGGCCTAAGCCTTTTAACTTAATGCTTGCGAAATCAAGCTCAAAATCCTACTGATTGCAATGAAGTCCATTCATATATCATTCACCTCTTATACAACATTAATCTTTGTAAAATTAAAAATAGGAGGATACTTGTGATGTTGGCCAAGAATATGGTTGACACTTATTCATTGACTAAGACAAGTTGTCATCTTTTTGGAACATTTTCAGGTAAGATAATCCTCCTTTCATCTTAAAATAAAGAAAGGCTCCAATTCTACCCCTTTTCTTTCCTTGACAGTCTGTCTGTCTCTCTTTCTATATATATATATATATATATATATATATATATATATATATATATATGCACATATATATTATTCCGGTTTCCTCAAGCACCCATGTCCAGTTGGCTAGTCAACCAACAGTACTTCCAGTAATGCAGACTTCATTTCTCTTTTATTCTGACAGGATTATTGTGAAGCGGCTAGAAGCAAGAAGAACACTTTTCCTGTCAGGTTCTTGCAACAGCTTGCCTTTGGAAAGTTCAGTTTTCATACCTATTGTCATTTTTAAAATCAAGTTGAACCTCATCTTATTTTATTGTGGGGTTTTTAAATGTAAAATCTATACACAGGAAAGTTGCCTAAGGCAATATGTATGCTTTGGGATGTTGCTTTTAATTTTTTACAAGACTAATGGCAGGAGAAGTGCAATTTTTGGAGCTGCAATGAAGGGTGTTTATTTTTACATATATGTAACTATGTGAAAAAATAGTGACAGCTCAAGCCAAATGAATTAAGGCTCCAGTCCAGGATTTTCAACAGTATGAAGAGTGAATTGATGACAGATGCAAGAGGAACCATCTTATTATCTTCCTAATGGCTGCAGCTGTCCCTGATTAATGAAATAATTAATCCATCCTCAATTGTTCAGATAGTCTAGGTCAGTTGTAGACTGCAAAATAGCTGTAAATGTGGGGGACAACACAGAGCATAAATAGCTCTTAGTCTGAACACTCCAAATGTAGACTTTGGCTTAGTTCACTTAGACAGCAGGAGGGCTGGCAGTGGCAGTGGAAGCTGGCCCATTAGGGGACATGGGGCCACCAACTTCACTTTGTCCACACCCAGCCCCCACCCGCCTGCCTTCGTATTTAGAACCACTCAGGCAGTGGTTCTGCCTATCCTTGGCTGTGGCTTCATCTACTGCTGGTCTCCCTGCCTGCTGCCCCACCAGTCCCATTGGGCACCAGCTACCACGGGTTAAACCTGTTTCTGGATTGTGTAGCTTCAGATAGCAATTGGGGACTCCATATTACTGAACATTTCTCCAAACAGAAAGAGCGAGAGAGATCAAGCAATCCCTGTAACTGGCACGCATGGCTTAGAACCCTTCTTCCTGACACCTAGTTTCCTATGTTCCAGGGGAGATTTGTTGGGATATGTAGGATCAATCAGTTATGAGTGACCTCCCATTGGCATTCTGAAGTTCAGGCAGCAGGTATGTCATCTCATCTGCTGTTTTGCACAAACTAGGCCTAAACCTATCAAAATTAGATCGGTTGTGTGTATAGAATATTATTCCCATCCATTCTTAATTGCAGAGCGGACACATAGAGATTGTTGCACCAAATAGCAATTCCCTAGTAATGGCAATGCAATTCCCCACCCCACCCCTGAGGTGGTTTAATGTGCTCCTTTAGCTCCAGTTTTATTTGCTTTTAACGTGCCAGGATGGGAGAAGCCCCACTGCAGAAGGTTGGGTTGCTACATACGTACCGTATTGCCAAAAAAGAAGAATTGCATCACCAGCAAAAGAGGGTACAGATTTGCATAATATTTGTACATACTAATTTAGTTGTCAAGTTCTCCCTTTTTTAAGGGAAATTCCCTTATGCTGAATAGGCTTCCTCGCGAGAAAAGGGAAAAATTGACAGCTATGATGTATACTGTATATGCAAATTTATATAGAATAGCTATAATTTAAAAAGAAATACAATCCAACCCTCATAGCAGGAAATATGTGAACAGGTGGCTTGTGTGCTGTCCTGGTACTAATTCTTGAAGGGCAATTTCAGGGCCCCTGCTCTCTCTTCTGATGGTTTTAATTTTTTTCACTAGGATTTGGACAGGATAGCCCTTTGGATATAAGAATTTTCAAACAGAATACTGTCTTCTCTAAAACAGGACACATGTTCACTCTATCCTTAAAGCTGCAATCCTATATCCATTTACCTGCTAAATTTTACAGTACCATTTTAACTGAAAGTAAGACAAACATAGAATTTACTTCCAAGTACTGTAGACATGTTTGCGGTTGTGCTGCAAGCAATCCAAGGATTATTTTGCTCAGGCTAAGAAATGTTGTGTTTGAGTTGTTTTTTAAATAAAAAATAAACTGTTCTAAGAAAATATCCAATTTATCCTGTATAAAAAACTATTACCGGTATATTTGAAATGGGTTTACAAAAGTTGCATTCCACCCCCTTCAGAATAGGAGAGAGGGAGTGACATTTTCCAAAGTAGTTGAAGGGTTTAACATGTGATCCCCCCCCCCCCGCGGCTGATGTTAATGAAAAGCACATGATAAAATCTCTAGCCAAGTCTTTGAAGATGTATAAATAAATGTTAGAAATTCAGTCCATGTAATGCGCAAGCTAGAGTAACAACACACATACGTGCTCCCTGACACCTCTGCAAACAAATTGCTGCCTTATTTCACCATAATGTGATCTTATGCAACAGCTGGGGTGGAAAACAAACAAATCATGAAACTATTACTTAAATTCTACATGGTGCCATTGTATCTCTGGATAAGTGATATTTATCATCTCAAATCCTAATCTTTCAAGCCTTTCTTTGGATGGAAGACATGCCAGGACTGATAGCTTCTCTTCACATTTTTCCTATTCTGCTGCAGGCTATTAAAGATGATGTGATGTGACGTGCCCACAGGACTCATGGTGTGTACAAGCACCATTCAACTTATATATGGACTACTACAACATACTTGCATACAGTATTTGAAAACAGGAGTCATTCCCACAGAGCTAGCCCAGCTCCTCCCAACTTCAGATGGCAAATGACCAATGTACTATTATTCTGTTGATTTGGTTAAAGATTATTGGAGACCTTCCTTTAGGAATACAGTGGTACCTCGGGTTACAGACGCTTCAGGTTACAGACTCCGCTAACCCAGAAATAGTACCTCGGGTTAAGAACTTTCCTTCAGGATGAGAACAGATATCGTGTGGTGGCGACATGGCGGCTTTGGGAGGCCCCATTAGTTAAAGTGGTACCTCAGGTTAAGAACAGTTTCAGGTTAAGAACGGACCTCCAGAATGAATTAAGTTCTTAACCCGAGGTACCACTGTACTGTCATCCCTGATGTTCTTCAGAGAGTCCTTATCTCTTTGTTTAACCTTGCACCCAGGGGCTCGCTAGGGATGCTGAATGAGTAAGTAGTTGCCCCAGCTTTACCACTAGGACTAAACATATCTGAGTTAACAAACTGGTAAGGCTCTAAAGTATTATGGAGAAAGAGATGTACTGTGATCATATCTGGTTATCTCTCCTTAACTATCTTAAAACTCACACACAAACACTTATATATAGTTCTGGTCCAATAACTGGAGGGTCATTTCATGGTACAAATCGGGCCCACACATCCAAAAAGTTGTTACCCTGCTTTTGGCATTTTGCTGTTCAAACTTGCTTAGTTATGTCATTGCATAAATGCTATATCCCATGCCTTATATACCCAGTATGAAATGGCTGAGGCACCTGAATGTCTCCAGTTCTACATTTGCACATAAATGTTAGTAGCTGCTTAGCTAACAAGGTGTGTTCTTTTGTGGGACAAAAATGAATTTTCTCCTGACCTCCACTTGGTAGTAATAGCCTGTATTCCCTACTCATAGATACTAAATGGCAGAATTTTCCAGAATTGGCTACATTTGCTCTCTGATGAACTTCAGCTTTACAATCTTTCCTGAGTTGACATTCTTGATTGTTATTTCCTATTAAAGTTATATCACTTGGGGTGTTTGCTGAACAAAGAAGGCTGTTTATTACCATTTTGCTGAGTCTGTAGCAGGTACAGGTTTCAAAAGCCCAGGTTGCAAAGAGAAAGGAGAATTTGCATCATTCATCAATTCCCTTGAGAATTTGTGAAGTGTAAGTTTGAAGGTAATTAACTGCATGAGATCAAAACAGTACTGCTAACTTGGGGAAAAAAATAAAAACACCACCCACCCAACTGCTGTAAATATTTTCTTTTAGCAAAGGAAAGAAACTCCACTGGTAGTATTTTCCATTTCTGCTGTTTCTCTAGTTTTTTTGGGGCTTAAAAGCCTGCACACCTACTTTAGCTAAACACAAGTGATTTGGGGCCACAGGAGATCCTCCATCAGGTTTTGTGAATTAGCAGTCTCATAGGACTGCTTTGAAGATTGCGGAAGGTGGTGGCCTGGCCTTCTGCCTCTGTCTTTGTTCTCCCAACATCAACAGACAGCGTCACTGCTGTTGGAGGGAGGGAGTCTGGTAGGTAGGAATTTCTGCACAGCATGCACAGAGCATAGTGGTCAGCGTAGCCCTTTGGAACATTCTGAGCTTTTTATTTTTATTTTTAAAGAGCATCCCTTTCAAATGTTGGTCTAGGATCCAGACTCTGTGGTTTTGCCTAGCAAAAGTGTTGTTAGAGGCAAATTCAGAAGTGTTGGGTTCCTTCATGATATCCCCTTCTAAGATCATACAATAAAAATGAGCTTTCAGTCTCTTACTTCGTTTGGAGGTCTGTTAATCAATGAATGCAGGATGAGGGCATGTCCTTTTGAGGTTCAGCAAGAAGAGGACCATGATAGAGAGCAAAAGTTTGTTGATTTTTTTGCAGAGGGACTAACCGCTTACAGAAAGCAACTCTCACACACACAAAATCACAACAAAACAAATAATTATATTAGTGGGAATCTGGTGCGGCGGTAGGGAAGGAAATTTCACTGCTATCACAGAATTGTTCCTCATTCCCACAAAGTATGTGAAGAGCAAAACAGCCTCTTAAAATGAAACCAAGCATGGATTTCCAGTGCTTTGTACTTAAAAGCAATCTAAGTAATTAACCTTGACACTGCTGTAACTTTCTTTGATTACTAAGTTAATGGTTAATGTTCTCTTTATGGAGGTCATATACTTCCAGGATTCTCTTCCCTGTGGAGAAATGCTTCCAATACACCAAATGTCTGACCCGGTCTAGAGAAATGAAGGCTCTTTTCCCCTGTGGTAAGCAGCAGTGCTTAATTGTCTTATATCCACACAACAATTTCTGGCAACCCCCTCCTTTTTTCTAAAAAAAAAGTTGGGCATTTAAAAAAAGTATTTACAAACTGCACTTTCAGAGGAAATGTAAGAAGGTGGGGCACAACATAAAAACATAGTATTACAAGAATACCATCAGCAGAAGCAACAATGACATATAAATAAACAAAACTGGTTGGTTAAAAAAACCCCAACAACCACCTCAAGTCCCAAAGGCCTTCTGAAAAATACAATTTTAAAAAGATTTCCAAAAGAAAGCAGGGAGGACTTCCTGCTGGACTTCTGTTGGCAAGAAGTTCCAAAGGACAGGAAATGCCACACTAGGGGCTCATTCCCTGGTGAAGGCTAGGCGAAACTAAGGGGCAAGGTGCAGCAAAAGGAAGGCTGGGATAGCTCACTTGGTAGAGCACAGGACTCTTAATCTCAGGGTTGTGGGTTTGAGCCCCATGTTGGGCAAAATATTACTGCATTGCCAGGGGTGGACTAGATGACCCTTGTGCTCCCTTCCAACTCAACAATTCTATGATTCTATGAATTGGGGTGTCCTTGCAATACATTGGGCCAGAGCTGTTTAGGGCAGGCATCCCCAAACTGTGGCCCCCAGATGTTTTGGCCTACAACTCCCATGATCCCTAGCTAAGAGGACCAGTGGTCAGGGATGATGGGAATTGTAGTCCAAAACATCTGGAGGGCCGAAGTTTGGGGATGCCTGGTTTAGGGCTTTGCCAATTAGCACAAGAACCAGGCCTGGACTGGTGGCAATATCTAATTGGCATCAGATATATCTGTGTGTGGTACGTGTGACTGGAAAAGAATATAGTGTAGCAGCAGAAGCTGCCTTCATAAATCCTTCCTTTTCTTTGAGTAGCTGGTTTTACTGGGGAGGGTTAATGACTTCTTTGAAATATAGTGCAACAGCTGCAGATGACATCAGATTTTTCTGCCATATTGGGCAAGATGAACACACGGGATGCATCAAGGGCAGACTGAGCACCATTTGTGGCTTCCATAAAAAGGAATGGATGGAGGTATCAAAATAATGACATCATGAGAAGTTTCCCCTTCATCTGGTTGTGCTTTAAAATGTGATTATTTTCAGAGTTCTTTATAGAAAAGGAGCAAGAGAACACGTCTGCCAGAAGTTTAACACACACACACCCAAACCTCTGCAACACAACCTTAAGGCCCCTCTCCTGACAATTAGCATTGGCTAATAAGTAATTGCTGCAATAGTGAGTTTATCAAGGGAATCCTGATCCCATAAAGCAGGCTTCCTCAAACTCTGCCCTCCAGATCTTTTGAGACAATTCCCATCATCCCTGACCACTGGTCCCCCTAGCTAGGGATCATGGGAGTTGTAGGCCAAAAACATTTGGAGGGCCGAGTTTGAGGAAGCCTGCCATGTCTTAAGACAAATTAAAGAATGATCATCTTTTTTTGGCAGGACCTTTGTGTCTTTTACTAACTTGTGACAGGCAGAAATCCACAGGTAATTTTTCCATTACTGCAGCCCCAGGTTAAGAAAGCTTTACCTGTTAGGCAGTGGTTAAATTAGAAAAAGTCCTGCAGAAATAATGGTGGCAACCTGAGAGTCATGTTAAGTAATCTGGAAACAGTGGTGTAGAAATGGTGTACGTTATGATTTATTTATTTCTTAAACGTTATTTCTCAACTTGGAGTTAATGCTAATTTTGGAGTGGTTTGCAAAGTAAAACTCCAAAATTATACAACACACAATTAAAACAAAATCATGTAAAGACAGCAGAGATGAATTCCTCTGAGGAAACCAAAGATATAAATATGATCACTGGCAGGGGAAGCAGGGTGTGGTGGGTGCCCTGGGTGTCATCCCTGAGGGGGGTTGATATTGCCGCCCCGCGCCCCTGGGACGCTCACCGCAGGAGGCACCCCCCTCAGATGCTCACCGCAGGTAGCGCCCCCTGGGATGTTCACCCCGCCCCCGCATGTGCACTGCTCCAGGTGCTGGAGCAGCTATCTCCGCCTCTGAATATGATAACGTGAAACAGGCTATGATCCTTTTTTCCTAGCGCCTCAAATGCCAGGAGGAAGTCTTGGTGAAGTTCCCAAGTGTCAGATGGGGAGTAGGTAAGAGAGGAGGAGGAGGCTTGAGGCACATTGGCAACAGCCTTTCCTGTTACATCAGCACTGCTCAAGGTAAAACCATTAAGAAATGGAATATGCTGCTGCCAGTGATGGAAAGTGATGCTCCAGCCATGGGCGTACCCAGGATCAAAACTAGGGGGGCAAGGGGAGGGGCCAAGGCACGGAAGGGGAGGGGCCACAAAGTGGGCGGGAACGGCGAACTCGCGCTCCGCCGGGCTGTGCCCCTCCCTAGAAGCAGGGCTGGTGGGCGGAGGCGGAGCCCAGCCCAGCGGAGCGCGAGTTCGGCGTTCCCGCCCACCGCGCCGCGCTCCCTGGTTCCCCGCCGTGCTTGGCCTTGCCTGAGGGCGCGCCGGGGAGCTGGAGGGAGGGTGCGGCGCGGCGGGAATGGCGAACTCGCGCTCCGCCGGGCTGTGCTCCGCCTCTGCCCACCAGCCCTGCTTCTAGAGTAGGGCAGCTGCCCTAACTTGCCCCGTGGTGGGTACGCCCTTGGCTCCAGCCCATCCAATGAGCAAACCTGTTCCTAATTACCTGCAGGAGCTCTTTGGCACAGTTTGTAAGCTCCATACATTGCAGCTTTGGATTTTAAATGGACTTCAGCGACTTTAGATCAGCAGAGTTAATTCCAGGCCATGAATTCAGCTGCAGAGTGACACTTGTTGGAACATTGGAGAACTAGGGGCAGATGTATATACAGGACATATTCACTCCCCTCTCGTCTACCATTGCCTATTTGTGTTTTAAAGATGTTGTAAGATGCCTTAAGAATTTCCCATGTTTTTTATTTTTAAATAGTTTTTATTAAAGATTTTCCTTGTTTACAAAGGCACATGCACTGTCTCTTTCTTCAGGTTGTGTTTTCTACAGATCAATTACATTCGTTGTGAGACATTGGTGTTATATGCAGGGTTGGGAAGAAAAGAGGGCAAACAAGAGAGAGGGGGTGGGGTGCTAAAGCTTATGTTCTTTCACATAGTGTATGTGGGGGGGGGGGGCTGTGTCAGCATCACTTGGGTAGGTTCTCTTTCTATTTGCTTATGTTTCCTTGGTGGTGAGAGACAGAACCGGCCCTACGGCAAGGCTGGGTGGCGCAGGGCCGCCAGACAACCGCGCTGGGAAACAGGGCGGGGGGGAGCGATCTTCGCACCACGGCGCCAGGGCGCCAGATATGCTTAAGACGGCCCTGGTGAGAGAGGTTGAAGAACTTCCCATATGTGTAAACCCATATGTGAATTATCGTATGTGAATTATGTGAACACCCAAAACATTACCTATAAAATGGAATATATAATCTAGGCATCCGGTAGATTTTACCGTGAAAAATTTGGGTTTCCATTAAAGATGTAAATCTTTAGAAGAGGTAGCACTTGATTCAGTAAACGTCTACGGATGGCATTTCTGTAGAAGGCTGTTACATAAAAGGCTTGAAGGACTGCAGTGCAGGCTTCTCTTGCCAAGTGTGTGTATGATTTCAGAATGTCACTTAATTCCAAGTTTTTAAAAATATAAATAGAAAAGTTTTGGCTTGTTTATTTTAGTATGAAAACCTAGCCAAATGAGGGGGTAGCCCCTTAGCACTGTTTAAGCACCATAAGGGAACTGTAAAACATAGAACAATGCATTCATTTTGCTTTGATGTTCAACAATAAAACTGCAGTTTTGTTGCCCAACAGCCGGTCTTATTTTAGAAAATTTATCATCCAAAGAAAGATGCAGGATATGTGATTCTAAAGTTAAACATGTATTTTGCATCAACCCATAACAGCGACAAAGCTGACCATTCATTTCACCGAGATTACTGAATGTTTGCTAAAAGTTAGCCAATTTTAAAAGGGCTCTTCTTGTATAACAGTCTTTAGGTGAAAATATAGTTGATACCTGTGGTCAGATATTCAAACAATGTATTTATTCAGGATGGGTCTCTTAAACTGCTGCAATTTCTTTTCCAACTTTTCTTTTTAATTTTCAACCACTAGTTATTAATCAATTAAACTGGGTGTGTCATTAGCTTAGCAAATTGCTTACACCAACCATTTCCATGTAATTATTTTTTTGGCCACCATCCAGCACAGAATTATGCTTGCTTATTGGATTGTGCCCTTCCTGCACAAAAGACTATCCACACTAGAGATTTAAACTGGCTGCTAAGGAACCCTGGTTCTGTGATGTAGTCTGATCTCTAACATAAATTCTCTGTATCCCCACCAGACTACATTTTCAGGATTTGTTGGGCAAAGGGAAGACATGCCTTAAAACTGATATATTTGTAGTGGCATTTGTTAACAGTGATGATATTCTAAACGAAATGCTTTCAATTGCAAACAAATATTAGGTGACATGCTCCAGCATCATGGGTTCTAAAAAAAGAAAAAAAGCACACAGGGCACAATAACGAAATGAACCACACTTTTTATGCAGAGCTATTTTTGCTAAAATTAGTATCTAATTTTGCATCACTCTGGGATTCTCATTCTAAAATACAAATGCAACTTCTAGGAACACAGGATGTAATAGTTGTCAATGATTTAACTAGAAGAGAAAATATTGACAGTAACATATAGTATCAATAGGACTCTCAGTAGTCCTTAATTAAGATTAGCTGAGCATATGCCCTTTCAGCGCAGATAGTATTTAATAATAAACAGTTAAGAAACATCCCTGTTCCCTGGCCTCCGGCATTCAACAAGAGCCTTCCAACAGCAGAACGACACAGTTGGATGTGACCTAGTGTTCTGGCCTCACAGTAGCCATGATTAAGGATTGTTTGATAATCCTATTGGCACACCAGGAAATATATTCTGGGCCTATGGATCAATCCAAGTCTCCAAATAAACTCTCCATGTCAGTGCTGGCCTCCTCAGTGTGGTTTTCATATTGCAGAAGAGAAGTGATTTCCTGTGAGTCCCCTCTCCCGATGCTAGGAATTTCTACCTGAATTTCTTCTTGCCTCATTTTAATAATAGCCCATAAAATATTACTTCTGTTTCCATAATGCCAAGCAAAAAGCATTTTCTCCCACTACTACGGGGCTGTTGTTATTTGTTTTATTATGTTGTGGTGGTGGGGTATTTTCATGGTATGCCTTCTAAGAGAGTTGTTCCAGGAACAACTGCTGCTATCTGAGAGGCTGTCTGGTTTGTACACAATTCCATAGCTGGTTTAAAATAAACAGGGACATAATCCTTCGGAAATTAAGATTCAACAGATGTAAAGCAATGTCAGGCTCTGGAAAGACATAACAAAATTTATGCCGCACTCAAGAGAGAATCCAGGGAGGAGGAGGAGGGGGATGCAGATTGAAAACATCACTTTGGAGTCACTTCTGATGTTTTATTATTAGAGGACAGAAAAGTGCAAGGCAAACAATACCTCAGATATTAGGCTCATCAGCAGGAGGCACATACACAATCATTTATGGACAGTGTGTGTAGTTCCACTGAAATGTCCTTTGTGTCTCGTCAGAAATATCCTACTGGCCAAACATAGCTGTAGTTAAATGGTAGTCTATGCCAGAATGTTAGGATGCCCCCAAATGCTCTAAATATTGACAATAAGAATATCCATAACGGAACTTACTTTATCGATTGAAGCTTGGCATTTGCGAGGCTACTGAGGGATCAGAGTTGAGAAGGGCCCTGATTTCCCTCTCAGGAAGTGAGGCAACAGGGATGAAACACAACTTTTTCAAGGCCTGGGATACTGGAAAGTAATACAAATCTTATGAGGAAGAGAAGCAAGCTGTTATCTTCGGTTATCACCACAAAATGGTGATGCGGATGCAGAGCCAGTCACAAAAACAGGAGCAGAGTTTGCATAACCAGCAGGCTGACACTACTGTCTACTGATAGCCATTTCCAAGGATGACTTAGGTGAGGTTTTTTGCTGGGTTTTTTTCCTTGTGGTAAAGCATTCAATATTTCAGCTGTCCTCAAGTTAAGTCCATTTCCTCTGGAGGTATTTAATTTGCTGGCCTAGAAGGCTTTATTTCCTTTTATATTTTTTCCTCTCAGAGGATTGTCACACATTTCCTGCAATATCCGCCCTCACCCCTTCCCTCAGGTGGGCGGGGTTTGCGACACCGCGCGGGGCTTACCTGGCTGGTGCCACCCACCTGTGTGAGTTGGCCTATGACCCGTCACCCGGCCATGTAGGACAAAGGACGCCTGGCCGGAGGGGGCGGAGTAAGGCTGAAGAAAGGAGGCTGAGCACGGTGGACAAGCCTCTTTGTTCTTCCTTCCTTCTGGAGTCAGGAACTCCTTGAAAGCAGGATCTCCTCGAGGGTCTTCAGACGGGTCCAGGTAAGTACATTCAATCTTAATTTGGTCCCACCCCCCAGCTAGGCCTCAAGTTTGAGGCTTTTTTTATGACGGTTACACCGTCTAGGCCGTGCACCGGCCTGTTTAGTAGCGGTGGCATTGGGGGGGGGGTTGAATTAGATGGCTCTAACTTCTTCTCCCACTCTCCTTTCACACTCAGCTTGTACCTTACCTCATAAGGCAAGGCAAGGCAAGGCAAGGCAAGGCAAGCTGCTAGTGTCTTCCTTCTTTCCTGGGTTCAAATACCCACTCAAGCCATGAAGTTCTTGGAAAGGTGGGATATAAATATTGTACAGTGGCACCTCTGGTTAAGAACTTAATTCGTTCCGGAGGTCCGTTCTTACCCTGAAACTGTTCTTAACCTGAAGCACCACTTTAGCTAATGGGGCCTCCTGCTGCCACCTGTGCTGGAGCACAATTTCTGTTCTCATCCTGAAGCAAAGTTCTTAACCTGAAGCGTTTGTAACCTGAAGTAGTAGTAGTAGTAGTAGTAGTAATAATAATAATGTCACTTTTTCCTCCTATAACCCCTTTCTTTTCCACAAATTTTACAAACAGCAACCATATTTATTGATGATAACAAATATTATCCTTTCATCTCTCTTTCTAATTTCCTTTGATACCTGCTGTGGCCCTTTCCCCTCAGAAGGGAGAAACTTTTCTTATGTTCCCACTCCCCTGAACTTCCCTGTCTCCTGCCTGTTATGTATTGGAAGTTCTCACCATGGCCACCACGGGTATTGTGTATACTGTATAGTTTTCACTCAGGTCCACATCAGTTAATTTAGGCGGGAAACCCTGGGCTGTTGTTATTACAATGTTGCCAGCTGGCTGCCTATAAAAGCAGGCCGGCTGAGCTGTTCAGTTCTGTTCTGTTTCAGCTTACTAATAAAGAGCTGCTTGGATAAATCTCTGTGTCATCTGCTATGTCTACTCACTACTTAATACTGCCTACCTTTACTCTGACAACTGGGAAACACTGACCTGCGAGCACTCCAATTGGAGAACAGCCTTTACCAAAGGTGTCATGGGCTTTGAAGTAACTCAATCTCAGGACGCAAGGGAGAAACATGCTAAGAGGAAGGCACACTTGGCAAATCTATACCGTGATCAACTTCCACCTGGAAACCAATGTCCCCACTGTGGAAGGATGTGTGGATCCAGAATTGGCCTGCACAGTCACTTACAGACCCATTGTTAAAACCGTGTTTATGGAAGACAATCTTACTTGGCTATGATTGATTGCCAAAGAAAAAGACCTTTACTCAGATTGCAAGATGTTTGTCAGTGCTACTGTTGGTCTAAGCAAAAGGTTGTGGCGCAGCTGAGGGGCAAGGCAAGTGAGGAGGCTCCACTGGTTTGTCCCGGCCCACCATTGAGAAACACTGCCCTAGAACAGGACTGGATACTTGTGACCCCCTTATGCCATGCAATTCTACTTTCTCCATTATAATATCCTCAGCTACTAAAAGTCTGCAGCATTCACTTGCATTTGCTTGTTGTAGGCTATGGGTGTATTCCTTTCTTGGCAGAGCGGCTATTCCTTGTTAACCAGCTGTATCAGACCCTCCAAGTGTCCCATTTTTTTCCAGGGACGTCCCTGATTTAGAGAAGCCGTCCCAAGTTTCTGATTTGATCCCAGAATGTCCTGCTTTTCCTTAGGACGGTCCTATTTTCATTGGAGAAATGTTGGAGGGCATGGAGATATCCCCCCCCCCCCGAGCCATCTGAAGACAATCCTATATGGGGAAGTTTTTTTAAAAAAAGTTTTAGTTATTTTTTAATTTATGTTGGAAGCTGCCCAGAGTGGCTGGGGCAACCCAGTCAGATGGAAGGGGTATAAATAGTAAAATTATCATTATGGAATGGGACGTCCCTATTTGCATCGGATAAATGTTGGAGGGTATGCTGTATGTGGGTTGAAGTGCACATATCCTGTATGAAGAGGTGGTTATTTGAGAGGGACCTCAACTAGTGTGTTTTCCCCCAAGTAGATATTGTAGATCGTGTCCTCCCTCAAAGAGGGCACGTGTTGCGGTGCAACCTGGCAACCGAACCCTGTGTTGTGGGTGGGTACGATTGGATAGCCACAACACCCTATTGGTAGGTCCCTTGATGCTGGGTTGAATCAGGCCAATGGGACGCTAGCCAGACCAATCAAGGGACCTATATATGCCCATGCACGTGACTCAGAGCTTCCTCTTTTGGTCAGTGCATTGGAACACCCACCCACCTCTCCCTACTTTTAGGGCTTGCACACTTGACCTTGCTATGCAGTTGTGTGTCGTTGGGACAGGGGCACGGCAGGAATTTTCCCCACTTGGCTGATTGGCTGGTGCCACTTGGGTTTTGCCTGCCGCGTAGGAAATCATCACAACTTGTAAGGTTGCGGTTAGGCTCTGGTTCAGCTGACAGGGATGGGGGAACGCTCTCGCCATTCCTATGTGAAGGGTATTCTGTTAAAGGAATCCAGGGACTCAATGGTTTGGTCAACCCTGAGAGGGGTTGTGCCCGTGCCTGAGTCCAGGGGGACATCTGGGTGGTGGACATAGCATGTCCCCGACTTTCCGCCATTCCAGGTGTTCACCCTAAGCTGACCTATGCTGGTGCCCTGGGTCAGCGCTACTTGCAACGGTGCAGGGAGCTAGTCGAACCAGAGTCTATGCAACCACTCACCTGATGTAATTAGTAAAGTTGTGGCCTAAATTCTGCCAAAAACCAAACCAAAATTTGTGTCTTGTCTGAATTTATTTAGGGGCGGAGGTTTAAAGGTCTAAACACGCAACTGAATTTTGGAACTTCATCAGTGTTTAATTGGCTATTTAAGGCAGCCAATGGGTTTATAAAAATCATTATCCTTCTGATCTTGTACATGCTGGTGTGCATTTTTAAAAAGAGAAGATCTTCCTATTTCTTTTTGGAATAGACAGCTGCTGTTGTAGTTTTGAAAGAAGCTTCTGTATACAAAATTAGGAAAGATGTTACCTTTAATTAGGAGACTATCTGTTGGTATAGGAATATGCAAGTTTTTGAATTATGCAGCACCGTACATCAGGCTAACCAGAATCTGGTATTGCTTGGAAGCTCAAATATTCCTACACCAGCTCAGCCCAATTTTAATCTACCATCTTCCCTATTTTCTATTTCAAATGTCCTCTGAAAACAGCCTGCTGAGTTTTGCCTCCCTTCCCTCTAGCCTTCACCACCCCTTTTCAATCGTAACCTTTCACACACCCCTCCCACCTTCTGTCCTTTACAAGGACACAATATCTCCTTCCAAGTAGGCTTTACACTGCTTGTGTGAGCAGCTGACAAAGAGAACAAGTAATTTCTTAGCATTTCAATGTTGGGCTGCTTCTGGTTTTGTGAGTGGCCTGTGCACCTGTTGTGATAAGCAGAGCTCCCTTCACAGCCCAGTTGAAAAGAGGCCACTTCCCCCCCACACCCTCACTGTTTTGTGAATGCTAATAATTAAGAGAAAGGGTCGAAGCTGCAATGAATTCTTTAGCTTCACAAAACTTTGTGTTTTGATGGTCTAAAATAAAGGCAGCCCCTCCCCCCAAGCCTCTACCTCAACTGTTTTGTGAGTAGCCTACAGAGAAAGTTTATAATACAATAAAAAGGGAATGACCAGCTAATTGAAGTGGATGTTTGCTTCTTCCAACAGAGTTTGTCCTGTACCATATTCCTCTTTGGGGTGCATTCCCCTCATGTGAACTTGCACGAAAGCTTCCAAAAACCTGCCAAGATAGCGGACTACTAAAGCAAGGGTTCCCCCTACCCCAAATGTGCCTATGCTATTTACATTTCAGGTTTTCTGCTTCTTGTGCTGCCTTGACAACTGAGCCAAGATGTTCATGGCTTTGGCATTTTGTTAGGAATTAGTGTGGCATTTGTATAAAGAGTGTGCAAACTTCAGCAGTCAGGGCAGCCCTCCAATTCACCTGTGTTGTCAGTCAGTTGGTATGTCAACTTGAAGACAAGGCAAAGCTTAAAAACCCTGGAATTGTGACAAGTGCATTCAGTTGTCTGAAAAAGGCATGGTAGATGAAGAAGGAGAGGGGGGGGAATAAAGGCTGAGAAGGCTACCCAGCTGCCAACACAATGCAAGCAGAGGCTTTGGCTGCCGTTCAAAGCCACTCAAAATGAGTGTTTCAATTTAATACCAAATTAAAAGCAGGCAGTGTTGTATAGCACAGGGAAAAGATTATACATTAATACTTCCCCCACCCCCCCACTCCCCACCGTAATCTAAATGATCACACAAAAATAAATAAAAGTTAAGCTTCCCATCTCCCCCCCCCATCTGCATTAGCTCCCTTTCCTTTTCTGGTTTTTTTTTTGGTAATCCAAATTCTTTTGCGGGGGCGAGAGGGGGGAGAGGAGGAATGTTTAATGCACAGATTCATCCATGCATATCTTACTTGTGGTTCCAAAGTCATTCTGCCTTACTTGTTGCTGTTTTTTTTTAAAATAAAAAAATGTTCCAGCGCTATAACTCAGCGAAAGCCGTACTGCAATTAAAAGATCTGCTTGAAAGTTGTAAGCTTGCACCCTATTAAGGAGAAATGGGCTTGCTTGGGGGGGGGGGTGTTTTGAAGAGCTGAACATGTAATATCCATATAATATAACTGGTGCCTTCATTTTTTATTTCCTGTGGGTAAGAACATTTTCACAGAATGGACTTGTCCACACCAGAGTTTACTGTGTGTTTGCAGCTGTTTGCGTTCCCATTTAATTTGCACAGTCCACATGACATTATCCTCAGCCAATGTGAACCTCAGTGCTTTCCTGCTGTAAATTCAGGTTTAACTGATATGAGGATAATCTGATAAACTGTGGGAAATCAGGCTCCAATCTGCTCCAGTTTGGGTAGCAATTTGTTTTAGTGTTTTGGGGTGGGTGGAACAATCATCACTTTCTGCTATTCCTCTTTCCATGCCCACTGCCTCAATGCTTTCATTTCTTTTCTGGCCATGCTTTTAACTGTTTTGGCAAGCTCCTGACCAGAGCAAAGCCTTTTATATATTATCTTTTGATCCCTCTGATTTGCACAAAACTAGAAAACTGCACAAGCAACCCACATTAAAAATTGTGTGCTGAAAAATTATAATTGCCTAACTATGATTTTGCACACTTCCTGGGTGGGGATTTTTTTAAACAACAACAACAAGGTGCGCATGCAGCTATCTGTTTGCTTGCCCTGTCAGTACTTGATCAGCATAATAGAATCCACAGATTAGAAGGTGGGGACAAACACAAAAGGGAACACCTACTGGTATGAATAGGAAAGACCTTCTATACAAATTCAAGTGTGTGTGTGTGTGTGCGCGCACACACACACTATTCTGGTCCAAATCAAATGTGTGAAAAGTGGATTAATAGATAAATAATGCTCAAATCTGGACAAGCCCAACATAAACTGTCCTTTATTTCACAGTTCCAGAATGTTTCTTGAATTCAATGTGTTGTTGTGACAATTCTTGTTTGTGGATGTTTGGCCAGAAAATAGGGTGGCAAAGTGTCTTATTTTGTAGAGGAGAACCATCTGTTTGAATGACTGTTGTTGTTGTTTAGTCGTTTAGTCGTGTCCGACTCTTCGTGACTATCCAATCCAAACTTGGTTTAAAGATATAGAAACACTGAGAAGGGAGAACAAAAGTACCGAAGTCAACAGTTAGTACCTGTCCACCAAGTTAGTCACAGTCATCCCTGCTGTGGTGAGATGTAGTATTTCTAATTAAATTATAGTTAAAACCAACACCACACATCTCCATATATAAATTAGCATGTGTACATTTTTTTGCAAATCAGTGTCCTCTTTTGCCCTATAGTGCTACATGTATATTCTTAGGGCCGGATTAAGTTGGCAAGTCCCACTGGCTGCTGAATCACAGTTAAATGTAATGCAGAAAGATATGGCTCTATTTCCTGTCAGAAAATGGTAGCTGGGGGGGGGGACTTAAAACAGTTTTGTTTTACAGAAAGGGAAGTGAAATATCAGAAACAAGCAGGAGCTTTGTATTTGGCAAGGGATGTGGAACCCTTCAGATGTTAGACTACAACTCCTTTTGCTCCTGATCATTGGTCATCTTGGCTGATGTTGGAGGGAGCTGGAATCCAAAACAAAATATAGAGGGTCACGGGTTTTACATCCCTACAGCATGTTATGTGTATTTAATGAATGTGTGTTTGTGTGTGTGTTATGTTAACATATATATATATGTTAAATTTTCATTTTAAACAGAAAGCTGGAAAATCAACATACTCCTCTGTCTCTTGAATATACTGTAGTACAGAACGGTAAATCAAATGGACTATTCTGACAGGATATGTCTTGTGAATTTCAAGCTGATAGTATTCAGGTATTATTACATCTGTATCTTGCCCTTCCAGGACAGAATACAAGCTTCTTACTCTTATCTTAGCCTCACAACTGCCCAGTTGTGGTCAAGGATGGTCAATGTAATGCTAATAAGAGGTTTTGGGTTCCAAGTCCCATAATTTCTGAACATTGGCCATCCTTGCAGATGCAGATGAGAGTCCAAAAGATCTGAAGAGCACCACTCAGGCTACCTCAGCATAGATTTTCCTGAGAGAACATCACTGTCCCAAGGTCACCCAATGAATTTCATGGCTGAGTGAATATTTGAACCTACTTCCCTATCCTACTCTAACTGCTACATCACACAGGCTCTTGCACCACATCTGTCTTACCAATCACATTGCCAATGTTTCAAGTGTGGAAAGAGATTCAGAGATCCCTTTCCCACTGGGGATAACGCTTTTCATACTGACCATGCTAAACACCCATTTGGCTTGAGAAGAAGTTTGAATGTATTTGGCTTGAGAAGAAGTTTGAATGTGGGAAAAATGGGAGATGATTTCTTCTTTAGTTTGGTTGGCTAAAATGACTTTGATATGAAAAGGGTCTTGTTTAATTGCTCAGTGAATTTTATGAATCAACTTTATCATTTATATTAGTGTTTGCTAAAAATTTGCAAATATACTAGGTGACTCTTTGCTTGTGTTTTTAATAGCTCTGCTATTTAGCTTCTTCGGTTATTCTACAGCTAGAATGTTCTCCCTTTTGTTCTCTTCTTATTTGATGCGATGGTGCCTACACAGAATTCTTTTGCATGTGCCCTTCTGCTGCTCTTTCCTAAAGGAACAAGAGATTTGTTTGAATTACTTTAATTGGCAACTACTTGTTCAAACACCTGAGTTTGGCTGAAACAGCTATTTCATTTGTGTATCCAAACAATAATGGCTCTTCTCTTTATGTAGCTTGAGCTGCTGTATTAATGGCTGAGAATTTATGGAACTCTACATTGTACTTGATCACAGATGCCCAAGGATAACTTCTAAATGGGATTAGTGTATCATTTTTCAGATGGTATATTGAGTCTCAGAGTTTTGCCATAGGAACAGAGATAGTTGATCGGAACAGGTGTGGAGCTCTGATTCACTTGTCTTCTTCTGCCCAGTGGACCACATTGGCTCTTAGCATAGTCAGCATGAGTAGACTTATATTACATGGATGTTGACTGACTTGTTGGTCATATGATTCTTCTGGGCTATTCACATTCATCTTAGTTACAACTTCAACATTTAATGTTGCCTGACTAATTTCATACAACCTTTAGAGCACATGGCAGCATTGTTCTTTCAGTCAACCTGTGCTGACTTATCATAACCAGTGAGACTTTTATCCACTACTGTCAGCCCAGGCATGGCTTACCATTGTCTCAAAGCATAATTTAGTTGATTCATCAGAACAGTGCAAGACTGGATTTTTTCTGTTGCTTTGTTATAATCAATCTGGGCTTGAGCTGTGAGGTAAATTTAGAGAGAGACCCAATCCAAGTCCCTAATAGAGTAGATTAATACCGGGCATGTCACACATTTGTTAGTAATCTACAGTTAAAGAAAAGGGTAACAAATAATGTATTTCCTAAGAAAAACCCGAAGTAGGAGTGTTGCACACGCGGACATTTTTTTATTTACATTATTTATATGCCACACTATAACAAAAGTTCTCTGGGGGCTGACAACATAAAAAACACACCATTAGAATAAAAAGGCAATGTAAGCAACAAATAAAACAGCACAATAAGATCATAACAGTTAAGCCAAAGCCAAGAGCAAATAAGTAAAGCCACAGAGGCAAATCAATTTAAAATAGAAGGCAAAGGGATAAAATATTTCAGGATTCAGTCTAACCCAGACCATGGAGAGACCTCTTCTGATGAAAAGGCTTAAGAACCTACAGAGAACCTCAATCCTATAGAAGACCAGAAGGAACTCACAGTACGGTAGTTCAAAGACAGCCTGAAGGGACCCATCTCTGGGGTGCCTTGCCTGGGGTCTCCAAGCCCTCCCCATCCTGAACCCTGTCTTGATCCTCAATTCTCCCCCATCTTCCTGTGGACGTCAAGCAATGGACCCAAGAGGAAGCCAACACCATATATGGACAGAAGGAATCTCCATGGATATAACAGTTTTCACACACAGGACTATATAAAGATAATCATTTGAAGCTTTATACATTTATATATTGTAACATTATGAAAGGAAATAATCATGTAGCTGTTGACTAAGGGATTATTATTATAACTGAAATGTAGCTGACATTAATGAAAGATTATGGAACACAGTGATATAAGATTGGAAATGCACCCAATCCACCATGTGGGGAGCCACTTTAACTAAAATGTATTAATTGGAAGTTGATTGTATATTTTGGAAATTGTTGTTATAATTTGGCTATTATTGGGAGTATATTGGAAAGCTATTTTAAAAATTTATTTTAAAAAGAAGAAAAATGCTAAACAAGCAGGATTCCTTCAAGAAAAAAAGCTGGTGGTTTTATTGTCCGTTGAGACTTCCTAATGTTGCTATTAATGAGACTGATTAAAGCAAGAAATTATAGTGAAAAGGCCATCAGATGCAAACTAAAAAAAAAAGAGGGAGGACTGAAATGGATATATGCAAACAGATTTACTTTTATCTGAGTTCTTTTTTCTTTTCTTTACGAGAAGGAAGGCAAACTTGCAGTCTGGTTCTTTTCCTTCCTGTCCACCCTGTTAGATGGCGCTGATGGATTGATTTCCATTGTGGCACTTATTTGTTATTGTAAGTCCATATGTGTACAGATCCAAGTGTAAGATTAGGTTCTCCCTCCATTGTTAGGAACAAGCCACTCAGTTCATTAAACCTCCCTGATTTGCTCCACCACCTGCTCCTCTCTCCTCCTGACCCTGAAGACCCTGACCATTTTTTTCTTCTTCCTCTGGTTTTCCCACTTGATTCCCTTTCTTTCATATATTTTCTGATGAAAACCCCTCCTTCCACATCCCTCCTAAATCTAGACCTTACTGAATTCTAGGAAGTAAACACACGTGCTTGTTACAGTCTTGTTCACAACAAGGCCCATTGTCTCCAGTTTTGTAGTGGGGAGACTAGTTAGGTTTGCCATCCTGAGTGTACACACAGAATAGAAATATTTTAATGACAGGCACCTTTTACAATTTACTGAGTTCTTCCTGAGGGCTACTTGTTTGATCTGAAAGAACTAAGCATCCTTCAGATCTGGAAGCAAACACACCCTTACCACCTCTCCTTGTTTCCTTAGACATCAGTCCCACTCTTTCCTATGAAGACTTCTTCCAGCTAAGCCAGGGGACAGCATTGCAGCCTAACTTTAACTTTTGTAGGCTCTCTAATCCTTTATTGAGAGAACTGGGGAACTATGTGCTACCATTCCTCTTCACAGAAAGTTTCTCAAGCCTGAAGGTGGAAGAGAAGCTGAGGCAGACAGACATGAGAAGCGTGAGTAAGTAAAGGAATCGCTTGTCCCAGGTCACCTGGAGTATTTGGGCAGTGTGAGATTTATGAGAGGCATTAGCAATTCATTTCCTGGCTTTAAAAGCTTGAGTGCATAATAAAGGTGGTATAGAGAATTTACATTGCTCTTGTTGAACAACCCCTGCTTTAAAGGAAATCTTACTTTTTAAAAAGACATTACAAGTTTAGCCAGATATCCAAAATGAAAAGTGGATAAGTCCCTGCCCCTCCAACGTCCTGTCTACAATAATAATACTTGCGTGTTTAGACCTTTAAACCTCCCCCCCTTAAATAAATTCAGACAAGACTCAAATTTTGGTTTGGTTTTTGGCAGAATTTAGGCCACAACTTTATTGATTACATCAGGTGAGTGGTTGCATAGGATCTGGTTTGACTAGCACCGTTGCAGGTAGCGCTGACCCAGGGCACCAGCATAGGTCAGCCTAGGGTGAACATCTGGAATGGCGGAAAGTCAGGGACATGCTATGTCCACCACCCAGGCACAGGCACAGCCCCTCTCAGGGTTTAACAAACCATTGAGACCCTGGATTCCTTTAACGCAGGGGTGGCCAAATCAAGAGACACTGCAATCTACTTTCAAATTTAAAATCTACCCCCATTTTTGGAGGGTTCAGCTCAAAGTTATTGAGCTTTTTTTAGGGAGGGGAAAATCACACTATTGAGGGAAGGTAGTCACTAACCTTCCGATCACTGACAACATAAAAACCTCAGTTTCAAAACTCAGGCTTCCCCTCAGGCTTCCCTTCTGCAACAATAGAGGACAGAGCAGGGAGAGGGGTCGGGGCCGGAAGGGGACCAGCGATCTACCGCGATCTACCAAAGCCTCGCAGGGATCGACCAATAGATCGCGATCGACATGTTGGATATCCCTGCTTTAACAGAATACCCTTCACATAGGGATGGCGAGAGTGTTCCCCCATCCGTATCACCTGAACCAGAGCCTATCCGCAATCTTACAAGTTGTGATGATTTGCTATGAGGCAGGCGAAACCCAAGTGGCACCAGCCAATCAGCCAAGTGGGGGAAATTCCTGCCGTGCCCCTGTCCCAACAACAGACGACACGCGACGGCATAGCAAGGTCAAGCGCACAAGCCCTAAAAGTAGGGAGAGGTGGGCGGGTGTTCCGATGTACTGACCAAAAGAGGAAGCTCTGAGTCATGTGCATGGGCATATATAGGTCCCTTGATCGGTCTGGCTAGCATCCCATTGGCCTGATTCAACCCAGCATCAAGGGACCTACCAATAGGGTGTTGTGGCTATCCAATCGTACCCACCCACAACACAGGGTTCGGTTGCCAGGTTGCACCGCAACACGTGCCCTCTTTCAGGGAGGACATGATTAGCAAGCCAAGTTACTGGTCTTGGTGCTTTTCCTTTATACTAACATTGAGGGCCAAACTATGTGTGAAGTTAAATGCTAAATATTCCTTTGCATCTAACCTGCAGGGTTTTTGTTTTTTAAAAAAGCAAATTCATTTGAACAGCAAGCACCTACCAAACAATGAATGCAGCTTGGTGGGCACAGTGTTTAATGTATGAATGAAGCTCCCTACCTTTCATTCTTTGTTAGGCAGCAAATGCCTTGCCAAAGCATTAGGAGTGATGTGGCCTACAAGCACAAAAGGGGAGCTTTGAGATTGCTGTGGAATAGAGTAGGTGAAGCTGTGCAGGGGGAAGGCATGGCTGCTGTACCTTTTAAGAGCCATGAAAGTGATTTTTGCAGCAGGTACAGCCTTTCTCAGTCTTGCATCATGGCAAGCTGCACCTGCCAAAATTCCCTCCTTCTGGTACAGGACACTTCCCTCCAGTGCACTTGGTCATCCTGTTAGAGGGTGAAGTATAGAAATGATTCTGCCTTAAACATTAAGATAACAGACCCTCCAACTGTCCCTATTTTGCAGGGACACTTCTGGATTTACAGAATTCTGATTTGATTACAGTTTCTGATTTGATCCCGGAATGTCCTGCTTTTCCTTAGGATGTCCCTGTGTTCATAGGAGAAATGTTGGAGGGCATGGAGTTATGCAACCCCCGAGTCAAGGAAATAAGAAACTATACAATCTTTAGAAGATATCTGAAGGCAGCCCTGTATACGGAAGTTTTTTTAATGTTATTATGTTTTTATATATTTTGGAAGTCACTCAGAGTGGCTGGAGCAACCCAGTCAGATAGGCAGGGTAATAATAATAATAATAATAAAAGTAAATAATGAAATAATGGAATAGAACATCCCTATTTTCATTAGCAAAATGTTGGAGAGTATGAGATAACATGAATGTATGTATGTAAAGCAAAGTATTTTTCTAAAGACAATTAAAACAAGATGTGTGTGTGTTAGAAGAGTATTTTTAATATATTTGTCCTCCCTCCATAATGTGTTAACATGGTGTTTAGCAAATCAGTAATTTCCAAAACATTAAAAACACTCATGCACTGTATATGGAATATAGAATGGAAACTGTGGATGAAGTAGTGAATGAATGCCAGACTAGTAATGTAGCTATCTAACATTTCAAGTTAGATGCAGGGTGATATTTAAGTACTGTGTGACATTCAAAAGCAGAACTATACACCTAACCTTATGATGATGCTTCTAATTTGAATACTGTGTTAAATAAATTCTTCTAGCTACTTCATTCATTAGAGCCTTGAGTATAACTTAGGCCTGATTCAGACAATATTTTCTGGTTTCCTAAATCATGATTTATGCATTTGTTAACCCCGGTTAAAAACAATTATCTGAAGCTGTGCACTAACTATAGTTTACTAACTATGGTTATGGGCACTCACTAACCAATGTTTATTCTGTAGTTGTTTTATAAACATTGGTTTCTGTTAAGCGTAGCTTAGCATGCTATCTGAACCCAGACCTGGTTAAGGGGCGGAAGCCACCAGAAAACCACCAGTAAGGCGTGGCTGAAAATTTATAACCCAGAGGGACATTTCCCCACTGTCCAGGATACACCATGGGAAACAGCACTGGGATTGCATAGTGGCTCTATGGCTAATTTTGGATTTTAATTATTTAGATCTTCCACCACCTTGTTACATACCACATGATTATAATTTTCTCCCTTCTCAGAAGTCTTCTACTTCTTTCCTCTTCTCATTTCCCTTCGGACTAGTAAATTATACAGTAAAGTTTATTCCCCTTTGGCTACTAATCTGCAATGTGATCTGATTTTTTGTTCATTTATTTTTATAGTTGCAATATTCCTTAAAGAGATGTTATGCTGTTCCTTCCTACTCAGAAGTAAGCTTCACTGAGTTCACTTGGGCTCAGGCTCCCCCCCAGGTAGGTGTATAAAGGATTATCATGTGAAACTGTTTTTTGCACTTCCCACTTTTGTAATTCAGAAGTGGGTTGGGTTGGGGAGGAATTGATTACAATGTACATATGATTTTAAAAGTGACTTTCTTCTTAATTTTGCCAATGAAAGACTGAAAGCAGGAGTGACACATCTCAGACTAAAATGGGTTCTATCCTTCCTTTTGAAAACGACCTCTGCTTTTTCCTTGCACAGCAGATGGTGGGATAAGTCTATAAATCTACCCTGTTTTTGGCTTTAGATGTTGGCAAGATACATGTAAAATTGCTTTTTTTTTCAGGGCTGGTTAGCTGGAGCAAAACATATTCCATGCTGTTCTATTACGACAAGGCCTAAGGAATTGAGACTGTTTGGCTCAGAGGACAAATGAAATGAATCCATCTTTTATAAGCAACTTGGCTCCCCCACCCCACCCTTTTGGGCTGTGTGACACAAACTGGGTCCAGTGCCAAGTCCCAAGTTTAAATTTGGGTTTAACTTGTTTTAAAACAACCCCACTGCTGTGTGATAGTAAATCACTGTGAATAGTGTAGCAGCTGAAACTTAATGGGATTACCTAGTGTTGCAGCCCCCACTGAATAAACAAGACAGGGAGACTGTGAAGGGCACCAAAACCGGTTTGCATGTTGTCAGCTGTGCGATGTCACAGACCATTTGGGCTGCTTTAAGATAGTTGACACTACTAGTCTTAGAATTCCTCAGAAAGAGGATCCACTCCTTGTTTTCTCTTGTACATTTATTGAATTTGATTAAGCAGATTCAATGTCCTGCAATTTTAGTTTAGGTGTGTTGTACTACTTTTATTTTCCACACTGTGTTAATTGCTCATCGGCAGTGCATGTTTTAATTTCAAAGGCCATTTAATTTTCTAGGTGCTCTAGTTGGCCCACATAAATGGTAATTAATTAGGCTCACGGGGATGGTATAAGGGGTCACTGAGCATGTTCAGTGTGTCCTCTGTTGCCATAATAGGGTGTGCAGCAGTGGGGCGGGGGACAAGAGGGAGCAATATTCCTTAACTGAAGGGAACTTTGTGGGCTGTGCATGAAATGTCATAGGGTACATCAAAGACTCTCTGCAGGGAGCAGGAAAGAATAGCTGCATTGTATATGAGACAGAACAGAAATGGGGGATTCTTAATCTGGGCTCTCTGGAGCCCTGCATAGTTGTGAAATTTGCTTTAGTCCTGGTCCTCGAGTATATCTTATTAATTTTCACATTAACATCAGTTCATCAATCATAATAACAGCAGCACTTTCAGCTGGGCCCAGAAACAGACTGGCAACTTTAGACAAACAAATCCTTATATTTTAGGAGGAATCCCCATACTTTGGGACACACTTTCTTTTCATTATACTGACTGATTGCAGAAATTTAATAATTCAGCCACAAGGCCCTCAGAGTAGCATTCAAGTTTAAATACAATAAGGTCTCATTCCATAAAACATTAAAATAAGCAAAAATTGAGGCTGTCATGAAACCAGAACTATACTCTCAATCAGGCCAAAAATTATTTAAATGCCTGGGGAAATGAAAAGGTCTAGAATCATGACTCCACAAATGAGAAGGCCTCATCTCCAGCCACCTACAAAGGTTGCCCCGTGAAAATTGCATAAAGGTAAAGGGACCCCTGACCATTAGCTCCAGTTGCAGACGACTCTGGGGTTGCGGTGCTCATCTCACTTTACTGGCCGAGGGAGCCAGCATACAGCTTCCAGGTCATTTGGCCAGCATGACTAAGCCGCTTCTGGCGACCCAGAGCAGCACAAGGAAACACCGTTTACCTTCCCGCCAGAGCGGTACCTATTTATGTACTTGCACTTTGACATGCTTTCAAACTGCTAGGTTGGCATGAGCTGGGACCAAGCAACGGGAGCTCACCCCGTCGCAGGGATTCAGCGATCGGCAAGCCCTCGGCTCAGTGGTTTAACCCACAGCGCCACCCGCATCCCATAAAGTGCATTACAGAACTCTAAACAGGATGTTATCAGATCATGGATCACTTCATTTTATGTTGCGGTTTATTTATACACCACTCTCTGGAAGAAAGGCTCCCAGAATATGAATGCAAAGGAAACATATACAATAAAAGTACAACCAATCAATCCATCAAAACAATATAAAATAGCAAAATTGCTAAATACTTGCTATGAATACACTGGATATACACTGGTGAGCTGCATTCATGCTCTCATCACATTCCTCACTTAAAAGCTAGGTTAATTTACATCCCTGTTCCCTCCTCACCTCTCAAGGCTCTCAGCAGTGGGGGGGGGGCTTTCCCCTCATCACACCTCAAAGGAGTGATCTAAAGGGCAATCCCATCTAGTGAAGTCCAGCAGGTGGCTAAAAGAGAAAGACCCTCTTTCCTTTCTGGGCTGACCAGGTGAGTCTGGCACACTAGCGGTTACCTAGTGCCCATGGCAGCCTCCCAATAAAAAGGCCTGCCCCAGCCCCACCCTACCCTGGGAAAGCAACTGCAGCTGTGGAAAATTTCTTACTCTTGTTGTTAATGGGTGGAACTATCTGCCTAAGCCTCCTGGTTTCTGCAACAGGCTGCTCTTCTCCGGTTGTAGCAGAAAGCACTGGGAGGTGAATGTAGGTATTCACCTCCTAGCCAGCTGTAGTGTTGTTACTGCTACCTACGGCCAGGCTATCTCTGTCTAGGAGGGGCCACAGCTAGTCTACCAGTCTACCATGAGGACACTACATGCTATGGAAGGCAATATGAGCCCCTGGTTTGGATCTGTTTGGGCAGCCCTGTTTAGGGAAGCTTTTAATGTTTGATGGATTTCTTTATTTTAATATTTTGTTGGAAGCTGCCCAGAGTGGCTGGGGGACCCGGCCAGATGGGTGATGTATTAATAAATTATTATTATTATTATTATCTAAAGTTGGACCATTTGTTGGTTTTGAGCGATTTGTTGTTCTTAAATACACTTGGGAGGGGGAATCTAGAACAGCCTTTGTTGTCAAGGGCTGATGGGAGATGTAGTTGAAAACATCTGGAGGGCACCAACTTTGTGAAGGCTGAATGAAATGATTAGTGATTATTAGTGATGAAATGATTAACATGGTCATGTTAGTGAGAGTTCATTATCAAAACCAATTACAGTATTGGAGATCGACAGATACACCAACCAGGAAATAATGGGAACAAACAAATTTATGAATATGCTACAATGACAAAATTGGACAGAGAAAAATGTATATTTTGCAAGTTGGCCTCTATTTTTTTTTAATGTCAAATTGTGGTGCAATGTGTGTTTAATGTTTTCAATATGTGTCAGATTCAAGGTATTGCATGTGTATTTAAATAAAATGCTTCATTGTCTTCTTTGAGATTGGGAACAAAGTTTGTCTTGGCAGGACTGGCTAGCAACATTATAATTTCTCTTTCTTTCTAGTTGAAACTGATGTAACAAACTTGTTTTTTAAATGTAGTTTTGCAAATTGTGAATATAAACAGAACAAGGCAATGTTTTACAAACAAGCCCAGAAACCAAGTGAAGCTTAACATTTTAATATGAATTTAACATAAATGTTCAGCTTCAGGTTTTGTGAGGTTAATTTGGTATTCAAAACCCAACATCTGAATTGTATCCACAAGGCTCAGTATTTGTATTTGGATTCAAATTCAACAGTTTCCTCTTAAGTTTAACCATCTTTAATTCAGCATTAGTTCTGCCCCCACTTTCTCCCAATTCCCAGTTAAATGCCAAAATTCTGATTGTTTTACTAATGCAGTGATCATTTCACATATTTCACAGGAGCTTTATGAAAATGCCAGGAATTCAAACTAGAAAGAAAAATAAGTTTTGAGGACTACTTGAAGCTGATTGGCATCAGGGTTCACGTAGGATGGAGCTAGCCACCTAAACAAGGTAAGCAAAATCTGGCACTCTGTTGTCACTCTGTTTAACTGCATCTGTTAAAACCCTATCAGCTATGAAAAGAGGTGCTGTAGAAGAGTGTACTTTATGTTAACTGTTATCAGGCTTTTTCAGAAACCACGCTGATTTGCATCAGTGACACTTTTGTGAATGTTTTATGGGTGTAGAAGTCTGCAAATCTCTAGTGGTAATTTGGGAATGATATACATCAGTATTATTCTACACATTCAATCAAATCGCTGTGTGTGTCTTGCCAATTAGCACACAAGTGATGCTGTAATGGGTATTATTTTTATGTTTTTGAATGCAATTCTGCAGATGAAGAGTATTAACCTTTTCAGGGGCTGGGTAGACAGTGAGAGGAGATTGCTTTCTTGCTTTGCTTTCGTCTGAGGACAGAGATGTAAGGAGTTAGGTTTCCTATATCGACCAAGCTCTGTGGGAGTAATTTTGAGTCCCAGAGGGTTTGAATTGGCATGCCTTGCAATACTTCCCAAGGTTGCATCACTTCTAGCAAGTTCTTCTCTGTGGTATCTGAGATGCTTATTAATAAGTAATCCTGATGGCAAGCTAGAGGCAAACAGATTAAAAGGAGAAAAATATTGAACAGTATGGTTGTATTATCATTAACTATGAGAGGTGATGTAAATAATAAACAAGGAATGGGTTATATTTCTCTGTTGCATCTCAGTAACTTGGTCTATGCCAAGCATATTTAGATGCTGCATGGACCATTCCAAAATTTACATGAAGAAAAACAGGCCTGAGAATCCAATATAAAGTAAGAAAAGTTTTATCCAAGGATTTGCAGGATTTGTGCATTGGTTTGGATGCCATTTTTGGATCCCATCCAAGCTTGTGGTTTGCTATCTGTAAAACTGCATTATTTTGTAGAAGGAACTGCTGAAGTAGTCAAACCAGTTTCTTTGTTGGGTTATTTTTGTGGGGGTCATTCTTTGTTACAATGTTATGCATTTTAGTTGTTGTTTTTTAAAATATTGTAAACATTCATGCATGGCTATAACATCAAAAGGTGACATTTGTGAATGAATTATTATAGACCTAATACCGTACCACATATAGTGCTTCAGCTAATTTCCAGTGCAATACTTTTAAATGGAATCGGTTCACATTAATACATGTCTTCTTCATGCAATTTCAAGATTGTCCCGCTCACATTTAGCTACTCTGGGATTTACAGTTCAGTCTTGTGCATGTTTATTCAGAAGTAATGATGCTTTCAGGTAGGAGTTTATTGTGGGATTGGCACTGCTTACGCATACAAGCTTTTCACAGCATCTACATTGCATCATTAACATTAAAAGGCCAGCCCATATTAATGTTTATTCCAGATAAAACAGCCCTTTATTCCAGATTTCTTTTTTCTGCAGAAAATTCAGCAGGTTAAGTTTGTTTGTGTGAATGTGTGTATATTTGATATGTGTTGGAGACTTCTAAACTGCTTAGACATCTACTTTGGCATTAAGTGGTATATAAATTCCATAATTATAAAGGCAGTTAAAAATAATAACCTGTTGCTAATTTCTTGTTGGCAACATCTGAACCATTTACAGTATTCAGCCCCTATATAATGTACCCTAATTCTCACTTAATTCAATGGTATTTATTTCCTAATCCCTTTCAAATGCATCTTGGATTCTAGCCTTATTTATTGTGTGGATTTTCAGAGGATATTTTCTCCTCCAAACAGAAAATTGTGATGACATAGATACCATTAATTTATTACACTTTTATTCTCTTCTTCCAATGAGCTAAGGATAACATGTGACATACATAGCCCCCCAGCCCAGCTTTTACCAAGGTCATTAAAGACCATGGCAGGATATAGACAAGTGTTTCAACAGGCATTTTGAAAAGGTATATATATGTACAGAAGGCTCGGATATGTTTTATATTATTTACGCTCTCTGTGGTGACTCCTGTTTTAAGGTTTGTTTATGAAGGAGGTCTACAAGGGTTATCTCATCATGTGATCCATTTAATTGCAGGGGATGTTTGATTTACTGTCTAGGCTTAGATGCAGATGGTTCTATTTGTCTTTTATCGATAAGGGTTCTCCAGTGATAACAGGTGCTCTCTAAAAAGCAGGCCTGTTGATACATTCCCCACCCCCACCCCTTTCTGCAATATTTGTTTAGGGCAACAGAGCATTGCTGAATTCTCCCTATACAATGACTGTTCAGGATCCCTGCCCAGTAGAGGAGGGGACAGATGGTAAAACAAGCCCAGGGGTTCCAGTTTATAAGGGCTTACTCAAATAGCACAGGAAGAATGATACGGTAATAAAAAGCCAGCCACCTTGTGCCTTTGTCCTTCTTTGCAACTACCAATTAGCTGCAGTTTTATTGTTGCTGTCAATGGTTTACATGCTACAAGAGCAACACCAATTTCTTTGTTATTGCTCTTGTAATGTTAGTAAAACTATTCCAGTGATTTGACAACAAATCAGTGAATACATCCCCGGGTCAAAAATTATTTCCCCCCTCCTCTTAATAGTGCCACGTTCTCATTCATTATCTTCTTAATAAGAAACACACGAGTGGTCTACAGTTCAGATTTATTTACAGTCATGTACCAATGACTGTACGGATGGCACGGGTTAAACCACAGAGCCTAGGGCTTGCCGATCAGAAGGTCGGCGGTTCGAATCCCCGTGACGGGTTGAGCTCCCGTTGCTCGGTCCCAGCTCCTGCCAACCTAGCAGTTCGAAAGCTCATCAAAGTGCAAGTAGATAAATAGGTACCGCTCTGGTGGGAAGGTAAATGGTGTTTCCGTGCTCTGCGCTGGTTCGCCAGAAGCGGCTTTGTCATACTGGCTGCATGACCTGGAAGCTGTACGCCGGATCCCTTGGCCAGTAAAGCGAGATGAGCGTCGCAACCCCAAAGTCGTCCACGACTGGATCTAACGGTCAGGGGTCCCTTTACCTTTATCTTTACCAGTTTCAAGCAGATAGCGATATGGAAACTTTTCATTTTCCACATGATTGTCTATCTTATTATTGTGAATGCATTGATTTCAGATCTGAAGCTAGGGTGGCCAGGGGCAAAACTGAACAGGGATCCTACAACCTTTAATAGTTATGTAGAAGAGAGGATTTCAGCAAATGTCCTGGCATGACAGGCTACACCTGTTGAGATTCCCTCTTCTGCACAGGTACGAAAGGTGGAGGAGCCCTGTCCTCTTTTGCACCTGTCCTCTCTATCTGAAGTCCAAAGAAGCTGTGGCATTCTCTTCCACGAGAGGCAGTGATGGCCACTGATGTGGGTGGCTTTAAATTCATGGAGGATAAGACCAGCAATAGATGGGTGCATTCTACTTCCACTGGCCAGACACAGTATGCTTCTGAATACTGGTTGCTGGAAAACACTTGAGGGAAGAGTGCTGTTGCTTGTGTGCTTCTGACAGGCATCTGTTTGGCCACCATGAGAACAGGATGCTGGACTTTGATGGCCGACAGGTCTAGTGCAGTAGGCTGCTCTTTGGGCAGACTAAGGTCCCTCATTTTGTATGTCACACTGGAGCCTACTATATGGCTCTGAATAGGCAAGCAGTGGCTATATCAACTAAACTGAGGCTGTGCAGAGTCCTCTTCCCTCCCAGCGCTTTTGCATTTATTGCCATCATCATAGCTGCCAAGTTATCCCTTTTTTACAGGGATTTTCCCTTATGCTGAATAGGTTTCCTCGTGAGAAAAGGGAAAACTTGGCAGCTATGACATCATGGCAACATGACTTCAGACTAATTCATGGGTCTTGGTTCTTTAATTGTAACAATGGAGTAGGGTTTTTTTTTGGGGGGGGGTAGTAACACCATTAAGCCGAGAGTCTGAAATTACTTGTGCACCACTAATTGCAGCTCTCCTTAGTAGGGCCAACCCAACACATTTTTTGCCTGTACTGTATCTGCTTTGCACCAATGAGACAGGACAGTACTTTGCCCACACAAAACTTACATAAATCACATTGACAATTTTCTGAAAGGCAATTGTTGTTGCAATCCCCCCCCCCCACCCCATATGAATTCATTGAACACATGTGGCCATTTGTCTAAGCAGTTCTAATATTAGTTCTATATCTCAAATCATCATACTGACGATTTACTCAAAGCGACAGTCAGTGGATATTTGTCAGGGTAACATTCTTTGATGTTCCCTATCAATGAAAGTGGCTTTGTCTGATGAGCCTGAAAAGCAATCTTACAGTTTGTCTGGCACATGATGAGGTTATATATAAATTTAAAATCACTACTTCAAATCTGGAACTCAATTATTTATAAAATAATGTGTTGTTCACAGTTTGGAACTAGAGTAAGCCTGTTAATGAAGAAAAGTGTGAGGGTGGATGTCAGTCATCCAAATGGGTTTTGGACTAGTAATTGATTGCTCAGGCCAAACTAGATACAATAGTGTGATAACGGACCTATTTTGTTTAAACTTGGATCTGCCACAGTCATGCATATACCTTGTATGTGTATATATATGTGTGTATGACTTCAACAACATAAGGAGTGAGTAAATGAAGTGTGTAAAATTTCCCCCACATTCATGGCTTACGCTCCCACATTTCCCCCCAACCCCTCCACCAGTTAGTTTTCTTTAGCTTAGCACCAAAACTAGAAGGAAACTGTGCTGGAAGAAAAGCATGGCCCATTCTTCTCATTTCCAATTTCTTCTGCCTGTATTCCTGGTGTTGCTTGTCCTTTATTCTGAGAAAGTGATGAAATCTTATTTGTTCACTAATGACTGGACTCTTGTGGGGCTTCCTTTCTCTTAATCAGCAACAGGCTGTTTCTTTCGGGAATGTGCTAATATTTGCATCAGTCATATGCTCCGGGGACAGGGATGTTGCTATACAGAAACTTTCTAGTTATTAGATAAGTTTGGCTGCTGAGTATAACTACCTGTTTGAGGGTTTATCTGATATTCATTTTGTAGGAAGGAAAGGCACAGGGGTAAAAAGTCCAGTGTTGGAAACATTCTTGAGTTTTCAAGTTTACATCTTGCTTCCAGTGTCATCCCCACCCTGTTTCCCCCCCCCTTCAACCAAGATTAGACTCCTGTAAAGTGAGTGTGTTGCTTATTCTGAAAGGAGACTCTGGAAAGCAGTGCAACAGAGGAACTGCTCTTCCTTTGTGCTGCTCTTTGCTATAGTTCGATTTTGCCTGCCATTTAACTGTTTAACAGGAGCTCAATTGAGGAGCAAATGCAGCATGTACATGAGGAGTTTTATTTGCTATAATATATTTCTATCTAAGCCTTGATATTAGGAAAGTGTTCCAATTGTTTTGCTAAAACACAACTCTTAATGAAGCTAAACAGGCTTTCCTGAAAGGGTCTGGAAATGTCATGAGGTGAGCAGCCTCGTGGCTAAATATACTGGAGGTGGTAGGGCAAGAGTTCCCATTTCTCTACACCTGCCTGTCCCCTCCCCAATATGGCTGCCACCATTTTGGAACTGGGCGGAGCATGCTCAGAAGCTACTTTTGATGCTGCTCTGCCCTGTTCCAAAATGGCCGCCACACCAGAAGTCGCACTGCAGCCATTTTGGAACTGGGCAAAGCAGCATCAAAAGTCGCTTCTGAGCATGCTCCTCTCAGTTCCAAAATGGCCGCCACGCCAGAATAAACCGGGAAAAACAAAAAAAAACCCATTTTTTTTGGCTGAGAACAGCAGGAAAAACGGGGGTTTCCCGGGGAATACGGGAGACTTGGCAGCTATGCCCATTGGCCTGATTCAACCCAACATCAAGGGAGCTACCAATAGGGTGTTGTGGTTATCCAATCGTACCCACCCACAACACAGGGTTCGGTTGCCAGGTTGCACCGCAACACGTGCCCTCTTTGAAGAAGGACACAATTTGTAAAAAGGCACTGGATTTGGTAAAACAATGTCAAAATCTCATTTGGCCTATTCTGCCTAATATTTGTGCTGACTTTTACTTTCTCTGAGGTCTGCTCTCTAGTTTTTCTTTCCTGCAACAGCTCTACTACAATGTGGAGACCTGCCAGGATAAGGTTCACCTCTCACTAACATGTACTTTGCTGAATACAATCACTCAGGTATGATGAGCCAGGCTTCCTGAGCATCAGAAAAGAGGCTTGAAAACAATGAAAATAAAGACGCATTGATAGCTTTCAAGTTTATTAATATAAACATTCAGATTTAAATGTGACCACATTTTAAATGGAAACTAAAATAAATGAAGCCTTAAAAACAACAACCCATAAATCATGAGATGGGGTTATTCACGTAGTTTGTGGAAGTGACATGCGCTTGTAATGGTGGAGGAGGAATTCCAGGTGGATGGTGCCTGTTATTTTATCACCCCACATTTATGTAAACAAAGGGATGAAGCAGGCAAACTTACTCAAGTGAATCTCTTCTTAATTACAGTTTGCCCACCTCTCCTTGCAGCAGTATTCCAGGAACTTCCAGCTCAGTTTTGTAAATGGCTCATGTATCTGCAATGGCAGCAGAAATTTTTGTCCTAATTTGCTCCCACATGAATAAACTGAAATGGACATCTCATCAGCACGAAGGATGCACCGTTTTGCATCTAGATTCTGCTCTCCAACAACATTTGTGCTGAGGTAGGGAAGAAAAAAAGAGAGAGCTAAAATCCCCAAGAAAAAGAAAACCGATGATACAGCAGCCTGAACGCAGTTGCTGTTCCAATTCTTTCCCCATGTGCTGCACTTGCAAACAATGCCAAAGTCACAGCTGATGCGTGCTCTGTTTTATTTCTTTCATGAATCACACCCCAAGGTGATTTAACAATAAAAACATCAACAATAAAAATGTATATCAAAACAATTTCAAGTCCAGTACAGATGCAGACTGGGATAGAAAAAATCTTCACTATAAATGGCTGGCTGAAAATGGAAGGTCTTCAATAGGGGGCAAGAAGATAAGAGGCAGTGCCAGGCTGGCATGTTGCCTTGATTGTATATTTTACTTCGTTTTTTAACATGTTGCAGGCCACTTTGAAACTTTTGTATTAGCAGTGTATAAATGCCCATAAATAATAAAGAAGAAGACCATCTACAATGCTAGTTACAGGTAGGTAGCCGTGTTGGTCTGACGTAGTCAAAACAAAACAAAACAAAACTCCTTCCAGTAGCACCTTAGAGACCAACTAAGTTTGTCATTGGTATGAGCTTTCGTGTATCTGAAGAAGTGTGCATGCACACGAAAGCTCATACCAATGACAAACTTAGTTGGTCTCTAAGGTGCTACTGGAAGGAATTTGTTTATATATATAATTTTTTGTTTCATCTACAATGCTGTTTGCCTCTCTGGTCCCACTGTAGTAGAAACCTATCACTTTTTTCATACAAAGCCTGACTTCTACTTGTACATATTCTTACTTTCCATTGCCATAGCAAAGCAATATAAGACACACTTATACCACTCCCGTGGGTAGCCAGAAATTGCTATATGTCAGGACCTCACACCTAAAACAGTATCCACCTCTCCAGTACATATGCTAAAATTTGACAGCTGGGGTTGTTAAACAATATGATGGTGAGCCCGTGTCTGGCAGGAAAATTTTTATTGCTGAAAACCATTGCAAGCCAACAGTTAACTGAATGTACATTCTCAGTCCCAGGCAGAGAGAATAAAACTGGGTGGTCCTGCTATATTTCTCCTAAGTCACCCAAGAGCACTCAACTAGCAGGATTGTAGGGAAGGTGAGGTCAGTTTATTTTGAGAGAACCTATTTGAAAACTAATTTGTCAAATCCTGGCAGAGTGATTTAATGGTGAAACAAGAATAGCCCACTAATGGCAAGTTTTAAAACATTTTCTAAATGCAATTGAAATTCACATACGGTATGTGAAGTTCTGGGCTGATAGGCCCTGTCAAGGAGAGATGAAATCTGCCAGGCTTTGGCCCTGGGTCTACTGAGTATGTGTGTGTGTGTGTGTGTGTGTGTGTGTGTGTGAAGGACAGATTGCAAGGGAGACAGTATGAAGTGTTTTATTAAAAACCTTTCTTTTCCTACCTTCATCATTTCCAGTTCCAGGGTGGTGGCAGTGACTAGAGCATCTATATCATAACAATGCAATAAAACGAGCAGATAAAAATGCAGCAATTAAAACACCATTATAAACATTTTTTCAGAACAGTTTTTCATCACTCCGTTCTCCAGGTCCTGGGATTCAACTTTAGATCTAGGGCAGAGACCAGAAACCTGTGGCTCTGCAGATATAGTTGGAGAACCCCTTCCATTGTGCCATGCTCCCTGCTGGTAATGGAAGTTGGAGTTTAACCTCAGTGGCTGTTGTTTCATTGGGGCATACGGGGCACAGCCCCACCAACCTTAAGCAGCCCCCAACTCCTGCCATCTGGCAACCAGTCCCAGGGGTGGCACTGCCTGTTTGCTTCCTCCGTCTTAGTCTGCATACACACTATACGTGTAAAGCACATTCAAAGCACGATCTTTCCCTCAAAGAATTCTGGGCCCTGTAGTTCACCCCTCACAAAGTTACAATTCCCAGTAGCCCTTAACAAACTGCAGTGCCCAGAGTTCATTGAATGAGCTTTAAAGGTATGGTTGTGCACACAGCCTCAGGTTTGTAGGAATCAGCACAGAAGAGGATGGGGACAAAACTGCCAATGGTTGGCTCTGCCTGTCATTGGCTCTGGTACCTCCTGTTGTCGGGCTCCCTGCCTTCTGCCCTACCAGTCTCGATGGGCACCATCAGCAGTTCATCATCATCATCATCTCTTTTTTAATATTTAGGCCCAACATCCCTCCTTTTGGGTTGAGATAGTCATACGAACTGCCTCATAATGTCCTCTAATTGATGGGTTGTAATGGCCTCGGAGTTGCTGAGCTCAGCGTCTTACTTGAATGCAAGTTAGATAGAAACTCTGAGAGAGGTGAGCAAACTGAAGTCTGGGTGAGGGTTACCTTGAAGGGACTCTGGTTTGAGATTTGCCTGGCTAAAGCAATTTTTCCTGTTTACCTTAGGACTCCCTGCATGGTCAGCAGCCACAATGGTGGATGGCTCAGATTTGCCTTTTTAACTGTGGAGAGGCAGGAATTACACTTGTGACATGGGTGGAAGAGAGAAGAGAGCACAATCTACCCTCTGTACCAGCAGGGTGAGGAGAGGGCACTGCTGTCTACCTTCCAAATTAAATCAGAGTAATATATGGCTAAAGTAGGACGCCCACAGATAACACCTGTTGCTTTGCCACAAACAAACAAGTCTGTTATTCCCCAGCAGTACGGTGCTGGCTGGAAGCCTTCAATCCCACCCACCCCCACCCCCCCGCATCAGACTGTCACGTGGAGAGACAAGAGTTTGGGCTTTTGGCATAGATAGGATGGTGCCTGGCAGATGAAGAGCTGTTCTTCAGCCAGCATTCAGGCAACACACGTGCTGAGACGCTCTACCACCAGCAGCGCTCACACATCACAGAGGCCCATTCTGCCTTCTTCAGAAACACAAAAGCTTCCACTGAAAACCAATGTACCAGTGTAGTTGGCAACATTTATCCAGGGTCAGTTACTCAGCAGCAATTGTAAAAACATCTAGACGAGAGCATTATCAGGACACAACTTCAATCAGACTTCTGAACCTTGCACACAAAGGCACAGATTCAGACAGAAAAATGTTTGAAAAACCACGCCTTGTAACTCTTAGGATTTTAAGACGGTAAAATATCCATAACCTGAAATATGCCTGCACAAAAAGGCATATGAAATGCTGCAGTGTTTTACACTTTAGGAATACTCTGGGGAAAATGCATGCAGGATTTGCCTTTCGGATGTTCTACAGATTATGATTTTCTGCATGCTGCTAAGGACAAGGAAGTTGCCTTAATTAAAATTCATAAAATAAGCAACTGGTAAAGGAATAGAGGATACCTTTCCTGTGGGTCAGCATTTATTCTACAAGCCTGGTCAGTAATACCGTAGCTTAAAGCTGGTCTTGGTTGTTGACCCATGTGATACCATCTATTAGCCTCCATCTATTTCATAATAAATAGAGAACAGTTTTCATGTTGCAGTTCACAATCATCAACATATTTCTTGTCATATCCATCAGCACAGTAATATGAAGTAATATGAAGTCCTATTCATGCTCAATGGGGATAGTTTAAGTACTTAACATGTACTGCTAATATGCTTCTCCCAAGCATACATACAAACAGTAGGAAATGATTCACATTTTGAAGTGTACCGTCTCTCTTTTTGGTAAATTCTACAGCTACCATAATTATGTGACTTTGTATCTGTGACTAATCTGTCAAAACTAGTCCCCCCATCACAGCCCCATCACTTCAGACTATAGAATTTATCGCTCCATATACAGTTTCATATAGTTTCAGGTTTCCATCACGTTACTAGAAAACAGAAGAATGCAATATGATCTTCCACTCCCCACACCCTCCGCTAATTTTATGAGTATATTTGATTAATGTTCCATGCTTGTGTTGAGCACTTTGGCTACCAGGATGCCTTTCTTGCATTCATGCAGTCTCTACTTCTCATCTCCTTACATCTCCTACACAATCTCAGCCTCAGAAAGATGAGCAGGAAGATTCAGTGGGGCTTTGCACTTTCTCTTTTTAATCATTAGCTCTCTTGTTTCACATCAGAAGCTGTTTCTCAAACTGTGCGGGCGAGGGCATGCACTTATTTATAAAACTGCTCCTACATTATGTGGCATGAAAAGATCTCTTGACTGAAACAGAAAGCCAAATCCTGGACTGGTCCTGTTCAGTGTGTGACAATGCTCTGAATGTGCCTTAGTTCCAACCCCCTGATAGGTGAGATCAGTTCTGACAATGCTGATTGCCAGTTTGGGGGGGGGCAGGGTTGAATCCCAACCCACTTTTTCTTGTGGCTTGGATTTGGTGCCCTCCCAAAACAAATAATCAGCTCTGTCAAAGCTGACAGCCTTGACCTTGGATTATAAAAGCTTCTACTTACAATGGTCTATGTACAACGACTGTTGTGGGCACTTGATAAATGGTACATCTCATTAATCTGAGATTCATGCATCTCACACACTCACACTGCACATTGTAGGGAGGTAGTAGTAGTAGTAGTAGTAGTAGTACCTCACCCATCTAACTCTGGGGGGCTTCCAACATACATAACAACACAATAAAACATTACACATTAAAATACTTCCCTGTCTTCAGGTGTCTCCTAAAGGTTGTATAGTTACCTGTCTCCTTGACATCTGATGAGAGGGCATTCTACAGGGTGGGTGCCACTACTGAGAAGGCCCTACCAAGATGATGTATGGGTGCCAGCAGTGTTTCTATGTTAGCATTTTACTACCCGTTGCAAATTGCACTGAGTCATCGCATCACAGAGTTTTCCAGCTACCTGTTACTGGGGAGATGCAGAGTGGGGTAAGGAGATGTGGGTTGGTGACACTGTATATGCAGTTTACTGTTGCCTCTTTGTATGCATTTTAAATACTTTTGTATGTGATTCTTTTTCTTGCGATTCTATTTGCAAAATGCCTAATAAAGGTTTGATAGTATATACTGTATAGGTTGGTGACACACGTACATCTCCCTGTAACATGTTGTTTCAATCACATAAACCTATGGAAGCAATAGGCAGATAAGCAATTCAGGATAAGATGCAGGTGGCTATGGTACACATGAGCACATTAACAGAACATTTTTTGTCACAGTTTCAGTGTTGCATTTCCTCCCATATAGGTTTTAAGTAAAGTGATGGGAGGAGAGCCTGGAAAAGTGTCTACTGGCTTCTTTACAGTTACGACACTGATAAAAGCAGAAGCTTGACGGGTGTTTCTAGGGTTGGCATTCCAACACTGCAAATGAATAATTCTTAGAATCTCCTCTCATCGGTAACAGCCAGACAGAGAGATTTGCAGTAACGTAAGAAGAGCTGGTGGATCAGGCCAAATGCCCATCTAGTCCAGCATCCTGTTCTGGCAGTGTCCGCCCAGATACCTATAGGAAGCCTGAAAGCAGGGCATGGGTGCAAGAGCACTCTTCCCATTTGTGAATCCTAACAACTGGCAGTCAGAGCAACACTGCTTCTTGCATCCTTTGCATTTTAGGTCATTTCCCCATTCCCAGGGCTTGTGGCCGTTTTAAGTGGTGCCGGATTTAATCAGCAGCAATGCTTCGGCACCACCACTGAACTAATTGCTACGTTTCCCAAAAGAACAGATCAGGGGGAGGGGGGAGATATACTCTCCCTTAAACTGATGAAACTTGATAATAATGTACATCTCAGACAAGGCGACAGAGTGAGTTCTTGGCAGAGAAATAATGGATCTAAGCACAATATTAATTTGAAAGTTTTCTTCGCAGACACAGTTTCACTCCTCCTGTCTTCATCTTAATCGGCCTTTACAGACTAAATTGGCTGGGGAAGGTTCTTGTCTCCTCAAGTCCACCTCTAACAGGGGACTGCAGTAATCTAATTTACTGCTTCCTCCATTTTCAAATGAGGTTGTTACTATTAATGGGTTTTCGTTATTAGTGGGACAGCACTTTCATAAGCAGACCGAAGTACAAAATTGATGTTGAAATTATTATTTTTCCATTTAAAATTATTACCGATTTTTTAAAATATTTATTTATAATGATTAGCTAACAAAGCTGCAACTCCACTCCCACCCGTGAGCTCCTCCCCCAATGCCACGCTATTGAAAAAGAGGCCTGGATTCAGGCTGCAATTAAAAACAAATAAAAGAAAGGTCTGTATATATGTGCAATGGATTTTGTTTTATTTTTAACTTTTTCTGAACAGCTGGATTTCCTCTTCCCTAGTACTACGCTTCAAGGTGCTTAAAAATATTTTATTTTATTACTAAACAAAATAAACCAAAGATAAAGAGCATAAAGAATTTCTGTTACAGCAGGCTGAAATCAGTACAAGGTTGTACATTACTATTGAACTTGTTCCAAAACATTACAAAAAACACCAATTTTCCCATAAACCTGTTAGGCTGGTTTATATGTATTATTTTATCATAAGTTAGCTTAATCATAGTTAAGCATATCTCCTACTATTTCTGAACAGATTGAGAAAATTTGGTCCATAGTAACTATGATTAAACAGCAAGGTGCTTTTTAATCACTGTTATTTAGAAAGCAACAAAAGCCCTACTGCATATGTATAGTCCTTTGCTACTACAAACTTAGGTCACACAGGACTATATCTGCTCAATAAGCCCAATCAAAAGCATGTAATCTGAATCATTACTAAAATAACTAAAGTACATGGAATTGGGAGATGATATCTCACATATTTGCACTTCTGCGGAGGCTGGAGGGAGAGCTGAATGAAATACAGGGCAGGCTCCGGGTATTTTGTTGCTGCCCTAGCCTGATTTTTTTTTTTTTTTTTGCCACTGGCCTGAATCTCAGCTTGTTTCCTCCTGGAGAGTTTTCCTGATTGCCACCCAATTCAGTACAAACAAATATTAAGGAAGGGAAGGAAATATGCTACAAAGGAATGCGGGCAGGACACATACCTCTTAGCCCCATCCTAGACTTTGGGGGCAAAAGGCTCAAGGGTGCAGGATACCATAATTCATACCCCCCACCTTCAAGGGTTTCCCTATCTATATTGTATTGTTTTTCTGAGGAGCTAAGGAAAGGAGACAGAAGTCAAAGAACCCTGGAGATTGGGCTCAGTGGGTTTGGAGGGATAAACTTTGCTCCTTGGGGGATTTTTTTGGTCTATTTAGCCTGGAATCTCTGGGTTTCTGTTGCCCCAGCCAGCTGCTTGTGCTAGAGTTTGTGCTTCTTCTTAGGGCCTACGTCTTGCTTTTGTATTTGTTTACATCTGTATCCTGTTTACATATGTACATATGTTACATATGTAGCCCTTTACATAGGTTTTCCAGGCATCTTCCCATCCAGGCATCTTAGAGTCAGGCATGCTGATTCTGCCATTTTCTTTGCCATCTTGCTCCATACACTGCCTATTCCCTATCATGGTTTCCACCTCCTCAGCCAGGAGATGATTCATTCATGCATATATTTATCACTCAGTATCTTATCATTTTGTGACTTGCAGCTGAGGCTTGCTGATAAGTGAATGGAAATTGACTTAACAGCCCAGTTTACGTGTCACCTAACTATAGTTAATGGCTCACTGTGAATCCAGAGATTGCTCCTGCTTCGCTCCTCACCTCTAGCAAGCAGGAGCAACAAACCATGACCACTGATTTAGCATTATATCCCAACCTGGGGTTGTGGTTTGTTTTGCTCAACAAACCATGAGCAGAACAAACCATATTCCCTGGTTTGGATGTAAAATGGATTGAGGAAAAGAGCCAGCCAGGAGCCTTCTGGGTTAATGACTTACCATTAACTATGACTTACCCCAGAGTCGGTCACGACTGGACCTAATGGTCAGGGGTCCCTTTACCTTTACCTTTACCTTGACATGAGTATGCTGCCAAATGGAGTTGTAACATATTGCATTTACCTCCACTTTCATGCTTTTTCTTCATATAGGAACTTTCAATGTTACTTTATTGCCATGTAGATTACAGAGATGTTTTGTAAGTGCCTCTTCAATGCATGGTCCAATAAAATAACATCAGCTAAGAACACAAGTAGCACAAAATGTCTGTCTTTGACCATCTGCTGTTGAGAAATGAGCTTGCTTGTTGAGACCACCTTTTCAGGCAGCATCTGCTGCCTCTTCCTGAATTTCCTCTGAAAACATGTGTAGGCCGGATTGACTGACTGCTAACTATTATTAAAGTCGAGAAGAGCAAGCTAGCTATATATTTAACTCAGTGATGCATTAAAGCAACAATACCGTTTTCAGACTTCAAACTTAGCTCCCTAATAATGGCACAAAGAAAGAAGATAATAGTTGGGCTGGGTGCAAAGCATCATAGAAGTTACAGAATGTCACATGATGGCTCTCTGTGGAAACAGGAAATCCTTAAATCTTGTCCATGATGCACTGGGCTCTAGCTTACATATGTTTATGACAAAATAATATTTCTTAGCCATTATAGTGCCACGAGATTCTTTGTCCGAATGACTTACCATTACTACCTTTCTGGAACTTGTCCCCGAAACTGTAGGATAGCCACATAAAGTATCCTGGATTCTGAAGAGAGATAAGTATCAGCTTTTAAAGCTCTACTTTCACCACAGTACAATGTCAAAGTGGGGAAAATAAATTTATCTTGTTCCAGACATGAACAAAGCAATGAGCGTCTTGGTCTGACTGCTAGAGATAGTGGTTTTTCAAGTGAAACCAATACACACACAAAAGATACAAAAATAGATTAGCAGAATGGTACGGCTAGAACTCCCGTGAGAGAATGAAAGTGAGCTATTAATACCATTCAGCCACCTATCCGCTTTGCTATTGAGTTCCAAATATGTAAGGAACCTTTCCCCATTTTTCTGTTCCTTGTACATGTTCTGGCGTAGGTGTCTTGTTGTCAGGGCAATCTGTATTTCAGTTCCAAATTATTTGAACTGAAAAAAGGGACAAAGCAAAACCAACTTGAAATGTCCATATATATATATATATATATATATATATATATATATATATATATATATCATGATGCAATCTAAGTTCCAAATATATGGAAGTACAAATGCAGTTATTATTATTGTAGATATTTGAAATTTCAAAAGGGGATTTCAGACTCTTCCCCCTAATCCTGAAGTACACTGCAGAACCTACACTCATACCCGTTACTTGATCCATGATCAAACGTCTAAATGCATATTATTGTCTCTTCCTTTTCCAATATTATATCTTCCAAATAGCATCATTCCTGGACTTTGAAGATGAGGATAATTTTGTTTGTATGTGTAGCTTCTAAACATGAATGTGTCTAGTTTCTCCTGCCACATGTTAAATTCTCAATACTGTATTGTAAAGTTTGGAAAACTACTCATATGCTTCTTTCATAGTTCTGACATACACAGAATCTGGATCGTCTCCAGCTCAGGTTTCATTCAGGGCATGGTCTGTAGGCACATGAAGAAGCCACCTTGCTGAAGCTAAGCAGCTCTAAGGGCTTATCCACACTTACCTTTCCTCAGCTCTTACCAGACATGGTCCGCACTTTAACACTCTGTGTCTGAGGGCTTTTCTTTCTTTCTTTCTTTCTTTCTTTCTTTCTTTCTTTCTTTCTTTCTTTCTTTCTTTCTTTTTCTCCCCCCCCTTTCTTTCTCCAGAGCTTTCCCCATGAAGACCTGATATTTAGTGCTCTTTACGCAGTAGATACTTGTATGTACTAAAATTATTTTATTAAAACCCTACTTTGCCCCCTGAGTTTTTCTGGGTCCCTGAAGGACCTCACATGTTTGCTAGAGTGCATTTGTCTGGAAGCAGAGCTAAGGCTGCTTCACACAGCACAGCCTGCAAGGACAAACAAAAGCCGAAGTGGATTCCTGCTCCCAAGCTAGGAAAAAATTGTGGTTTGCCCATTGGCACAGAGGCTCCCCTTTTGCAACTAGTGGTGGAGATCAGAAGTGTGGGGTCCACTGGAACATCTGCTTGTCTGCATAAGTTGCAAAGTGGCTCTCTTGGCTTTGCAGCCCCAGCGTATTATGGGGTGGCTGTCCTGTGGTATTCAAGCTGGCCCAATCCAGCTAACGACCAGTCTGTCGGGTGGGTCTTCTTGAGAATGGAAATCCAATTGCTTGTCAATAAGATTCTCTTCATGGTCAGGAGATGGTTAAAAGCCCTCTCCCTTGAGTAGAGAAATAGTGCAGCTGCTTGTTCTCTGTGCCAAATTGAAAGGAGACCCAGCCTGAGGGGAAATGTGTCTGGAATTTCTTAATCCCAAAAGTATTATAAAATGAGGGCACTCTGGGGAGCCTCTCAAAGCCTTTGCTCTGTGGAAAGAATGGACAATTGGAGAAGTGCTTTTCAGCTACAGGCATCCCTCAATTGACATTGAAAAGGCCTGAAAGGTTCACGAAGGTAAATTTGGCCAAACTCTAATAGAGGCTCAGGGGGAACATGTTCAAACTAGGGCATTGCTGCACTAGAAGGTGTGGTTAGCCTTCATTTTGCCAATTAATTCCTAGCAATACAAGCTGTGCTGAATGTGAGTGCAGGCATTTGTAACCAGTGTGCCATTTAAACATTCTTGTTTTGCACAAACCATGCTGAGAGCCATCAAATTACCGGCTTTTTGAAGAGTTTATCCTCTCGAGTCTTCCTGTTAGCATATTTTCCTGCTAAGATCTCAGGCACAATCCTGATTAATGACAGCAGGCTGCATGTGTGGATTCCCTGCTGCAGGGGTCGCCAACCTTTTGGGGGCCATGCACAAGTTAGGAAACCTGAGAAACTGTCATGGGCACCACACACGCATGCACACCTCTCACTTACCCTGTCCCCTGCCAGCAATTAGACTGAAGTGGTTTTTTACTTATTTTAAGACTAAGGAAAGAGCAGGGGTGGAGAGAGCATTGGTGGTCTTCCTGAAGAGTGCAGCTGGAAAAGAAATGGTTAACCCTCCCCAGCTACAGTCTCAAGAGAGATTTCTTGCCCCTCCCCTGCTGCAATTTAGACTTGAAAAATGCTGTCAATAGAAGATGTAATTCCAGTTTAATTGTGGTGTGGGTGCATCTCCCTCCCCAGCAATGACTGCCAGACCCTCCAAGTGTTCCTATTTTCCAGGGACAGTCCCAGATTTACAGAAGCCATCCCGGTTTCTGATTTGATCCTGGAATGTTCCACTTTTCCTTAGGACATCCCTATTTTCATCAGATAATGCAAACACAGACCCCAGCCAAGGAGATAAGTGACTACACAACCTTTAGAAAACATCTGAATCCCCGTATAGGGATTTTTTTTAATGTTTAATGTTTGTAATGTGTTTATATATGTTGGAAGCTGCCCAGAGTGGCTGGGGCAATCCAGTCAGGTGAGTGTGGGGTAGTAGTAGTAGTAGTAATAATAATAATAATAATAATAATAATAATAATAATAATAATAATAATATATTTTCAACTTTTTCTCTCTTGTAGCCCCTCAGATTGTAGTAAAGACCACATGATGGGACTGTGAACCAGGCTGTGCATTTATACATATATGGCACATTCTGGCTGACAGCAGTTTTCAGAATCCTGGCTGTACTTTCCCCCAGATTCCTGTTGCAGGAATTACTGCTGGTTGCTTCTGCTTACTTCCACACCCAGCTAGTTTCACCCTGACCTTTCTCCATCGAATTGTCCGGGTCAACGATGTACCAGTTTCATTGCTGGAACTCAAAATCAATGCCCACTCGTTAGCTGGCAGTTGGTCATTTTTTCCATTCATTGCTTCAACCTACATTTACTATCTGGGTTGACTTTGAATAGACATAAAGCACTACCCTGTTCAATTAAATAAAACGGCCATTTGCATGTTAACCAGTCATCTCTGACAGCTGCAGTTAATCTCTACCATTCTTTAATGGATTTGTTTGCTGATTCATAGCTTGTTATGCTTTGGCATGCTGGAGATCACCAGCGATTACCCAAATTCCTGTTGACTGCCTCCCACTGCCCCCCACATGCCCTTGCAAGCACATACCTCAATTGCCACACATGTTAAATGCATTACACTATCTCAGCTCCAAATTCATTTTCTTTAGACGTATAATTTCCTCCTGCTGCTGCCTCCCACATTGTGCTTGTTCTCATGTCCTTTGTGGTCTGGGCCACCAGAGAGAAGTGGCAGCCCCTTCAGCCATTTTTGGTAGTGGTGGTAGTGGGGCTTTCCCACAGGCATGATGGGAAGCAGATGGTGGTTTATTAAGATTTACATAGACATTAATCTGTTCATGTGGGAGCCAATGAATACCTTTTCCTTTTCCCAATCACTCACCTATATATTAGCCAGGAATATGCAAAAGGCAAAATATTCCTTGAACAGGCCAATCCTATGCATGTTTACTCAGTAGGACTTACAACCAAATAGGTGTGTCTAGGACTGCAGCCTAACAATGCAATCCTATGTATGTCTACTCAGAAGTAAATGTCATTGCTGAGACAGGAGCTTGCTCCCAGTTAAGTGTGCATATGACTGCAACCTTAATGAAAATGGGAAAAAAAGAATGTTCTGTTCCTGAAATAGGTATGGAATCACTATGGGTGGGCATGGTAATATATCCTAAGGGGGGAATTATAATGTATTTCTGTTTAATAAAAACAGGCAATAAATTTCATAGGAGTTACCAGCCCAAAGTATATTTTGGCTTCAATGGCTGTAATTCCATTGATTTATGGTTAGTTTTCCCTTTTTTTCACTTTTAGTCAGAGGAGGCTGGTGCTCATTAGGAGTGGTAGGGCTGAAGGCAGGGAGGCCAACAGTAGGTGGCGCCAGAGCAAATGGCTGCTGGACCTAGAGGCGATGATAGACACAGCCCACTAATTCTACTTTTGTTGAGGCAAGACTGAGACTGAGGAGGGGGAGACAGACAGTGCCACCCCCCTAGACTGGTTGTAAGAAAGGTGTGAGCTGGCTGAAGGCAGACTGAGCTTGGTGGGGCAAGTCCTCCACTTGCCCTGATGGACCAGCCTCCATCATCAGAGAATGATACCAAGACAACTGCATTTAAGAACAAATGGTAAATGCATTGAATTGAGATTAACACAGTTTAGTAACCTCTGTTCAGAGTAGTTAACTAGAAGTCTAGGTAGAAGTAGAGTACAGTCATACCTCCGTTTATGACCACAATTGGTTCCGTGGAGCCGGTCACTCCCTGAGTTCGCCGCTCCCTGTGGCACGCTTCTGCGCATGCGCGAGCTGTAAACACTTCCGGGTCCACGGTGGTCGGAAACCGAAGCGGTCGCAAACGGAGGCGGTCGCAAACCGAGTTTTGACTGTATTTAGTAGGTTAGGCTATTACAACAGTGCCTAGCAATGTGCTCTCCCATGATTAGATGAATGAAATCAGATAATCATGTTTTGCATTCATGAGGGTGGGGTCACATATATATAACTGCGGTATTTTCTTTTCAGTTCCTGCATGGCAGTTTGGTGGTTTGATGTTTCTAATGTAATCCGAACAGCCTGAATTATACATTCTGGATAGGCCATGATCTTTCCACATAGTTGTCTTTCCAGTATGGTCGCTGAAGAATTTTGTGTGACTCAGATCTTCCTCCGCTCCCACCTGCTGGGCGGGAAATTAAGGACCAAAGGGATCTTGAAACTCAGTTCTGCGTGTAACTGTGCTCTGCGTTTTGTTTTGTTTTTAATTAACAGAGGCTTGCAGGAGGCTGTTACCTTTCCCCACACTGGCAGGAAAGCAGTATGAGGAGGCCATAGGCAGCCTCTCTCTGCACGTCCCTGCAGCAGTCTTCTGCTCAAGATGGCAGCATCCTACAACTGCCTCAGGGCTATGTGCAATGTGATCCTGAGAGTTTTGCATGTTACAGGCGGGACGGAAGATGGGTGAAGGGATCAGGGAGGGGTATAAGGTGAGAGAATCTGCAGTGGTGGAGCTATAAGTTAGCCAGTACAGTACTTCTAAATTGTGACCTGGCAGCTGTAAACTGCAATAGTGTTCCACTGACCATCATCAGTGTGAGCCCTGGAAGACCTGCTCTCTGCATTGAATGCTTTCCCCCACCTGGCCTAGGAGGGGGGCCCTGACTGACTCCAGCTACAAAATCTGAGGCTGCTGAACAAACTCTTCGACTGGGGTATTGCTGGAGGATTTTTGTTGTGGGGTGTGGGAGTTGTTGCTACCGTTTTATGTTTCCTTATTTTAGATTTTGCTTTTATTTATATGGAACTTGTTTAATTTATTGCTTTCATGTGGTAGTTATGCATTTTTTTTTCATGTTGTAAGCCGCCTTGAACATGGTTTGAATTGTGGAAAGGCAGAATACAAATAAAATTATGTATGTACGTATGTATGCATGACTGCTGAGACAATTAAGGCTGTAATCCAACATAAACTGCAACATCTTTAAACCCATTGGGGACGTTCTGTAGCTCAGCGATGGAGCATATAGGCATTGAATGTAAAAGGTTCCAGGTTCAATCTTGAGCAGGCATCCCCAAACTGCAGCCTCCAGATGTTTTGGCCTACAACTCCCATGATCCCTAGCTAACAGGACCAGTGGTCAGGGATGATGGGGATTGTAGTCCAAAACATCTGGAGGGCCGAAGTTTGGAGATGCCTGATCTTGAGCAACCCCAGGAAGAGCTATGTCTGAAATCCCGTCAGTTAGAGTTGTCAATACTGAACTAAATGGACCAATGGTTTCACTCAGTATACAGCTGCTTCCTCTGTTCTATTAAAATATATGGGGCGTAAATGCACTTACATAACTGCATTGGATTTTGGCCTTAGTGTGCAAGCTGAAAAGGCATCGTGTAAATTTACAATTGTGTGTGTGTCTTAGAATTGGTATTGTGCTTGAGCCACAGTGATGTCTGTAATGTGCAGTAGTCACCATGCAAACAAGCTGGTGGCTCAGCTTGAATTTCCTTGCTTTTTTGTGGGAGTGAGGTTCTTTGGGGTTTTTTTTTTTAAAAAGCACACACACACACACACACACACACACACACACAAATGAAGTGCATAGACATTCCTTCTCTCCCCCCCCCCCCAAATTAATTATATAATGTCTAACACCACACAGCAGTATTTCACACTCTGAACTGTAATTAGTGGAGAAAATGTTCAACAAGAAGAACCAGATGGTGTTGCTAACAGGAAATGGATCATTCCCATCTACATTCAATTGCTGAATATTAACACTTGGGTTCATTCTTTAAGACTTTCATCCTTGTTTTTTTAAAAAATAACACAATTTTTTCTGTTGAAACAGCTTGAATTAAGCAGAGAGTAGAAGCATGTTGATAGGTGGCCAGTATCAGCATCTGCTGTGGTCAATCCTTTTGAAGTCTTTACAGTTTTCTGATTCAGTCTTCCCCAGTCTGGTGCCTTGCAGATGTTTTGGACTAGAGCTCCCATTGCTCCCAGGTAGCATAGCTGTGAACTTTTTGTGGAGCTGCTTTGGGTTGAGGAGAGATGGTGTCCCCTTAAGTGGAATGTGTCAGCTGCCCTAGCCTGGAGAGTTAACTGGGAGTACAGGTGACAAGTGAAAGGTTCTTGCGAGGTTTTGCCAGCATCGGCTTGATTGTCATTTGTGTTAACTGAGAAACCTTTAAATCTCTGGGACAGGGACTCTGAATTGACCAAAGTCAACAGAAAATATTTAGGGATAGACCCTTGCTCCAAAGAGCCATCCCACTTGCCGTAAATAAAAATCAGCATGACGCTGTTTGCTTTTTTTCGGAGATAGCCTTTAAACAGTACATTAAATGGGACAATGTGGAAACATGTCACCTTATGACCTTTCCCTGCATAAATCTCTCCGCTGTTCCTATCCCCTTGCCTGTTGCTGACTCTTGCAGTGAAGTGTCTTGTGTAATACAGATTGTAAATGCTTAATGGACCAGGACTAGGAACCTGCCTCACCACTATGTTACACCCATTTTATTACTTCAGAGCAACTCAACTCTGCTGGAGTCATACCAGTATTAAGGTGCGTGAAGCACAGAGAGGCATTAGACATCATGGGTGAAATACCAACTCCATAAAAATCAGGAGCAAGCTTTGCTGTCCCCACTGCCTTCAGCTTAAGCCTTTGAGATGGTAATTGCCAGAGCTAAGATCACAGTTCTGGTACAGCACAGTGGTCAAGAGGCTACGGAGAACTCAAATGTCATCACAGCCGCACACTCACTAACTGGCCTTACGCAAGTCACATATTACAGCAATGCCTTTGTTAGGTCAACTAAAACGTCACAAAATAGTGTGCAAGCTTTCAAGTCCCCCCCCCCCCCGCAGCCCAGTTTAAACCTCAGCTTTAAACAAGGTACAACCAACTTTCTATGGAGTTATAATATAATAGCTGTAAGCAACTGTAAGCTAGTTTAGCTCTTATGGGCTTCCTTGGAGGTAAGCTTAGAGTGGTAATCTTGGGCCTGTTATATGTACACACAGAGAGAGAGATAGAGTCTGGAAAAATCAAATGTAGCAAATTAAACATTTGAACAATTGTGTGTTTGGAAGCGAATAGTAGGATGGCATTGTAGTGTATTTTCCTCAGTGTGGTCTATGCCCAACAGAAATCTTAATTTGACCTAGGCTACCTATGAGCAGATTTAAAAAATAAATAAATATGTGTGAAAGTGCCCATGTGACTAAAGATAGGACTATCAATTAAATTGCAATCTCATCCTGCAAGTATTTCTAACAGGAGTGTATTGATGGGACAAATCACCCAAGTGTAACGCGCCTGATTGACAAGTTATTAAAGATATCGTTTCCACAAAGTTACATCTCTTTTTCTCGATTGTGGGGCTCTTTTCTGTTACAAGATTAATACACATTTCAGAAGAGAGCTAATTGCAGAAAACAAGCTGATGTAACTGAGCTCTAATTAAATGAAAATGGTGGCCCTAATGTAATTGTGGTGTTAATTAAATAACAATGGCGACAAGCCCCTGAACACAGGGAGGAAAAATGATAAAATTCTTCACTCACATGGTCGAATTGACTAGTAACTGAACTGAATGCAAAGCAAAGGGATGGAATAAAGCATCAACTGCAATGCAGTCCTATTTACATATTCTTTCTTAATTCAATCTCCTCCCCAAATCATCACATTTGTGGGCTGAAATTCTTTTACAGTGCTTGTTATTGCCTGCTCTCTCCCCCGCCCCTGCCCCCGCCCCGAGTCCAGCATCTGCTATTATTACCATTTTGATCTAGAAATGGCATAGCTATATTTTTCTTTATGTCACTTGATGGTGTCTTAGAATTGTGCTTTTCAATTGAATTAAATCTTAATCATACCCAGATGGCAGCTTCCGATATACCCTGTTCGGTATCATAGTGCAGAAGCCCCACCATGTATACACCACCTCCTCACCCCCCTCAAAGGCGGAAGTCAGATGTGCAGAGTGAAGCAGGGAGCTGCCGCAGACGAAAACAGCTCGTTTGTATGTGGACAGTGTGCAGGGCCAGCCCAAGACATTTTGACACCTGAGGCGAACCACAAAATGTTGCCCCCCCAAAAAAAAACAAGAGGGGGGAATAAGGATCTGCATTGAGTACAAAGGTGGGAGGATGCCAGCAGTGATTTCTATTTGCTAAGAGGGCACTGTAGAGGCGGTGTTGGGGGGGCGCTGCCAATGAGATTATTATTATCATTATGATTAATTAATTACATTTGTATACTGCCCAATACCCATAGATCTCAGGGCGGTTTACAACATAAAACCACAATACAAAAAAGCAGAAAATACATAATAAAAACAAAAGCAATTCCCCTGCAAAGGAGTATGCCACAGCAGTTGCTTCCACCATGGCACCTGCAGGAGGCAATACATTCCTTGGAGGCCAGATCTGCTGCCCCTGTGGATCCTGCCACCCAAGGCAGTCACTTCCCCTTGCCTTGTGAGTGGGCTGGCCCTGATGGTGTATGTGGGAAGCTTCCCTCTTTACACCCACCTGTATTTTCGCCTTTAAGTGTGATGTAGAGACATTCATCCCTAGACATGTTCTGGGAAGGTGGAGCTGGCCACAGCTACCTGACTGGTAACTACTACTGTATATGTTTATGTAAGGATTTTACATGTGGCAATCTCATATTAGTTTTCTCTCTCATTTAAATCCGGGATGGGGAACCTGTTGACCTCCAGATGTGTTGGACTCCTGTGAGCCCCACACAGCATGGCAAATGGTCAGATAGGATGGAACCTGTGGGTCAACAGCATCTGGAGTGCCACAGATTCCCCATCCCTGATTTAGATTACAGTGCCAAATACATTTTGTAAGTAACAAACAATTTTCTGTGAAAGGTGTTTTGCTGTTGAGTTCTCAAACAGTTTTTTAAAAGCAAAAGTGTGGATTATAGCTGGTACGTATTCCTTGTGAATCTCATACATCTCATTTGCTTTCTCTTAGAAGCTACAAGTTGTTAGTTTTTAAACAATTTACATTCTTGACACCTGCTCTTCAAGTATGTTCTGTAGCTTCCGTAAACTAAATCTCCTATGTTAAAGCTTGGGGAGAAAATAGGATTTAGAGCTCATGTGACAGAAACTCAAGTTGATTTTGGGAGGGTTGTTTTTAATAACCATTTTGAATAATCTCCCAGCTCCTTTCCCCACAAACGAACAGGATGCTTCAATTGTATATAAAAAAATGCATGCTTTTCTAAACTCAACACTCTACTTAGGCTTTTTTATTTCATTTCATTGTTTGTATCCCACTTCTTTCTAGAGTTTAAAGTATCTATTAGTAAAATGCAAAACAAAAGCATTAATAAAAATATATATAAAATCAACCAATATGAGAAATTAATACCGTAGCTAAAATGTTACAGTAGCCTATCAGTAAAATTTAAATTGAATGAATAATAAAAAAATAAGAATTCTGTAATTCCAAACATTCTTAATCCCCTTATTAAATGCAGTGGGACTTGTTTCTAATAAACATGCACAATACATAGGATTGTGCTGCCAGTTAATAAACATAGTGCAAAATTAGTAAGCATTAAATCACATTTGTACACTGTAAATATTTCAGGAAATTAAAAGGGGCTTTGATTTTATTTCTTACCATAAGCAATCCCCTTTAATTGTACTACACCTTCTCTGATGCCTGCAAAGTAACTTTTCCTTTCTAATCTTAACAAAAAAATCCTCAATTCCCCAGTGTATTGCTGACTACCTTTCCCAACACATTGCTGGCTCAGATGTAATCGTATCAGGCTGATGACCTATCAGTCCAAAAATGAGTTGTACGGCTCTGCATTTTCTCTTCACCCCTCTCCTTTCCCTCAAAATGTCTGGCTTTGATATTTGTGCCTTGGCTTATGCCTCAAAACTAGGAAACCTGCCTTAAACACAGCTTACAAACCAGGATTTTAGGCAGCGCTCAAGACACAGCTTCCTGACTATGGGATATTCTGCTTTAAGTAGCTAGGATACAAGTGCCCAAGACAGGCACATGAAGGGAGAAGTGGGGGACACAGGAGCACAGCCCATTCTTGGGTCCATGAACAATGGTTTCTTGGCTTGAGACTGCGATATCTGAGCCAGGTCAATTTCTCTTTCCCATCCCACTGAAAGCCTTATCAGAACAGACAGAGCACTCTCTTTACTGTCTCAATTTCTCTGCCACTAGTCTTGGGAATTCTAAGGTACTGAGTGGAATTCAATGTTGCTCTATGACAAATGTTCTGTCTGCACAAGCATTTCAGCTTGCCAGGTGGAATGAGTCCCCCCCTCTCCTCTCCCACATGCTGTTCTGAGGGTCCACCTGATCCCCCACCCACCCACTGAAGCCAATTGTGTGGGGAATGGGGGGTATGCAGGGGGTGAAGAAGGCAGAATGCCCTCTTGCACAGGGCTTCCACTGATTGGTCTTGTTAGGTGAATCCATCCCAAAAAAAACCGGAGGCATGTCAGCAAAGTTTTGGGAGTTATTGCATAGCAATAAGGGTAAGTGATGATCCTCAAGTCAGTAGGAGTAGAGATAAGAATCATGAGCGGGAGAAGGGGATCAGCACAGGCTGTCTACCAATACCTGACAGCACTCTACCGTGTTTCCCCCTTTTTAAGACACCGTCTTATTACTTTTTTTTCTCAAAAAACCACAGGGTGGCTTATTTTTGGTGGGATGTCTTACTGGTACCGGTATTTTTATTACGAGTCTGAGGGAAGGGAGGTGTGTGCGTCCCTGGTGCAGCCCTCTCTCCCCGGCCCTGGGATGTTCGCGAAGGGCTGCTCTCTCTCTCCTCCAAGGTGGGGACTCACTTAATAGCAATCTGCTACACTGGAGCTTCTTAAATCTAAACCAGTATAATGGAATCTATCTGTGTGATACAGTCCTAGCAGTAGCCTATACCTAAAGCAAGTAAGGATCTCTACCAGCCAGCTGCCCAAGACTGCAAGACTGTCTGAAGTTCCAACAACATAGCACTTTGCAGTGCTATCACTGATAGCAAAGAAGCTACCTGCTGAGAACAAAGAAGCCAGCTAAGCAGCAATTAAGATTGCTGACTTGGTAAATGGTAGCAATTGAGAAGCAATTGAGCCAGCGAGGTGAGGAAGCACGTGTTGTTAGGACCGGCAGTTTAACTTTTGTGTAAAGCAGCGTTTAGCAGCTCCTTTTAGCAGCTCGCAAACAGCGAAGGAAAAAGTCCTTAATAAATAAATAAAAGTCCCCAAGGCAAGGACTGCGATCCAGACTACTTACAAATCCTTAAAGGGGCAGCTCCACAGACAACCAAGCAGCATAAGGTAGAAAGAAAACTGCAGCAGGATTTTTAAAAGGCTGCTTTATGCCCGGTAAAAGCAATGAGACAACAATCAGACACGGGAGATTCCCGTTAAGAGGAAATCAACGTGCATTGAATGGAAGGGAATTTAGGGAAAGGTGGGGGGAAGCGAGAGGTGGGCTGTGTGTGTGTGTGTGTGTGAGAGAGAGAGAGAGAGAGAGAGAGAGAGAGAGACGCAGGGGGGGGGGAGAGAGACAGACGCGCGCACGGAGGTCTCTCCCTAAAAGGGAAAACAGCCTTTGCATTCTTCAATCGCCCCTCTTTTCTTCCTCGTGCCTTCATCTCCTCCCCACCCCACTTTTCTCCCCTTCACCAAGTAGAGCTTACACAGCTTGGCTAAAAAAATGCTCTCAGAAACGGGGAAGGGAAATCACAAGGCTTCGGCAGCCAGCAGCTACGGCTGTTCGGTGCATTTTTACAAGCTTTTAAAGGAAATACGTGTCTGTGGAGCGACAGCAAAATGGGGAGAGATTTTTAAGGGGGGAGTTGGCTGGCAGGAGGGGGGTTATTGCTAGTGGGTGAAGGGTCTATCAGTATGTCTTATTTTCGGGGTATGGCTTGTATCGCGCAATTGCTTAGAAATCCTGCTATGGCTTATATAATGACTACGTCTTAAAAAAGGGGAAACACGGTATGTTTACTTCTCATGAATGTTTTCAATCTTTTATTTTCAACCACAAGGGCTAGAACAGGCATCCCCAAACTTCGGCCCTCCAGATGTTTTGGACTACAATTCACATCTTCCCCGACCACTGGTCCTGTTAGCTAGGGATCATGGGAGTTGTAGGCCAAAACATCTGGAGGGCCGCAGTTTGGGGAAGCCTAGGCTAGAAGCTAGCTTTAAAAAACAAACAAACAAATAGGGATCCCCGGGAAATTATATATCAGTTTCTGCATGCGCAAATACGCACAACATAAGGTCACAATGTGGCTTTTTTGAAGGGATAAAATTGCTGTGAGTTGTAGTCAGTGTTAGATATACTCAGAGTAGACCCCTGGAAATAAAAAGGGCGTGACCAACTTAGGTTTGTTAATTTCAATGGGTCTACTCTGAGCAGAGCTTAGTTGGCTACCACCCAATAACTGAGAGCTTGTGGATTCATATTCATTTTTGACATTGAAGCCTCTGAATGGATTAATAAGGAAGGGCATTGTACTGGGTGGTCCATACTTGCATCAACAAACTGCTTTATTCTTTTGTGTAAAAATTCACTTGGGGCAACTGAAATTGTTTTTTGTCTGACTCACCCAACCATGTAGATTTTGGCAGAGGAGCCTCAAGGGATTCCTGAATGAGCAAACACACTGACTTGGGCAGATGTGTGCCTCAGCCTGCTTGCAGCTTGACTCTAAGAGGTGTGTTATAGCACAGCAAAGTACTGTAAAGCGATATTTTTTTTAAAAATAATAATTATTATTATTTATTAAGTTTTAAAATCAGGTTTAAAGTACATTACATTAGTACATTAAAGTACATAAAAGTGAAACAAACAGAACAATGATAATAAACAAAACCAACAAGTGTGGGACAATTAAATTTAAAAACAATGACAAGTAGGTCCAGTATTGATGTCAAATGTAGTGGGCCTGCCTTGCCCTGCTAACTCTAGGAAAGTAGCACTCTGTAAAAGCATCCCATGTATCTAGTCCTCTTTCCTTACAGGGAAACAAGAAGATCTTGAAGCAACCAATATCTGCCCTGGAACTCTTAAAGAGTCAGGCATAATCTGCAGGTCAGCAGGTGGTCCTAAATCAGACTGGTTTTAAATGACTTGCTTGGTGACCAGGACCAAGCAGGTGAGGGAGTGAGCCGGAGAAGGAAGGATGGGTAACTCTCTTCCTCTTTTCCCACTCAGCAAGGTTTCTGGGCTAGCCATGGAGGAAAGTCTCTTCCTACAGCAAGCTGATGGTGATGGGGGAAATGGCATAGTTCTGTTTAGTAGTACCGTAGTTCTGCTTCACAGAAGTTAATACTTTTTACTGAAGGGTTATCAGCCTATATTTCCACGCTGGGTATGGAAGAAGGGCTTTCAGTCATCCATGGCCAGCATAGAAATACAGACAGACTAGTAACTTCTGTGGGCTTATTTACAAGGGTGTCATAAATATGTGTGCCATTGTGCTGAGATCCTGGTTACAGACCGCCTGTAGGCATCTGGGTTGGCACTGTGAGGAGCAGTGATGCTGAACTAGATGGGCCACTGGCCTGATCCAGCAGGCCTCTTCTTATGTAATTGTGCCCTAACTAGAACTTACCTTATATAACTTGACTCATAATAGGTAAATTATCAGAGTAAAAGGAGCCAATGCCCCATAAAGCCTGAGTTCACTCTTTATTTGAAAATTCTTATCAGTGCATTTCAGCTTGCTGTAATATAGTACTTGCGGAGTTAATGACTTTATAGCCTTGAACATGTTTGTGTGAGCCAATGTATCCTCCTGCATTAGGATCTAGTAGCAGTTTGGTTCCAGCTGTACATAAAGCAGCATTCAAAGGAAAACAGGAAAAGTTTAAAACTATGACAAAAAACAAGCAGGAATTTACCATTTTGAAGATTCGCTGGTGCTTGTTTCTGCTGAACCCTGCAGATAGTAATCAGGCAGGGTTAGATAAGAGTGCTCACAATTTGCAAGTGATCAGCTCTCTGAATCAGAGCACTTGCCACCCCATGAATCACACATTCAGGAGGGGTGGGTGGAAGGGAAGAGCTTCCCACTCTGATGATGCTATTGCTTATTATGGGCTAGTGGGGTCTGCATTGGGAGTGTGGGCTATTGCTGCATCTGAACAAAGCTTCTGCAACAGGAATTACTTCTTTTAATGACAGGTAGGTAGCCGTGTTGGTCTGGTGTAGTCGAAACAAAATTTTAAAAAAATCCTTCCAGTAGCACCTTAGAGACCAACTAAGTTTGTCATTTGTATGAGCTTTTGTGTGCATGCCCACTTCTTCAGATACACTGAAACAGAAGTCACCAGATCCCCACATATAGTGAGAGGGTGGGGAGGGGTACCTCTCTAAAGGGTGGTGGGAAACCGGACTGTTTATGACTGCATTTGGCCTTACAGGAAGAATTTACGACTGTTTACTACTGCAATTGGTTCCACAGGAAAAGCAAGGGGTGAGGTGGCTAAAGATAGCTTTATCATGTATAATGAGATAAGAATCCAATGTCTTTATTTAGACCAGGTTTCTCCGTGGTTTTAAGTTTGGTGATAAATTGCAGTTCAGCAACTTCTCTTTCCAGTCTATTTCTGAAATTCTTTTGTAATAAGACAGCTACTTTGAGATCTTGTATAGAAAGTCCTGGGAGATTGAAGTGTTCTCCTACTGGTTTCTCTGTCTTGTGATTCCTGAAGTCAGATTTATGTCCATTTATCCTTTGGCGTACGGTTTGGCCTGTTTGTCCAATATAGAGAGCTGAAGGGCACTGTTGGCATTTGATGGCATACACAATGTTAGAAGATGAGCATTTAAATAGTCCTGAGATGGTATGTTGGATGTTGTTGGGGCCAGTAATGGTGTTGTCCGAGTGTATGTGGCAGCAAAATTGGCATCTGGGTTTATTGCAGGCTCTGGTATCAGTGCCCATGTTAAGTCTGGTGGTTGTATTATTGTGGGTGAGGACGAGTTGTTTAAGATTGGGTGGCTGTCTGTATATGTAGGGATCTGGTGACTTCTGTTTCAGTGTATCTGAAGAAGTGTGCATGCACACGAAAGCTCATACCAATGACAAACTTAGTTGGTCTCTAAGGTGCTACTTGAAGGATTTTTTTTAAATTTCTTTTAATGAGTTACTTTGAGGAGCTAGCTAGGCCTTCCTTCCACTATTGCTGTTGCTGGGAGGGATGTCTGGAAGTGACTTAATTCTAAACTGTTTGTATCTTGTTTGATGGTTAAAAATTGTATCTTGCTTTTGCTCTGTCCCCTTTTAAAGTTAGGAAGCTTCAAAGGCACAACTGGGGGATGGCTGGGAAAGTTTCAAATTGGCAGCACTAGCATTTGTTTTCTTAAAACTGCTGCTAGACAATCAACACCATGCATGTGATTCACTGTTCTTTCAGCACCAAGCTAAATACTGTGCTTGGATTCAGTGTGCTGGCTCTACGTGTATTCCCTGGAATGTTCCACTGGCCAATACCATCTCCCTTAAAAAGCACTTGTTTGCTGTATTTAAGAATTACATAAATGCAGCCTAGCTAGCCACTTTATTTTCTGCCTTCTAGCCCAAAACACAGTGCTGCTTTATGAATCCTGCTTTCTCTTAGTGAGGAGGAGACTGCAACCTGCACTGTTTTATTCTGCTGAACCATAGAGCATATGGGAGGCATGTGCTAAGCATGTGTGCTCCTGTGCTGCAGGAGATGAATCTATCTGACGGTAATACACTTTCAGGGGGCCTTTTGGGGGCCAGCAAGCTAGTGGTGTGGTGTGATCTAATGTCATCCAGCCATTCTGCAAAAGAAATGGAAGGCTAATCTGAGTACCAGCATCGTCTTTAAGTGCAGATGAAAGCTCATTCAGCTTCTATGTCATGGACCAGCCTTTGTTGCCTATAGTCCCTGGTCTCCAACTGGTGGGTCAAGACTCACTAGTGGATTGTGGCTTGATCCAAAGTAGGTTGCAATGGGAGCACTACCACCATGCAAAAATATGGCAATAGATTAAGAAACGGGTCCCCAAGTGCATGTTTGGGTTAAGAGTGGGGTATTGGGTCTGAAAAGGTTGAAGATATCTGGCCTACACTGGCAAATAGATTAAGGTGAGTTGCAAAAACCTCTTCACTAGCTCAATACACAATACATTTATTGATTTAAGAGACAACATGAATAGGGAAAGCATGCCATTCTAATTCAAAATAAATCAATAAATCAATAAACCTGGCAGTAATATAATGATTAGGGACATGGGTGGCGCTGTAGGTTAAACCACAGAGCCTAGGGCTTGCCAATCAGAAGGTCGGCAGTTCAAATCCCCGCGATGGGGTGAGCTCCCGTTGCTCGGTCCCAGCTCCTGCCAACCTATCAGTTCGAAAGCACCTCAAAGTGCAAGTGGATAAAGAGGTGCCACTACAGCGGGAAGGTAAATGGCTTTTCCGTGTGCTGCTCTGGTTCGCCAGAAACGGCTTTGTCATGCTGGCCACATGACCTGGAAGCTGTATGCCAGCTCCCTCGGCCAATAACACGAGATGAGCACCGCAACACCAGAGTCGGTCACAACTGGACCTAATGGTCAGGGGTCCCTTTACCTTTAATATAATGTGAGACATAGAGAAGACTCTTTGCTTCATATCTGGATGATTGTCTTTGCCTATATGAGCCTGTCCGGTCTTAAATATCTCCTGGAGAAAATATTCTTTGCATCTCTGCCATCATCATCATCACCTGAGTTGCATCTCCTTGAGGATGCAGGAGATGGCTTTCTTGGTTGTCACGTTCTGGCTTTGGAATTCCCACCCTCAGGAAGTTTGACCATTCCATCAGCCGATGAAGGCTTTCTGTCCAACCTCAATCCTCCAAGCAGGCATTTTACAGTACCTGCTGAGTTGTTGACATTTCTTTTTCATATATGTAAATTTCATCCACAGAAGCATACATATAAATAACTTAAAACACAACATATCTTAAAACTCAACATAACTTAAATAAAAGTGGGTTCCAGAGACTAAGAAGTACAACAAAAATCACACACAAGAATTACTCTCTGGAAAGTACAGTGAAAAGATAACAGATGTCGCTATGTTACTACAGCAAAAACAAATAACTATGAGTTCCATAAAATGTTCTCTGTGTTATTAGGTGCTGAATTTTATCTACCATTTTTTATCTTCTGTTTTATGTTATATTGTTGTCATTGTTTGGTTTTATGATAGCACCGTGCTGTGAGGCAGCTTGGAGATTATAATAGAAAGGAAGGATACAATATTTTTTAATAAAATAAATAAATAAATGTATTGCGTGAGATTCAGTTATATCTGCCTGCAGAGACTGCAGCAGTAGAACAGGGTTTTGGGTTTCTCCTCCTCACCACCCCAAAGTTTCATCTGGAGGGTTTCCCTCAATCCCCTGGAGCACATTTGGGGGGAGCAGCCATTGGGAAGTTGCCAAGTGGACAGAATCTTGCCCATTGACACAAAAAACTCACCAACATCTCTGCTTGCTTGCACCACTTATCCTTGTGTAATTACAATATATTTCAAAACCCATATATGATTAAATGGTGCAAATTCTATCTCAGAGTTTTTGTCTCTGTCCTTCATGCTTTCTTCACATTTGTAGTGTTCAGTGGTACTATTGATACTATTAAGTTTCCATTAAGTATATTGCCAAATATGCTTTCCGACCGCTGGCCTAGAGAGAGGATTATGGATGTTTGTGAGAATGTGGGGGCGTAAGAAGCATTTACAAAACATTATTGACCCCACAGTTTTAGTGATCCAACTGTAGGAAACAAAATTGAGGGCTGCATCAGTCTCCTAGAAAGAAACAAAATGTGGAGTTGGTTGGTTGGTGTGTGGGTTTTCTTGGACCCAGGGCTATTTCCATTGTTGCTGCACATTGTTGTTCCATTGTTGCTGCCCATCCCCGGAAACAGATACTAGGCTAAGCTTGTTACCCCCAGCCATTTACATCTGAGTAAAGATGCAGATCATTATACTTCCTATGACTCTTTATTCTGATTCTGCAAGGCTCTTCTGGACTACTTTGGATTCAGTGTTACTGAATTTCCTCTTCTGTGTAGTACTCCTGTTTTAAACACATATTTAGTAATGTGTATATGTTGCATTGTTCTGGGGAAAATAGGTTAACCCTGGGGATATGTGAGCATGGTATGGTTTCATCTTCCTTTTAGGTCCTCCTCCTAATCCCTTTTAATCTCCTGCAGGCTCAGTATATGTGTTTGTAGCAATCTTGCCTGTTAATATATTTCCTGGGATTATTATTATTTTTATCCTGAAGGTTGTAGAGGTTGAATTTTCACAACTCTGTAAATTATCGTTTTTTCAAAATAAACAAAATCTAGCAACCTTGCCTTTTGATGCAAGGAGTAGTGAATAGTGGTGACAGCTGGAACGTCTGATACAACTTGACTCATAATTATTTTGCTGTAATAAACTCACTCATTCATAAAAACCAGCTGGAATTCTGCAAAAGACTGGACTCTTTTCTCTCCCCTTCTCTTGCCCCACTCTTGTTTCAGTCCTCTAATCTCTGCGCCACTGTTTCACCCATGACCACGGCAGCTCCCAGACGGATGGCTCCTAATGCTAATAAATCATTGCGCTTGTGCTGTAAGGTAAAAGCAGAATTGCAATTGACTTTCCGTACTATGGGGGATGCTGCACTTTCCCTGTCTATTCATCCAGCTATGTTCTGCCCACACTAGCGGGTGTGATAGCTGATGCAGCTGGGGGCCAATTCATTTCATTGGGGGTTAGAAGAAGAAACAATCCTTTTAAAATACAACAATTATTTATTTACTATTAAGTGCTTATTCATTTAAACGTGATTGGCCATCTCTACCCATGAAACATATATGTATAAATCAAAGTATTCAACACTTATGTACAGTGGATCTGTTTAATTGAGGGGGGGGGCTGAAAAAAAGCCCTGCGCTTTGGTACTGATTAAATTATTATTAGCATTTATTGAATTTATATACCGCCCTGTACTCGGGGGGTCTCAGGGCGGTTCACAGAATAAAATCAAGATATAAAACCACAAAATGCATAATAAAAACAAAAACAACAATAGCCCCCCCCCCAAAAAACCTCCACATTTTAAAAGGGCATAGGATGTAAATCAGATCAACCAAAGGCCTGGTTAAAAAGGAACGTTTTTGCCTGGCGCCTAAAGGTACATAATGAAAGCGCCCGGCGAACCTCCCTGGGGAGAGTGTTCCACAGATGGGGAGCCACTGCAGAGAAGGCCCGTTCTCATGTTGCCACCCTCCAGACCTCTTGAGGAGGAGGTACACGAAGGAGGGCCTCAGATGATCTCAGGGTCCGGGGGTAGGTTCATATGGAAAGAGGCAGTCCATTGCAGTCCTGAGCCATATAAGGCTTTATAGCATGGGTAGGCAAACTAAGGCCCGGGGGCTGGATCTGGCCCAATTGCCTTCTAAATCTGGCCTGCAGACGGTCCGGGAATCAGCATGTTTTTACATGAGTAGAATGTGTCCTTTTATTTAAAATGCATCTCTGGCTTATTTGTGGGGCATAGGAATTAGTTCAGCCCCCCAATATAGTCTACCCCCCCCACAAAGCCTGAAGGACAGTGGACTGGCCCCCTGCTGAAAAAGTTTGCTCACCCCTGCTTTATAGGTTAAAACCAGCACTGTGAATTGGGCCCAGAAAATAATTGGTAGCTGGTGCAGTCGGATTATTATTAAACACACCCACTCCAAAAACCTGAGCTTATAAAATGGTGACTACCACAAAGCTTGTATAAAATGTGTGCTGAACTCTAGGAGGTTTGCCTCAAGGTCATTATATCGTTACTATAATTCAAATAAAAATGCAATACATCTGCCTGTATGGAGGGTGTGCTGTGCTGGGAGGGTGGCAGCATGTGGCCAGAGGTTGATGGGCAACTTCAGGGCCCCTCTTCCTTCTTATGTTTTAAGCCATTATTGGACTGTACAGTCCTTCAAAGAGAAGGCCCTAATGTGGACCTTCTGTGACATAAATGACTCAAGGGATGCATCACACTGAAAGTTCTGTATCAGTGCAAACCTTGCAAAAACAGGTGGGACTTTTTTTTAAAAGTTTCTGTATTGTAGAGGCAGGTAAAGGTAAAGGGGCCCCTGACCATCAGGTCCAGTCGTGTCCGACTCTGGGGTTGCGGCGCTCATCTCGCTCTATAGGCCGAGGGAGCCAGCGTTTGTCCGCAGACAGCTTCCGGGTCATGTGGCCAGCATGACAAAGTTGCTTCTGGTAAACCAGAGCAGCGCACGGAAACGCCGTTTACCTTCCCGCCGGAGCGGTCCCTATTTATCTACATGCACTTTGATGTGCTTTCGAACTGCTAGATGGGCAGGAGCTGGGACCGAGCAACGGGAGCTCACCCCGTTGCAGGGATTCGAACCGCCGACCTTCTGATCAGCAAGCCCTAGACTCTGTGGTTTAACCCACAGCGCCACCTGGGTCCCTTGTAGAGGCAGAACCATACCTAAAACCAACATGGACCCATGAGGTTTTGAGATCTTGAAAGATTACACCAAAGCATGCACATTTGCTGCAGCTAGACTGTGGGGAAGCCAATATGTTGAACAATCACATTGGTTAGTCTGAGGTATTTGACAGCACTTTTCCCTTCCTGTTTTTGAACAGGAAGAAAGGAAAGGAAGGGTTAATTCTTTAAATCACTTTCTCGGATTACTGTTCTTTCCCATGACATCAATCTTCCCAAGATCCCGTCATTCTTTGAAGAACAGCGCTACTAATAACTTTCCTCGTGCCTTTAATATAATCCTGAATTCCGCTTTGAGCCGCCTAGGAAAAAAAAAATCACCATTTCCCCTGTGTTAAGCCTCACGTTAGATTTGAAATCTGAAATTTTATGAGTAGGACGTTGGCGGGGAGGCTCGGGAGATCAAAAGATTTAAGCTTTTCATGTTTGCAAAATACTAGGCTTTATTTGTAGGACAGTGCTTTAATTTCTGTCAGTGGCCCACGGCCTCTGCGTGCAAAACAGAAATGCATCCCTAATGTGTAGAACATGCAAGATGAGCACGCGCGCACACACACACACACACACACACACACACACACTCGCTTGCTCACTCATGGAGAGGGCTTGAAGCCAATGGGCTTTATGTGTATCCTTGTGCCCACGTTCATGCGCAGAGTCCATTGCTATTGTTTTGGGGAGCTTTGCACAGACGTCCTTTCATTGATAGAGCTACACAATCCTATTGAACAAAGGGGAGTTCACTATATACACAGGAACTGGGGTGGACTGGACCTAGGCCCTCCTGTGTGTGCAAGGTGATTCTCAGCAGGGTCCCTCCCCTTTTTCAATATTTGGACTCTGGATTTGAACCACGCTATGTATTTTGGTGTTTGAGCTCTCCTGTCACACCAATATGCTCTGAACCTCTGCTGATCCCTGAGGTTTGCTTAATCCTTAGTCATTCTTCTTCTATACCTTCAGACTAAGAAAGGAACTTGCTTTGTTCATTTATCAATACCTTTAACACTTTCCACTACCTCTCCCAGAAGCTGAACTAATCAAAGGATCTGCCCTGCAGCAGCCATAAACTATCAAGGTGAGATATGGGGAGGAGAGGTTGGAGCTCACCTGGGTTAATGTAGCAGTCAAGTACACCTACACAAAACAAGATGAAGGAAGGGCATTTTCATGCGTATTAGGCCATCCCTGCATTTGTAATGCAAATATTGCCAGAATGCTCATTCACATTATAAAGATCTCCCCTTCTGCTTTTTCTGTCTGCATTAATGTCAAGGACACATTTGACATGCATTATGTGAGTGAAGTTGAAAGATGATTTAAGCCTCCCACATTAAAATGTGTCAAGTGTCTATCTGCATAAGGGTATTTCCAAGGCCCTTACAGATTTAAGTCCTTAGAGCTTTGTGGCTCTAGTCTTTAGAAAGTTATAATGGCCACAAAGGAGTTGCATCCCAAATGCTTCTTGATAAGAATAACTTATCTTCTGGTGCAAAGGAAGCCTGCCAATTTAGGATTACACTTCATGCGTCTGATAAAGGGACTCTGGTTCACGAAAGCTTATGCTGTAATATATTTGTTAGTCTTTAAGATGCCAGAAGACTCTTTGTTGATTTTGCTGCTCCCATCTGGAAACAAGAAGGAGATATTTCATATGCCATAAACGGTGGCTTTTCATGCACAAGTGAGCAGTGCCTGATTTTCTCCTCCATGCCCATGATGAGAGGGAACAAACCATGATCCCTGGCTTAGCACTATGTCTAACCCAAGCATTGTAGGTTGGTTGGCTCCAACAAACAGGAGCGTTCATAGTAAATTCTTCTATGGCTTAATGTGATGTGCAAGCTTAGCTCAATATCAGAGTACATTTCAGTAACCCAAGTTATTAAGTGGTAGCCTTCTGTGATTTAAGAAGCGGGAAATGTAGGCAAGCTTGAGCCCAATCTCTGCTGTTTTAGAGGGATGCTTCTGATATTTTCACTGGAATATAAGAAGCTGACATTGGTTCATTTTCTCACTGCCTCTCTGGGGCTTCTTTTCCTGTCCTTCCTGGAGGTGGAAACTTTTGCCTGCAACCAGGTGTTTGCTACAACCATTCCTTAAAAAGGAAAGCTTGGTTTCACACCCTAAAGCATTTCCATGAAGCAACTAGATTTGCCTCTGGGATTGATACATAAGTATTTTTTCACCAATTCCGTTATTCCACAACTGCCTTTGGAGGGTATGCTCACAATAGTGGCTTCAAATGCAGTGATCTCCACTGCATTTCAAGCTGCCTTTGCAGGAGCAGTTCACATTAGAGAGGGGGTGGTGATGTGTTCACCAGACGTGCATGACCTATTTGGTTTCCCCGCCCCTGCAACCTCGCTAGAACTCTTATTAAGCTGCACACCTGTGCCTGCACCAGTGCACAGCTATTAGGGTATGCTCACATTACCACTTACTTTGCATCCAGTTTTTGAAGCGGATTGCAGCTGGTTTAAGAAAAACACACACGCATCCAACAGCAGTATTTGCCAAGAGACTGCAGGATCAATATGGATTACGGTTAATGTCATGCGTACGAAGCTTCAAAAATTAGCAGTGGGAGTGTGCTGGATGCTAATGTGAACATACCGCATAATCCTAATTTCTTAGTATTTTTCTGACAACAAATGTAGTTACTCCCATATATCTTCAAATATATCAACGTTGATGTTATAATAATGGCAGTGATTACGACAAAACAGAGATAAACAGTTTAGGTTCTCATGGTGCTTATTTCTTCCTAATTTTATTGTCGGTTCTCTTGGTGGAAATTCACTCAGTTGAACATCCACTCAATTTCAGTATAACTCAGCCTCCCAGAACAAACAAAAGAGGTGAATAAGCTTGCTGATGTCACCCATTTCACGGGCTGTTGACACCTTTGCTTCCCCCCCCCTCCTCCCAGAACCTTCATTTGAAAAAGAAGGGGAGAGGGGGAAGTCTCTTGTCAGCAACAATTGGACTAGCCACTCTTTAACTAGCAAATTACAGCGAAAACATTGGCTTCCTGTCCTTTCATTTAAGCTCATTGATCATTCTTCCCAGTAAACAAGGCAGTTGTGGGCTTTTGTTTAACTTGTGCTCTCATTTTGTGTGGGGTGTTTTAAAGCACACAAAAAAGTGCTCTTGAGGTCATTCTTCTCAAAGGAAAGTGGAAGGATGGATGGCAGTGGGACAATCTGGGAAGAATCTGGTCAGGCGGAGCTGAGTGGGATTCACTTGAGTTAAAACAGGGGCCTGCAATAAATATTCCAATGGATGAAAGAGAAGTTTCAGGTGAGAGAAAATGCAACCTCAGGCTTCAGTCACTCTAAAATATTTGCCCAGTACAGAGAAACTATACATGCACATTAGAAACAATTGCTGTAATTTAAACAGAATACTAATTTAATTCAACAATATTATTTCAGCAATTTATATGCAACTTAATGGAATGGTCTCTAAAACAAATTGCCTGATGTCCCAGTGCCAAGGTCTCCGTGTGTATAGATCTTTATTTTTAAATGGGGCAGTCCCTCAGATAGAGAACTGCCCTCCCTAAGGAACACATGGCTACCCTAGCTTGGTCCTTCCTTCCACACACGGGTAGCACTAGCTTAGGCTAGGCCCTTGTGCCTAAGTGTTCTCTCTCTCTCTCTCTCTATCTCTCTGTCTATATATACTATTGATTGTCTCTTATAAAATGTTACTATACCCTACAGCAGTCCCACAAAACAGGCTGGGATTATTTTCTCCGTAATGCAGATGAGATTGGAGATGGCCTCACCAGAGCCATGAGTCCAGTGGCTGATGGGACAGTAGGAACTTATTGGGGCAGTCACTCTTCACCATGAAGGCCTGCATCTCCAAATAATATTCAAAAAACTGAAGGCTTCAGAGGAAAAAATGCCATAAAGACATATGAAGGGTCTGCTGGATCTGGCCAATAGCCCCTCTAGTCACTGTGGCTAAAGATGTACCTGTGGGAATCCTGCAAACAGGATTCGAACACAGGAGCCCAAAATGTTTTGGTAGGAGACAGTCAATTTTGATGAACTCACCACAATATGTGGAATCGCTTTGCCCTCAAATAATGCACATCACTGTGGCCATTCATATCTTCTAATAAAGGTCTTGGGAACATAAGAGGCTGCCTTCTACTGAGTTGGTCTCCTTAGAGATATCTATAAATATAAAAATGTAAAATGTCCATGTTTGTGTGCGACCACATTTCTCCGAAACCGCTCGACCGATTGCGTTGAAGTTTTTACACAACATTCCATTCCAATACGCGAGTGTTTGCATAAACTTAGATTATATAGATGTCACACCTGTCACAGGTAAAAACATGGTTTTGTGTAAAAATAGCGCCCTCCATTGGACGTCAAAGGAACAGATGCCATATCCTTTTGTGTAGCAATAGCGCCATCTGTTGGACTTCAAAGACGCCTCAGGGAACCGAGGGGGGGGAGAAAACAATGTTTCCACACTCCCGCCCCCTACTGCTATCTCGCCATCAAGGCCTTTCCAGATCCATAGCCGCTGGGGGGAGAGGGAGGGCGGCAGGTAGCCCAGGAGGCAGGCCGGGCCTCGCCGCTCACCTCCCACGCCAACACCGCAAGAGCCAGGCCAGGCCAGGCCGGGCCTCTCCTCTCCTCACCTCCGCCAGTGGGCGGAGAAGGAGGCCGGCCGGCAGCCCGGGAGGCAGGCTGGGCCTTGCCGCTCCTCCCCTCCCACCACCCGCAGCTGCCAACACTGCGAGAGGCAGGCCGGGCCTATCCTCACCTCACCTCCACCACTGGGTGGAGAGGGAGGCCGGCAGGCAGCCCGGGAGGCAGGCTGGGCCTCACCGCTCTTCCCCTCCCACCACCCGCAGCTGCCAACGCTGCGAGAGGCAGGCCAGGCCTCTCCTCACCTCACCTCCACCACTGGGTGGAGAGGCAGGCCAGCAGGCAGCCCGGGAGACAGGCCGGGCCTCACTGCTCCTCACCTCCCACCACCCGCAGCCACCGATGCCGCTTCCACTCCACGGAGGAGTATCCAGGTAAGACGCAACATGTCAGACCCGCCCTCCAGAACTTCGCGCCATGCCAACTTGCCCCAGTACCCCCCCACAGAACTCACACGTTGGGACCCCTGACCACCTCCATGTTAGATTGAGCCTCCAGCAGCACCTGCCCTCCGACAGAGGGGTTGGGATGGGGGGCAACCTAACATGGGGGGAAGATGATGTCACGGGCCGGGGAAAACAGAGAGGGGTGTCGTTATGTCATACGTCTGTCCTGGAAAACGGGGGCCCTGACTGAGCCACAGCAACGTGTGGCCGGGTACAGCTAGTACCGGTATATATAAATATTGTCCAGTAGCATCTTAGAGACCAACTAAGTTTGTTCTTGGTATGAGCTTTCGTGTGCATGCACACTTCTTCTGAAGAACCCAAAGTGTGCATGCACACGAAAGCTCATACCAAGAACGAACTTAGTTGGTCTCTAAGGTGCTACTGGACAATTTTTTAATTTTATTTAAAATTTTATTTTATTAATTTTATTTCTACTGCGTCAGACCAACACGGCTACCTACCTGAATCTTGGTCTCCTTAGTTCAGCATTGTCTGCTGTGACTGGCAGCTCTGGACGTGTTGCTTTGTGGTGTGTGTGTGTGTGTGTGTGTGTGTGTGTGTGAAATTCCCTGTCTCCCCCTCCCCAAAGATGGCCAAACATGGCGATCAAAAAGCTGAGGGTGTTTGGCAGCATGACAATCCCCTCCATGAGCATCACACTCAGTGTGAACTGGTGGCTGCTCCTGAATTCTTCCCAGTCTCCTTTTTTTTTTGGTATGAAATGCATTGCATAGAGTTGCCATCATTTTTACTGGCTATTCTTCCATGCTTTTAACCAGCAGCCTGACATATCCACATTAAAAGCAGGCAATGCTTCTTCTGGAGATGCGTGTGTGTGTTTTAATGTAATTCTTTTAACGACCCTGAGGTTATATTTATGATATTGCCCCAGGATTTAAAATTGCATAATTAATAATGGTAGTGGCAAACACTTAACCGGCTTGATACCTGCATGTCAAGCTGCTGCTAAAGGCACAGGAGCAGGACCAAAATTAGATGGCCGGCAACCTGGGGCTTTCTTGGGGATGAAGGTGGCAACCCTAAACAATAACTGCACACAAACAATAACTGCAGACATGCTCCCCTCTTTTGCTGCCTAGAGAATGGAGATGCCAAGGCTTTGTGTACAGATGTATTGATGCTTAATACATAGATGGTATGACAGCATTTAAAAAAAGATTTCCTTTGCTTCGATACCAGACAACAGTAAGATATGAGAGGACTGAACCTGTGCAATTTTAATGCAAGGATCTTTTTTGGGTGGGAAAGACATCTGTGTGACAGGCATGAAGAAAGCAGTGCAAATCCTTTCCCCATTCTCGCTCTCCCCTCCCACGCCTCTTCCCGGAGAAAACCTTGTCATTAATGCAACAGATTGGTACAATTGGCCCGTAGAGTAGATTATTTAGGTGTCACATGTCTATTTTCTCACTCTCAGCAGGGGAAAACTTGTTCACGGTTCTGCTGATAACATGATAATATCCCCGATGTGCCTAATGATTAATAATGTATTCATAAGGCTCCTTGCGGCTTCTGAATGTATTTGCTCCTGCATATGGTGCAAAATTCTGCCTAAGCGAAAAGCCCCACAGCTGAGACGGGTAAATGGATGTGGGATTGCCACCTGGTCAGTTTTCTTTTGCCTCTGACTCCTGGTGTACGGGTGTGTGGTGTGTGTGTGTGTTTAACAACTCAGCTTCCGTGCTAGGCAATAAACATACATTTATATATGAATTAACATATGCAGAGGAGGCCTCTACCCTGCCATCCTCCTAGGGATATGGCATGCCTAAATTAAAGGGTGGCAGACATTTTCTATTTAGGGAAATGCAGGCAATTTAGCATTCAGACTGCGGTTCCTTCAACACTTGCCAAATACCGATCAAACTCTCCTTATCCTAGGCTGCAGGGTGTGTATATGGACTTTTTATATACTGCAGAGTTTTGAGGAGAGTGTGGCCACTGGTGGTCTGAAGGAAGTCCACAATACCAGTGCCTTGAGGAACGGGGGAGGGGGGCCTATATAGCTCAGTGGCAGAGCATCTGCTTTGCATGCAGAGACCTCAGGCTCAAGCCTCATCATCTCCAAGTAAGGCAGTAAGGCGGGGAGAGAGACTTAGAATAATACAATTGTAGAGTTGGAAGGGATCCTTGAGGATCATCTAGTCCGACACCCTGCAATGCAGGAATGTGCAGCTGTCCCGTGTCTGAAACCATGGAGAGCCACTGCCCATCAGTATAGCTTAGACAGTACTGAGCAAGAAGGACCAATGGACTGATTTGGTGTAAGGTAGCCTCCTGTGTTCCTTCGGATCAGCCATTGCAGAGTTGCAGAGCATCTGCTTTGAATGCAGAGATCCCAGGTTCAATCCCCAGCATCTCCAGGTACACCATCAAATTCTATTGGTCAACCCAATAGGTGAAAAACATCTCCAGGTAGGTCTGGGAGAAAAACCTGTGTGAAATCCCACAGAGCCCTTACTAGTAGACAATACTGAGCTATATGGACGAATAGACGGGCTTGGTAGAAAATAGCTGCCTCTTTTCCTGCGGCAATAGGTATCACAGACTGCGCACCACCCCCACCCCCAACAAATATGTTTTCCTATGGTTGTTGACCCTCTCCGCTATTGACTGACTGACTGATTTAAATCTTTCTATATGAGTTTTTTTCTCCATCCCTTTCCCTATGTTGTGGCAACTGCTCTCTCTCTTGTTCTGCACTGTCTAGTGATACTTTCAGATTCTCAGTCGGCAAGTCAGCTTCCTGCAGTCCCGTGTGGCAGGAACTTTGTGTTTGTTTTCTTCAAGGTCCATCTGTGTACTGTACTTTACAATAGTTCCACATTCACACGCCTCTCCATTTGTATGGGAACAATCCCCAAATCCTCTTCCCTCTCGCTCATCCTTGTCTATTCCCCAGCCTAGTACATGAAAAAAAAGTGGCACTCCTTTTTGGGGAGGGCTCATTAAAAAAAATGTGACTGCTGCTGTCGCTGAAAGGTTGGCATTAGAATTGCGGAAGGATCCCTCCCTCCCTCTTCTTTTTTACTAGTGGAGAGGGAGAGAAGGATGACAGGTGGTCTAAATCCAGGCCCAAATTCCCCTTCCTTTCAAAAATCATTTCTTTTCTAGACACTTACATTCTCCTATGGAATAAGGAAAGGACATTAGCACAAACTGTAGCCTAATAAGACAATAATGCCTTTTATGCTGCCTTCCCCCACTTGGACAGCTTCCACTGTAGCCTTGAGGTACGCTCCAGGCAAAAACATTGTCAGGTGGAACAGAAGATTGGAGATGGAGAAGGGAGAAGAAAATCTTGTCTTGCCCTTGATTGTATTCCCACCCATTATGCCAAATCCCACTCAGAGATCTCTCTTGCATGCTGCTGGAGTGCCTGAGCATGGATTTGCTGGCTGCCCCCCCCCCCAATGCTGCCTGCATGTTTTAGAAAGTAGTCCACTTCAAGAACAAAACAGTAGTTGCTACCAGGAATCCAAACATTCCTGGCTGATTGACAGAAGGCCACCCAAAGTCCTCTTTGTTTGGCACAGACAACACATCTTCAACAGCTAGGTGTTTTTATCTTTTCAGCGTGCACATATTTCCAGCGGGTCTGGGTACGGTAAAGATAAGGATGTACATTCAACCTGTTTGCATAATAAACAACCGTGTTAGCCAAGGTCTAAGTATTATTCTGAGCTGCTGTCATTTCTGTTTGTTGGTTTGTAAGTGGGTTTAATTGTAGCCATGTTTTCTTATGTCTAATATATGTTGTTTTTACGTACTGTGCCAGAAACTGCTCTGTGACTGCCTTTAGTATGGTCTAAAAGTTCTGTAAACAAATAAAATTTATATAGCATATTTCAGTTATTAAAAAGCCACCCCATAAACTCAAATTAAAATATATGTTTTCAGGGATGGCTAAATCTGTTCATTTTGGTTCTCCCGGTTTCTCATTTTTCCAATCTTAAATCAAGTTCTTCACATTTCATCAGCAATTTGCAATCAACCCCCCTTGTAAAAACAACAACAACAACAAAAACCTCATACCTATCAAGATTTTAGTGCAAACATGTTCCGTCTTTCTAGCCCCACATAAGGTAAAATCCTTCACATCGGGTCTCCAGGTAGGTGGGTTTCCTAGCGAGAAAAAGGTCAATGGATGGTCGCGATCTTCCCAACACCCCAGCCTGTGCTGGTGATCCACCAAGTAAAAATATAAGAGCATAAGAAGAGCCTGTTGGGTCAGGCCAATGGCCCACCTATTCCAGCATCCTGTTCTTACAGGGGCCAACCGGAAGCCTGTGGGAAACCTGCAAGCAGGGCCTGAATGCAAGAGAAACCTCCCCTCATGAGGTTTCCAGCAAATGGTATTCAGAAGCATACTGCCTTTGACTGTGGAAGCAGAGCACAGCCATCATGGTTAGTAGCCACTGATTGACTTACCCTCCATGAATTCGTCTAATCCTCTTTTAAAGCCATCCAAGCTGATGGCCATCGCTGCCTCCTATGGGAATGGGTTCCACAGTTCAGCTTTGTGCTGCATGAAGAGGTCCTTCCCTTAGCCACTTAATGGAAGGGAATCATAGGCATAAAATCCACACAGAAATGCATCATTGTTTGTTTTAACTTGATTGTGGGAACAACTCAGAGGCTGCAAAAGAATGAAGGATAACAACAGAAAGAAATAGAGGAACCACCGGGAATGGTTATGAAATGCAGTAGAATTATGATGATGATCAGAGCCTTCCGAGCTTGAAGCATGGGAAGTCCTCATTTTATTTTGTTTTTTACAATTTGGCAGAATATTTGGATTATTTGATGCATATGTGTAATTTGGAATATTTAATGTGATTTGATTGGATTGTTAAAGTGGAAAATTTAATAAAAATGATTTATTAGAAAAAAGAAAGAAAGGGAGAAAACCTATCTGTGCCATATGTAATTTTATAGAAGAGGAGTGGGGCATTAACACCACCATAATACCACTTGGGCTTGTCTTTTGCCTATCTTCACTGCAAACCTTTTAATGCTTTTATGTTGCAAACCACTTTGATATTTTTTTAAAAAATTATTTAGCTATATATAAACATTTTTACAAACAAATACAATAAGGCAAAGTATGTGGGCTTAAGGCTGAACTCAGTTACAAACTGAAAGCTAAATATTGTTCTGTTCAATAACAAAATAAAGCAAAATGAAATAAAACAAGCCAAAGTTTATTTTCCAAAATTTTGCTTTAATTTTATCCAAGTTCAATTATTGGTAGTTGTGATATAGTCCAGCCTGTACTGTAGCCTTATCTCTTCCAAGGTCCAGTAGACAACATACTAATAATTTTGTTCAAGAAACATCAAGGAAATAGACCAGAGTAGAGGCAAGCATGAGCCCTTTTCTCAGGAATTTTTTTCATTTACTTTTTACAGAACTTCTAAAATCATTGCAATCCAGTGTTCCCTCTGCTGTCCTTGCACATTTCCCCCAGATCTAATTTGTAGTTGGGTTTTTGAGGGTGGTAGCGGGGGAAGGATGTAATAAAATGCATAGGGTTCCTATGCCTTTAAATTAAACACTTCCTATTTGCAGGTTCAGCCCATTTTCTTGCTTCTTGTTTTTCTTGGCTTTGGAATTGATGCTGAATTGCCTCTTATTTGCCCCCTTAACAGCCTCTTTGAATTGCCCCTGTTTCAGCTCCTCTGGGATGGAGGGAAATCAAGTTCCTTTAAAAAAAAGGGGGGGGAATGTGCTACCGTATTTGTTATTTAAAAAGAAATGATAAAAATGAAAATTACTTGTAAGCACACGATCCACTTGCACAGACTTCACAACCCACTTGTGGCTTGCAACCCATAGTTGGGGAAATGCGGAGTTATATATGATCAGGTGAGCTGGTGGCTCCCAGCAGGTCCAAGCCAGTTGTGTACCCACCAGCCTGATCACATGCATTTCACACTATGAACTGAACTGTGATTCAGTTGTGGCCCTCCAGATGTTGCAGGACTCTAACTCCCATCAGCCCCAGCCAGCATGGTTGAAAGTCAGGGATGATGGGAGTTGTAGTCCAAAACATCTGGAGAGCCACAGGTTCTCACTCCCCTGCTTTAGTGATACTAGGCTCTTTATAGATACACTACTACTACTACTACTACTACTACAGTTTGGTTTAGCTAGTTTAGTCTAGGGTCAGATTTTAACCCATCTTGGAGTGCAAGGAAGTGAAGACATGATATACAAAAGGGTGTGATTAAATTTAGCAGCAGCAAGGAGGCAGGGCATGGATGTAGTGACTTGAGTGGAAACCAGCTGTAGCAGCGAAAGTCTCGGAGGAGAAACCACAAAGTCTCCATGCAGCTGCTGCAGCTCAATACCCGGCATTCATGGTATAGCTTCACGAAACAGGCTTGTGACATTTTTATTCATGTCAATGACAGAGCAGCATTGTTGGTGGTAGGAAAGGGGCTGGTCTCCCAAGGCTTAGAAAATGCTCTCTGGGTGTCAGTTTAAAGGTGGTTTTTGTTGTTGTTGTTGTTGTCCCCCGACATGTATATACCCAACATATATATATATATATATATATACCCGTCTCACTTCTGAAAGCTTGGGTTGGCTTCTACATGGACAATCCACAAGCCACATGTGGCTCTCCTCTGTCCTCCATGTAGCTTCCCACTGTTGCAGCCACTGCTGATTTTGCTGCTGCTTTGGTGGCAGTCTCCAATTTTGCCACTGCTGCTGACAGATTGCCCTACCACCAGCAGATTGCTCAGTCTGCTGCCGCAAAGCTTGCCATTCCTGCCTTTCTGTCTGCCTCCCCTGCTTGCTTATCTAGTCAGGCTTTTCCTGCTTCTGACCTCAAAACACACTTGGTTGGTGCTCTGCCTGCCATGTTTTTACATGCTTAGCACTGAGGATGACAGCATGTGAGGAAGGTCATCCTTGCCCCCTTTTGACTTGAGCTTCCACTCATCTGTCAAACCGCTGTGCCTTCCAATCATGCTAACGCCCCTTGTCCTCTAGTTGTCCCCTTGTAACCTATCCCTCTAACCATCCAGCTGCCCTATTCAGGTAGTGCACTGAATTAATGTGTGTAGGGGAGTGGGGACTGCTCAGCTCCTCACCTACACTGGATGCTTATACTCATTGAGGCCTCTGCCCAGGCTACCAGGAATCCTGATAGCAAACAGGTCCCTGATTGCATAGACCAACCCCACATGTGCCAGGATTATTCCTAGTCTGTGTGGGCTCCATTTCTGCATTCAGTTACTGTAGTGTAAGGGGTAGAGCCAGCCGTCTTTTTCCTTATGCAGTGTGCAATCTGGAAGCGGATACGTAACCAGTGAAATAAAAACAGCATCCTGTTCCTTCACCACAGGCAACATATATAGGACCTGAATGAGATTTGTGGCTGTTGGATCTGTTCTGCTGTTGCCATCATACAATCAGCTTGATTGTATGAACGGACAAGACTACAGGACTTCCCATCTCCAACCTACCTAATTATTTTACAATACCATGTGACGGCACGAAGGAAATTTTTCCTCATCATTATGGATTCAAATAAATATTATAGAAGAGAATATCTCATGGCATTTTCAGTGCCAGTGTCTCATTTGGCACCACCAAATCCTCCCCCTTTTGTTATGGTCCTCCTGCATTTCTTTTTAAAGATGCCATTATTTTCATAGTAGATGCTCAGAAAGGTGCAAGTTAAAAAGAAGAAGTTTGAGCATGTAATGAAACGCGCGAGAGAGAAACTGCTGGCACTGGTTCATGTTCCTGAAGTCAAGAGGGTAGCAGGAGTAAATCTGAACCAACAACGTACCAGGTTGTTATGAGTCAGAGAGAAAAATGACTGCGTATCTTAAATCTCAGGGTTTTCTATGACATCAAACACATTGACTCTGGATTTTAGCTTCTCAAACATTGTGGGAGTTTGTTACTTGCCTCTTAATAATGGTAGTCAGATGTGCTGCCCAAGAGATTCCTGGAGTTTGGGGAGACGTGTACCTCATGTTTGTGACTGAGCATCCACCCACAATTGTTTGCATTTGAACAATTTTCAAAGTTAACAGCAAGTAGCAAACTGCGCCCTTTCATGGACAGGGATAGTTTAGTCACTGTGATTCATGTGTTGGTAGCCTTACAATCTGACTTCTGCAACATGTTGTATGTGGGGCTTCCCTTGAAATTGTTCCAGAAGCTGCAGCTGCTGTAGAGTGGGATTTACTTCTGAGTAAGACGTGGGCGGCGCTGTGGTGTAAACCACTGAGCCTTGGGCTTGCCGATCAGAAGGTCAGCGGTTCGAATCCCCCGACGAAGTGAGCTCCCATTGTTCGGTCCCAGCTCCTGCCCACCTAGCAGTTTGAAAGCACGTCAAGTGCAAGTAGATAAATAGGTACCGCTCCAGCAGGAAGGTAAACAGCGTTTCTGTGTGCTGTTCTGGTGCACCAGAAGCGGCTTAGTCATGCTGGCCACATGACCCGGAAGCTGTCTGCGGACAAACGCCGGCTCCCTCGGCCTATAAAACAAGATGAGTGCGCAACCCCAGAGTCATCCACGACTGGACCAAACGGTCAGGGGTACCTTTACCTTTTAAGACATTATGGTTATATTTATTTCTGGAATTTCTGCCTTTTATTACAGATGATCTCAGAGTGTATCACAACAATTTGAAATACAATAAGCCAGTAACATTACATTGAAGTACAACTGAAACCAGGAGTGTATGGTGGGGTGGGGGGCAGTACTCATATCACCTCCCAGCAGCTGAGTCACTGCTACTTACAGAGGAGAGGGAGAGGGAGAGGGAGCGAGAAGGTCAGCTGTAGGAATGTGTAGGATTGCACTGTAAATGATTTTTGTCTTGCCTTTCCACCAAAATAACCTTCCAGGTGGCTCCCGTTAAAGATTGCACCAATTTAAACAGTGTAAAATAGCCATAATGAATAAGCTTATTTTATGGCTTAAATAGATGAAACCACCCTTGCGCTGTGGTCTAAACCACTGAGCCTAGGGCTTGCTGATCAGAAGGTCGGCGGTTCAAATCCCCGCGTCAGGGTGAGCGCCTGTTGCTCGGTCCCTGCTCCTGCCAACCTAGCAGTTCGAAAGCACGTCAAAGTGCAAGTACCAGTAGATAAATAGGTACTGCTCTGATGGGAAGGTAAACGGCGTTTCCGTGCGCTGCTCTGGTTCACCAGAAGCAGCTTAGTCATGCTGGCCACATGACCCGGAAGCTGTCTGCGGACAAACGCTCGGCCAGTAAAGCGAGATGAGTGCTGCAACCCCAAAGTCGTCTGCGACTGGACTTAACGGTCAGGGATTCCTTTACCTTTACCCTTTGTACTGGTCACAAAACAAGCTATTTTCTCTTTCCTAAATGGGAAATTTATGTGTGATTTGCAGTGTGTTCATTGCAAACTGAAGATCTCCTGTGGTCACGAGTTTCTGTTTGTTGATCATATGGCTTATTTTCTGTACTTTGCATTTATGTTGTTCCTCCCCTTGGCTGAGAATGCATTCCGCTCATCTAAAGCTATATGATCTCGATGATAGCTTGCAAGATCCTAATCTGCTGATATCAAAGGCCGGAGTTTATTCCCTGTTGTTTGTGCAGAGGAATTATTTAACAAGGAATCCTTGTAAGTGTGAACATCATACATAAAACGACATAACACTTGGGGGGAAATAAGAACTAAGCCAATATTTCCACACCAGCTTCAAAGCTTAACATACTTCCATATACAGATGCTTTTTATTTCTCATCTATGGCTTCTGTCCCTCCTAATTGAATCTGACACCAGAAACATAAGTTCTCCTCCTCCTCCTGATTATGTTTTGACTGGAATGTTAAATACAGCAATCCCTCATTACAAAACTCTGTTAACTGTATTCTAAAACAGCACATGATTTACAATCTCGTTGTGCTTTACATCTATTGCCCTTATCTTATATAAGAGTTAATTGTGCCTTCTCTCCAATCTCTGCCACATATTTACACAATTTGTGAACTGCTTTGTATCTGAGAAAGAAATTCAAAGCAATGTATAAAAAGCCTTTCGTTCAACAATAAGCAATAAAAAGGCAAACAATATTTTAAACCTGACGATTCAGTATGGCTGAGTTCTTACCCCTCTGAGAAAGCTTGTCTACAGAAGAATCTTTCCACCATGGTCTGAAAAACCAGCAAGTCTGGTGCCTAATTTGTACAGGGAGGCAATTCCATATGTTTGGTGTTGTGAAGTAGCAGATGGTGCGATAGGCAGTAGTGCTCACCTGACCTCTGAGCTGCTGCATACCGGGAGAGAGAGTGGGAGACATGAGGCGACAAGGAGGTTAGCTCTGTGCAAACATACCATCAAGTGTGCTGGATCAGCTCTGCTAAAACATTTGGCCACCTCACCTGTCCAACTCTCCCTCCCAATAAGCAGCAGCAACTCAGTTGTTGGGAGGTCAGGTGAGTGCTGCAGCCCTACCATACTGTCAGCCACGGAAGGCTCTTCATTGAACTGTAATGGAGTGGGCCTCAGATTACCTAGGTACCATCATGCAGTGGCTGAACAGGGATGCAGGGGATCTTTCAAGGAACTTAGACCTGAGTTGTTTAGGGCCTTGTATGTACCCAAGCCTTAAATGTGGCTTGATAGCATACTGGCAACTAGTCCAACTTTCTCAATAGATGTGTTATATGCTGATGGAAAGCAGCTCCACTATGGTTAGTGGTCTAGCTGCTGCATTCTGCATCAGCTGCAGCTTCTGGATCAGCCTCAAGGGCAATCCTACATACTGCTCTTTGCAGCAATGCAGTTCATTGGTGCAGCTCATATACAGTGGTACCTCGGGTTAAGAACTTAATTCGTTCTGGAGGTCTGTTCTTAACCTGAAACTGTTCTTAACCTGAGGTACCACTTTAGCTAATGGGGTGTCCCGCTGCCGCTGCCCCGCCGCCACATGATTTCTGTTCTCATCCTGAAGCAAAGTTCTTAACCCGAGGTACTATTTCTGGGTTAGTGGAGTCTGTAACCTGAAGCGTCTGTAACCCGAGGTACCACCGTAAACCAAATTAATATATACCAATATCTATCTATCATCTATCTATCTATCTATCTATCTATCTATCTATCTATCTATCTATCTATCTATCTATCTATCACTGCCCACTTAGGGAACCACTAGTATTGCCTCTGCTACCAGCCAGTTCATGGAGGGGCAGCCCACTCAGAGGCTTCACTTCTTGCCACCCAGGAAGAATATCACAGCAGTGGGAAGGCCAACCAATCTGATGAAGTGGACTGTCACCCAGAAAGCTTGTGTATTAATAAATGTGTTAGTCTTCAAAGTGCCACGAAACTCTTTGTTCTTTTTCTTCCAATGGCTACCCCACTAGAAATTAGAAATTTTTTAGGTTGTTCATAAGAAATGATGATGATTCTTGAATGTTTGTGAAATGCTGCGAAATGTTCTAAAGTGCTATTAAAATTGTTATAATGGTGATGATTAAGTCATTTGGGCTCATAATTTCCAAACTTTCAGTCTAGTTTTTATGATATTCTCCCTGAAAATGCAGGATATTATTACAAAGATGACATTTAGTTTCTTCACCAAAGTGAGATGGCGGTTTAACTAGTTTCCTAACAAAAGCGATTTTTGATCATTCTTACTACATATCAAAGGTCCACCACCCTCACCCCGTAAATCCCTGTCAGCTCTGACAAACGTACCTTGTAGAACTGTGTGGTGAATGTAAGGGCAGTGTTAAAACACCTCTCTTGTTCTGAGGAAAATTTATAACATACTCTTGGAACTCACTTTTTGCTCCAAACTTCTGATACTCCTGTAATACAGTAATCAGCATGTCAGTAGGCTATTTTTTTTCTGAATAAAGACAAGGTTGCTGAAATGGATTAGACACAGACATTCGCATAGCATTGCATAATTCAGAAAGTAGGCCCGGTGCCCATGATTTGCATTAATAGCCTGCATAGAGGCAGCTTTTTACAACTCCCTCTCATTAAACTCCATGTGGAGGATTGCAGACTGTCAATCAATTACAGCAATTTCCTTTTCCATATTTATTCCATCACTATCACTGACAGTTACCATTAAGTGACATTAATACAATACAGTAGCATCTTGCTGTTCTCCAGTGCTCTCTTCATGCACAGCATCTTGGGATACTTAATCTCCTAAGAAGGTTAAGAGTTGCCTGTTAAAAAGAGGGAGGGGAAAAGGTGACCACTTTCAGTGATGGAGAGTGTTTAAGCTTAGAAAAGAAAGGAGGAGATTCTCCCAAGGTGCTCTGGGAGTGAGATTTGTTAGGAAATGGAATGCTCACTCTGGTGTCAGTGAGTTGGTAGGAAGAACTGGCTATACTGTAAATGTCTTTTAAACATTAGGGATAAGGGCTTTTGAGAAGTGTCGAGGATATCCTTAACTATTAGAATTGTTTGTGGGCAAAGAATAAACGGGAGACTCACATTCCACATTGAGTTATATTATGTAAACAAGTGCCAGAATGAAAAGCAAATGATAGTTGTATTGTGTATATTACTTGATCTTGCTTTGTAAGGATGGGGTGTTTTCTGTTTCTGAGAAGCATGTAAGTGCGAAGAGAGGTGATTGAAGTGATAAAACACATTTTGCACTCCTTACTACCTGAGGATCAGGTAACAAGGATATACAATGTTTCATATATGTAGACGATTTTGAGAAGCAGATTTGGGGGGCTCAGATGGCCTGTAGGGAGAGGAAGTCCCATTGCACAGATAAAAGTCATGGCGCTAATAGAATAATTTTGTTGGATACCACTTGCCATTTTCTTTATGTACAATGATGATTGTAAAAGATTGTTTATTTTCTGTAAACTACTCTGAGTACAAATGGATCTGTGGGAAACTGACTAAGACTTATTATAGCACATAATTTTTAAAGCATTTCCCCCCACTCAGTTTTTAAAATCATGTTAAAATGTATGCTAAAGGGCTTTAATTTCAGCACTATTTTGCCATTACTTCAGTAACTGCAAAAAAGGAAAGGAAAGCAACAGAACGGAATGGAGGAAAAACTAAAATGTGATAAAATGATTTTTAAAAAGACTAGAAAGGTGGTGGTTTTTTTTAAAATGAGCTTTACAATACATTTTAAAGGAATATTTTAAAAGAAAGTTAAGGCCTATTTAATTCAGATTGCTTTGTAGTGTATAAAATAAAATGTCTTATCTAGGAGTAGCAATAGAATAATGGGCTTTATCATCATATACTATTGCAGATTTCCTTGCACTGTAACGTTTCACAAATTCCTACGAAAGTGAATTATCCTTGTAAAACCAAATTGTTTCCAAATGTCACTATTTTCAAAGAGGGGAAGCAGAACAAGAATTGCACATTGGGTAGTAAACCAAATAATTGAAAGAAGAGAGATGAATTTCCAGTACTACGATCATCTCTTTTATATGGCATTTCAATCGGTTGCAATTACAGAATGATTTGGTAACACAGCAAAAGCATATTGGCTTTTAGCAGAACAACAGGATGTTGATAGTCCTTTAATATCATTGCTTTGGCTTAAAAAGGAAAAGGAGCTGGCCTGTGCAGCTGGGACAAAGGCCCCTCCTAGGATCTTTGTTAACAGCATGGGATAGTGTAAAATAAAAGTCTAAGAGCTGGAGATGCACCTTTAAGGTCACTTCTTCACAAATGAAGTGTTTGATGTATGGAATCTTTTTGGAAATAGAAACATCAAAGTAAATTGTGGGGTGAATGTTTGCTTTGCGGTGTTCTGCTGCTAGTGCATTGGATCCCACACACTCTATCTTCTTCTATCGTTTGCCCCTATGAATGGGGTTTCAAATGTGAGGTCCTTTGGGGGTCCTCTGTCACACTCCACTCAAATTACGGAACTCTTCATGGCCAAGAATTCGTTGCAAAGGAGCTAGCTCATCAGCACCTGCGACTTCATACCACAGTGTCAGCCTCTGCTTCCCCAATTCTCTTAAAATTAGCAGCACAAACTGTGATGAGATACTAGTGCTATAAATCAGAAGGGATACTATGCTATAGAAGCAGGAAACACTTTTTTTCCCTATCAGGCATTTGACATAGGGGAAAGTGATAGTTTGATACTAGATTCAGATAGAGGCAGTGTGGTATAGCAGTTAGAGCAGGCATCCCCAAACTGCGGCCCTCCAGATGTTTTGGCCTACAACTCCCATGATCCCTAGTTAACAGGACCAGTGGTCGAGGAAGATGGGAATTGTAGTCCAAAACATCTGGAGGGCCGAAGTTTGGGGATGCCTGAGTTAGAGTGTTGGACTTGGACCTTGGTAGACCAGCCATGAAGCTCATTAGGTGAAATTGATTCTTTCACTTTCTCTTAGCCTAGCCTACTTCACAGGGTTGTCATGAGGATAAAAAGGGGAGGGGGAGAACTATGTACCCCCCTTGAGCTCCTTAGAGGAAAAGCAGGATATAAACATAGAAGAAGAAGAAGAAGAAGAAGAAGAAGAAGAAGAAGAAGAAGAAGAAGAAGAAGAAGAAGAAGAAGAAGAAGAAGAGGTGCTTGAATGGGTTTCGCTAAAATGGGGGGGAATCTAGGGGTGGGTATTGTGAATTTTGTTGAGGGCCCTTTACATTCCTCCCTAACGATAGACAATGATAGGCTTGTGGCATCTGGTCTAAGTATGTTAAGGAGACAGCAATTTCCATCCCTTCCTGTGTTAGTTGCAATCAGAAATGTTTCCATTCTGCTACATTTTGACTTCTTCTAAAACCTACGCTATTCATCTCACTACCTGCTACGACCTAAATTACTGTAATTAATGTTGCAATTAATTCCACAAGTAATTTCAATACAAGGAGGACGTTAAAAATCAACAGGGAAAGTAATGTAATTGTTTCTGTTACATTTGTGGACAAAAGAAGAAGACAACAGCAAACACTGTTCATATCCACTCGCCTGATTTCTGACCAGTATGCAGAGTATAGCAACTTATTATCCTGTTTCCACTTCTAATTGAATTGAATTCTCCATTACCCCCAATCTGGGCATACCCACTCTGTGGATTTGGCTCTCCTAGAGATTTGCGTTGACATTTTCCTCTGTGATGACCCGACCTTCCTGTTTTGCCTGTTGAGATGATATAACAAAAGGACTTTGCAATCACAAACTCGTCATTAAATGCTGCATTAGCACGTTCTGCTGTGGCCCACGGGCTTTCCTTCTCATCTTCTCTGGCCTTACTGACTTCTCCGGTGCTTCTTGTATCTCTGTCTTTCTTCCTAGGTCAGGCACTTTTCCAGACATCCTTTCCCCTCTTTCTTTGATATATGTCATAGTCCAAGCAGTATCGGTTGCTTGCCAGCACTATGTCCTTCTCAGAGAGTCTCCTAAAAGTTATTGCTGCCAAACAGAACAGATGTCTTCTTTCTCCTACTGCACTGCTTGTCATTTATGGGCAACAGTTCAATGATCTCTCCCTTTTTTTGTTCACTGAACTCATTTAAAATCCAAACAATTTCGGCTGTCAAGTTGCCTGTTTGTGACTGTTCTTCTGTTTACTCAGCATCACCCTCCACCCCACCCCGCAAACTCTTCCCTGTCACTGTTCATCCTCTGAGTTGTCAGTGCTTACCCTTATGCTTCTAGGTTTTTAAATCAGTTTGTATACAAATCTTTATCCACATTTTAAAGCTTGTGTGTATTCCTCATTTCATAAATGAAGGCTGCAGTTCTATGCACTCCTGTGCTTTAACGCAGAAAATAAGGCTGCAATCCTGTGCATGCTTATCTAGGAGTAAGCACCATTTAAGACAATGGACTTATTTCGAAACAAATGTGCCTTGGATAAAATTGGAAATCACATATTGCTGCTGGACCTTTGCTCTTGAGAAGGGAGGTTCTTATTTAGATACAGAATCAGCCTCTTATCTTATTTTGTTGGAGCTATTTCCAAGAGTATAAATAAATGAAGCAAGAGCTAAAACTACACCTGAAATCAGATTTATTTTATTTTTTGCATGTGCATTGATGTTTGATTATAAATCTTTGGAGAGGCAGGTAATGTTGCCATTTCAAACTTCTGCACAGTGTTAGCCTTAGGGGTGTTTCACACATTACTGTTTCTCTGTATAAAGATAATGTAGGAAACATATGTAGTTCAGAAATGTGTTTACCATAATGTGTGAAGTGTGGCATAATTGGTTTTCATGCTGTAAGAACATGGACCAGGCATCCACTGAAGGCAATGGCTGCCTGACCCATTTGCTCAAACAGCACAGGAAACACACCTCTCTCTTCACACATTTATGCTAAGCACATTTTCGCTCATGGAGATTATCTTTGTGTAGGGAAATGGTAATCTGTGAAACAGCTCCTTAGAATAGTATGTCACCCGTGACCGCAGAACGGTGTAGGGACTTCCGTCTGTAAAATGCTTATCGCCCTTTAAAACAAATTTGCAAGCCACAGCCTATTTACTCCCATTTGAAGGAGAAAGTGAAGAGTGCAATGCACTTTAGTTTCAAAGAAAGAAACTGCCCTAGACTGGCTAAAAAGAGAAGAGGCGATTCCCCATTGTATACAGCTACAAGTCTAAAGGGTAAGAGAGCAGAAGGTGCTCAAACGCATGAATGGTTAGCAAAGAATGGCATATCTATACGGTAACTGTAGCAAGAACTGCAAAATACAATTAACCTTGTTGAAACCCAGCATCACTTCTTGTATCTACCACCTCTCCTTAGAGCAGCCAGCATTTTCCCAAGACCTTCATATCTGGTACTGGGCAAGAGCTATTGCTAGCTAATTAAGCTGTCAGAGCTTATGATGTGATTACAGTATTGTTTTTTGTACCTGCCTACCAAAATGATTTGTAACATCTAACTAACAATGGGGGGGATATTTTGCAGTATGTTTTAGAAGGCTGTTAGCAAGATCATGGCCACTGGTCCCATCACCTCCTGGCAAATAGAAGGGGAAGAAATGGAGGCAGCGAGAGATTTTACTTTCTTGGGTTCCATGATCACTGCAGATGGTGACAGCAGTCACAAAATTAAAAGACGCCTGCTTCTTGGGAGAAAAGCAATCACAAACCTAGGCAGCATCCTAAAAAGCAGAGACATTACCTTGCCAACAAAGAGAAGACTCCCTGGAAAAGACCCTGATGTTGGGAAAGATTGAGGGCACAAGGAGAAGGGGACGACAGAGGACGAGGTGGTTGGACAGTGTTCTTGAAGCTACCAACATGAGTCTGACCAAACTGCGGGAGGCAGTGCAAGACAGGCATGCCAAGCATGGTCTGGTCCATGGGGTCACGAAGAGTCGGACACAACTAAACGACTAAACAACAAACAAACAACTAGCAAGGGACACACTTGCTATTGCTGTTTACAAAGTACTATCCATATACTTGGAGCATCATATGGAAGAACAAGAGGCCATTGGCTCATGGTGTCTACAGCATGAATTGCATGTGGATATTTTAAAGGGCAGGGAGGGAATCAGTTGCTGCTACTTTGTGTAAATGTCCTTTATCTCCCTTCCTGGACTGATCCCCAGCCTTTTGCCCCTTGCTCTTCTTTCTTCCTGTGCTTGAGGTTGGGTGTTGACTGCTCTGCCTGCTGTAGGCCTCGTCCACGCCTCAGATGAAAGGGAAAATCAGAAGGTACCCATTACACATATGCAAGGAAGGAAACAAAGACCCACAACGCTGACACCCTCCCACTAACTTTGGGTTTTAATGGTGGGCTTAATTTCCTGATGAAAGGGAAAAACAAAACGGAAACAGCCTTGCGGTGGATAGAGGGGGCAGTGGGGAAACGGCAGCTGTTGTATTCATGGTTAATCAGGTGTGTCTGCCTTTATGTAGCATCTGTCTGCTACTGTTACGGTGCCACATGTGAAAAGGGACGGGAGGAAGAGAGGCATTCATGTTCAAAGCCTTAAGCACTGACCTCTGTCTCTGTCTCCTCAGGGTTCGGGCGCTCGTCTATTCATCTTGGCCTATTAATGTAAGATTGCAATTCTGTTCTATCAGGCCGCCGTCGTAACCATCTTGATTGGATGTTGTTCAGATTGCCATAAAATCGAGTCCTTACCACGCCGGTTTCCATTTTGTTTCACAAATGACTTTTACAAGTAGGTTTCCAGTGAAAGAAATGGCCATATTTCCTTGCCGAAGAACTCGACAAGGAAAGGTTTTCAGGGAAGGAGTCCAAAACCAATTATCCATTCCAACTAAAGTTGATTTTGGACTGCTGAAGGAATCCCCCAAGAGAGGAATAAGCAGGGCCCGTATAAGCACCTAGCTGCCAATTTTAAGAGTCAGTCTAGTTTATTGCCCGGTTATCCATTCCACACTTTGATAATATTTCTCTGGTAAATTTCTTTTTGATACTGCGCAGTGGAGGAAATAAATTATTATTTGTTTAAAAAATTGAATTCTCCCTACAGGATGATACTGTTTTTCTAAATGTATTTCAGCCTGGCTTCTAGGCCAGGTTTGGGATAGAAATGATTTTGGTTGCCCTGGTGAATGAGCTGTAATAGGAGAGCAACAAGAACAGGGTGTCCCTGTCGATTGTCCTGGACTTCCCAGGAGCATTCCATATAATTGAACAAAGATTTTTCCAGGGTTGGGTGTTAGGGACCCTTCTCTCGGTACCTCTGCATGCTAAGGCTTACCAGTTGGTTACTGGAGGAAGACCCTTGTAAGTGATGGTGCTCATAATTTTCAAGGAATGGTACTCCCTTCCTAGGCTTGTCTCTGTTACAAAACTTCCAGCAAACTTGGATTTTTCATTACATTTGATTGCCTTTTATGATATCTGGTTTCCCCGTTTAAATTGGATGATAATATTAACCCTTTTTTTAAAAAAAATGCAGCTTGCTATTATATTTGATTTTATATACTGTTTTTGCTGTTTATATAAAATATGTTTATTTGGTTTTGTTAGCCACCATGAAGCATATGTGGGAAGGCAGGATATAAATCCATAAGGCTGCAATCGTAGACCCACTTTTCTTGGAAGTAAACCCTCTTGAACTCAATGGGACCTGCTGTTGGGTGGACATGTATCAGATTCCACTGTCAGTATATAATAAAATAACCATTATGTTAAATATGCTGTGGTCAAACTGAGGAGTTTCCATTACCTTAAGTATCTAAAATAATTATACTGGTTAAAATGACTGCCCATCTAGTTCCTTGTTGCTGGAGTTGTTGCTTCGCCGTCGTGCTGATGAGTGTTTCTGAAATTGCCGTGTCTTTGTCCCCTGCACCCAGCAGCTCCACCAAATTGAAACTCTTTCTCATCAAACCCTGCTATGCTCTGTGCTATATAAATCAACAGCAGTGTTGACACTCGGTTGGCATTGTCAGAAGGGAAACAGGTTAGTGCCAGGATGATGCATTTGGCAGAGGCGATGAGCAGCTTCTACCTCCACAGCCGTTGGAGCACTTCCTCTGCAGCACAGTCCTGTAATTAGAATGAATGGCAGAGTAAACATATGGGAAAGGGTAGGAGGGTACCACAATGACCTCTGTATGTGTCTGAAACTGGGAACAGCCCTGGCTAGATGCAGAATTGGACTGAGATGGAAATACAGTGTAGCCCTGTCAAAACACCTCCTTGTGCGCTGCTAAATCTGGTGCTTTTCTGAGGCTCTGCCGTATTACAGTGTGTTGGGCCACTGTGGCAAACTGAAATTAGGCTGCGCGCAGAATAGCCCAGACTAATTTAATGGGGGCCTTGAAGCAACAATGAACTCTCAGGTCATGAGACGTAGCAGAGGACAGGTTAGCCAGACTTCCGCCAAAGTCTGCGGAAGCTCACACAACACGTTCAGAGGCAGCCAGAGGGAATAATGAACAGTAATTAGAGATGGGTTGCGGTGACACCTCCTACCAGTTGCCTTTCCTGGTGGCAGACACCACCAAAGGCAAGGCATAGCCATCAGCTATTTCTGTGAGGGCTTTCCTGGAACTGGGTGTTAGCATAGTTACATTCTGGGAAGCTCTTGGCTTGCATTCAGTACTTAATTTCTAAAGTTAAAGGTGCGGTGCCTCAAGTCCGCCTGCAAGTCTCATCCTCTGACCTGTCTGCTCATCAAATATGCATGGGGACTGTCTGTGTTTACTCCTTTGTGAAAATAAAGACATGATGTAAGTGTTTTCCTCCTATTTCCTGCAGGGCTGAAACCTGGTCTGAACCCCAGGGAGCTCAAATTGATTTGATTTGATTTCTATCCAGGGCAGCTTACATTATATTAGGGCTCTTTCTATACCCTCCAACTCAAAACATTGCTCTAGGGCAGTGGTTTTCAACCAGTGTGCCTTGAAGGGATGGCCAGGGGTGCCACAGGCAACACTAGCCTCTGTCCTTCTTTCTTTCTTTCCTTCCCTCCCTCCTCTGATGCCTTCTCAGGTCTCTGCCTCCCAAAGGCTTGTGAGTCTGTTTCGTTGCAGTGGCCCTGACCATAATCTCCCCAGGCGAATGGTGCCTCTGGGGCTGACCAGGAGGTGCTGGTTGCCAGGAGCTGAGGTGGCCTTGGAATAGGCAAGCAAGTGGATGAGGGAGCCCAGCCAGCCCTTGCTGTTGGGAATGGACAGACAAATGGGAGGCCAGGCAGGAAGGCAGGCACCACACTGGTCTTTTCTTGTGCTTTCTGTGTGCGATGCCTGCCTGGGAGCTGTGCCCAACCTCAAAGGGGAGCCTTTCCGCCATGCAGATCCAGCGGCTGCCACTGTTGCTTCCTAAGGTGAGTAAGGTGTTATCCTCATGTTCACCTTTGGCCAGTCTCCATCGGGCTGCTAAGGCTGGAGGCATCCTCTTCTCAGGCACCTGTGGAGCGGTGTGAGGAGGCACCTCTCTTGGCTCAGAGACCAGAGGTGGTGGCAGTGGCTGCCTGGAGGACTCCCAAGGAGAAAGGAGGGGAGAGGAGGCTGAGGGAACACTCCACAAGGGAGGGTGTTCGAAAAGGGGTGAAGGGCTGCTGGCTCTGCAGGCAAGGGGTGCAGGCGCTTCCATCCTGAGGCTGGGAGCGCATTTCCCCACAGGGGAGCTGCAGAAAGAATATAGTTGATCAAGGAAGCCATGGACTAGAAAAGGTTGAAAACATTTGCTCTGGGGTATCCTATCTCCTTGGCCACACCATCTCAGTTCTCATTTGGTCATTGTGGCTGTTCTCGATGCTTTTGATCCATTTTACTTCCCCATCTTTTGACAATTCCCCAACATCTGGCAATCTTCCTACCAAGACTGTCCAGTGGCACAAAGAGGAGCCAAATTCTGTGCTTGAATAGCTGTTGGGTGGTTGCTCTTTTAACACTCTTTTGGTGTAGGCCTCCTCCAGATGGCTTGTTTACTGAGCAGTCATCCTGATTTGCTCCACAAAGCTTACACAGAAGTTAGATTATATCTGGTCTTCCTTGAATGTTCCTTCTACTCTGTTTGCATTCATCCTGATTTGCATGTGGGGTGTTTATATGTCTTCCTGTTGATCACTCATTCATTCCACAGTTTTCAATACACTTTCCTATTACTTTCCTAATTGTGAAATGTCTTTTTGAAGTGGATTTGTTGTACTAGGGTAATGGAGTGCTTTAATCCACTTTGATTGTACAAACCTAAATTTCCCATTGTGTCCTCACAAAATACTGCCAGTCTGGTGGTGGTGCCCTTGTTGTCAACCTGAATGCAGGTTATCAGGCAAGCAAAGTCAGGAGGCTTACTAAGTATGGAGGATCACAAGTTGTGTGTGCAAGCCTGTTAAGGTGTGGTTTCTCTCTTTTTAATGAAGATAAATGGCAATCTAGTTTGCTCAGATTTTATCTTCTCAGAAATAAGTGTTGGAACAAAGGTTAGTAGACATATACTGTTGTGAAAGGATATAGCATCGTTTGGAAATAGCCAAGAAATATGTCCTCTGGAAAAGTTGAATATGTATTCTAATCAGAACCGGGAATGGGTGAGGTATGGGCTTTCAACTCTTTCATGATCTGAGCTTTTGCAATTTTCTCTGATCTGACTATGGGAGTGACAACTGACAGGAAGACATTCATAAGCCCATGGTTGCTTGTGACATCCATAATACCAAAAGACAGATTTCTGCCATGAACAATATTACTTGGGGGTGGTTGTGTGTTTTAACTGTCATATAATAAGAAATTAAATATCTAGGATATGATTTAAACCTTTTGCAATTTTCAGGCAATAACACTTTGCCTTTTCCTATTTTGTTTTGGATGCTTTATAATGCCTAGTTACTAGGGAGTAAGCACCCATTTATTTTAGCAGGAGCGATTTCTGAGTAAACATATATGGAATGTGTTTTAGATACTTTCCTCGTTGCAGTTAGTTTTGCAGAAAAGAGCATCCAAAACGATCAAGGGGCTGGAACTTCTCTCTGAGGAAAGGTTACAACATTTGAGAGCTTTTTTTGTCTAGAAAAACGGTGAGTAAGGAAATGTGATAGAGCAGGGCAGGGTGTGGAGAAAATGAACACCGCTCTCATAATTCTAGAACCTGGGAACATCCAGTGAAGCTGAGTGGTAGGAGTTTAGGAAGGACAAAGCCACATACTGTAGCTGAAGTGTGGAATTCGTTGCCACAACCTGTGGTGATGGCCACCAACTTAGACAGCATTAAAAGGGGCTGCTTACTACCTTCAGGTTCAGAGCCTCTGAAAACCAGTCACTAGAGCATTATAGTGGGAGATAAATATTGCCCTATTGTCCAGTTTGGGGCTTCCCAAAGGCATCTGGTTGGCCACTGCGGGAGACAGAAAGATGGACTAGATAGGCTTTTGGTTTGATCCGGCAGGGTCTTCTCATGTTCCCATGTATTTATATCCTGGCAGTTTATCACATGACTTGGAAAAGCTTAGGTAATTTCACTTTTTAAAAACATGCATTTATTGTATGAATGAATTGTTAGTCCAGATGAGTTCAATTTAAAGTCTATTTACAGTGGTCCAGTCTTCAGGCATTAGTAAGGTACCCACAGCCCCATATCTTGCACTGACCAGGACAGTCATTGGGAATAGGATCCTGTGCTCCCCATTCATGAAACATCCCATAAAAAGATGTTCCATTGGCTACTGCCAGCAGGGATGTCAGCACCAGTAGCTTTTGCCTGCCTGTTGTTCGGATGGGCACACTGAGGTGCTCCTTGCCAGCAGCACTTTTCTATTGATGGTGGAGCTGCCCCCCCCCCACGGCCGACAGAGGATGAAAGGACATCTCTGCTTCATCCAGACTCCCACCAGGGTGGTGGATCACGGTTCGGATTGCTCTGCCCATGATCAAAGAAGTCAAGACTGAACCGAGTAAAATTTAGTTACAGAACCCCAATTGTAGCAAAATAAATACATCCATATAGAGCTAAACTTAATTCACAGGAGCTGAACTGATTTACAATATATGATTCAGGCAGCATCAAAGGGTGACGTACATATGTGAATGAATCCCTGTAAATCAATCATTTCAAACACAATGCTTTTCAGCGGAGACAGTTCATGCATTCATATGTGAATCATCAAATTGCTAGTCCTCCAGAGCACATGCTTCCTGTAGACTAATACGTTATTAAATACCAGTGAGCTGAGTAATCAATTGATGAGAAATCAAGCATTGTGAATGCATGTGTGAACCAGCCTTCCCACTCTGGACCAGAAAGACGTTTGGGGAGCAAGGGGTGTAATGAAAGACTGGCAACACAAGACAGAATAGGATGGCTCTGTGCTATGTATATTCCAACACATGAGGGAGAGGGGCAAAACTGACCACTAGTAGTTCAGTTTCTCTCAGGGTCGGACCTACGCAGACTGATATATGCGAAACTGGTGCATGGTGGCCAAGCTCCCTCTTCCCACTCGTGGTGACTGGATCATCTGATTCATTTGCCAGAAGCAAAAGGATCTCCCACCACTCCACCCACACTTCTGAAAGGCTTGCGGCAGCATGTGAAATTACAGCTACTGATCAAAGTGGATATGTCATATGCAGTCCCAATCCCAAGGCAGTTGGATCTTTCTTGCATTTTTGTTCCTCAGCTAGGGGATGACAGAAAGAAAATAGGCAATTGGAGGTGGCTGGGGGCAGGGTGGGGGGTGGGAGAGAGACCTTGGTTATACAAATCTAAAGGGCTGGGAGGGGGAGGGAGATTAGGGCTTAAAATTGAAATGATTCTTTAAGAAAAGCCACATGGTCATGGATATTAGCTGCGAACTGCAGGGGGTACAAGGAAAGACTTTGGGAAATGACGGAAAATGAGAACCACATGAGCACAGCAGGGTGACAGTTTCATATATCAAGTATCAGAGCAGAAGCACATCAACACTAGCATTTCTCTGTGGTGAAAAGGCAGGACCTGGTTTTGGGATTTATCCACAGCTGGAGGAGGCCATTTGGGTGTGGCATGGTCACCCTGTATTGGGAAGTCAGATGGCTAGCTCAGGTTTGTTCTCTGGAGCCAGCTGACTTTGTCAGTGTTTTCAGCTACCGGTAGATGCTACATTTGAATGCAATGGTATGAATGCAATGGGGCTTACTCCCAAGGAAATGCACACCATACAGCAGCCTTAGTAAGCATTCCTTGACTTTCTCCTCCACCACATGTAATAGGAAGCGGCATAGGAAGAAACATAGAAAGAGTTGGCCTTATGCTGAATTGGTCCATCGAGCTCAGCATTGTCTCTGCACTGACTGGCAGCAATTCTCTGGTGATTTCACATGGGGATTTCTCCCATTCCTACCTGGAGATGCCAGGGGAGGAACCGTCTGCATGCAGAGCAGATGAACACACACATACTCTGTGTCTTCCTGCTCCTGCTGTATTGTAAGCTTGATGGGTATCCAATACCTGATCCTCCTGCTTGCTGCTCTGCTGGGATAGCTCTCATTGCTCTTCACAGGAGCGTTCCCCACCTGTTATTTTCTAAAGGGAGCTTGGACGGTGATCACGCAAACAGGAGCCTCAACTGTGGCTGCCCTGAGATGCATTGGGGCTGTGTGGCTTCAGTGGTGAGTGCCCTCCCCTACAATTGAGGCACACAAAATGCCTTCCCACCTGAATCAGGCCAAGTGGAACCTATTTGCAGCTGAAACTGGAAATATGCTAGGCATCTCACCTCCCCGCCCACACAATAGACAGCTCACCTCAAGCATGTGGGGGACAGACTGGTAAACAGAACATGGGAATAAGATTCGACCCAAAGTTTGTATGCCCTCGGAAAGCAGAGGAACAGAGCTCACTCCAGCACCAGAAATCCTGCTGTTGTTCACAGCTACACACTTTGGGTTTGTTTGAACTCTCCCTTCCAATATCATAAGGCAGGGGTTGCCAACATGGTGCCCACAGCTACACAGGCTCCCTCCCCTTCCTGAAATTAGCCTTGAAAGAAACATACTACTTTAGCCAATAGAATAGGTTGTGCTATGTGTTTGGCTCCCTTACCGATTTCTTTAGCTTCCAAATGTAACCTATTATAACACAAGGAGATCCGACCAACATTCTATTCCCATACTGGTCTACCAGATGCCTATGGAAACCCCACAAGGAGCTCATCCTCCTTGCTAGTGAATGAGAGAGGCAGGGTCTCCCTTTCCCAATAAGAGACCACAATCCATTTCCCGTATGCATTTGTCATTGTGGTTCAGCTTCCCTATTTTGATAAATGTGATGTATTTAGCTTGGTGACTTATATGTGGGGCTATACATTTCAAATTGTGAACAGTTGCTTGGTTTACATTATATATGCCTGTGAATTAAAAAGACACATTGTCCTAAAAGCAGAAAACTTAAATGTAGGGAAACAGCCTTGTGGCATTGATTGGATTTCACAGAGACCCAGGGGCCTGCTAAAATGTTAGTTTGACTTAACAGTGGCGTACACTGCTATGGAAACTCAGCTGCTTAATTTGAAATGCATGAACTGTGTGTGCATTTCTCCGTCATCGTATTTGGCACATTTCTGTTGCTCCCATCAGAAATCTTGTTGGAGAAGCAACAAACAAACAAACAACCATATTAATAAACTAATGTCCAGATAATGTACAAGTTGAAATATGTTTCCTTATGTGGTTTTTCTGGCAATGAGGAGTGGAACCAGAATGCCAAAGAACCACAAGGGAGGTTGCTCTCATGCAACGTCTTGCCAAGCCATAAGTGGAAAAGCTGGGAGTTTTATGAGAAAGGACTCTCTCAAGATAGAGTTCAGACCAAAGCTGCAAGCTACACTATTCTCATGTATTTCAAATAGCTGTGTATATGCTTAGAGGGCACATTTAAGAAAACCTCAGTTAGAGCAACACTGTTTTCTGCTCTATGCTCTAGTGTTAAGCCCCATTCCAGTTTGGCGGTTCCAACACATGTATGGAACACCCTGTGCACAAAAAGACTTGCCCTTCAGTTCAATGGGGGATAAGCAGCTGCACAGATTATGCTTGGGACACACACAGGAAGTCCACATGTTAAAGAGCTCTGTATGATCTAGATTGAAGCCTTATGCTACCGTCCTGTGCATGCAGAGTCCATTCCTTGGAGATTTCTTGGTGTGTATGTGTTTCTTTCCAGAATGCAGCACAGATTTAGACACACAGTCTAAGGCTAGACATTCCACACTGGAATAGTGTGTGCAGATTAGAAAATTCGCCATAAATTTCTGATGATTTTATTCACTCCATCTTATTTTATTTTCCTCTCTCAGCCCACCATTCAGAGCTGGGAGTTGTTGTTTGGTGTGGGTGCTCTGAATTCTCTGGCAGTAATCCTCAATTTATTCTCAGTTCCCAGGATTCCCAGTAGAAGAGGTATTACAGTTTCTTGCGTTCCCAGGTAACTATAAATTTGAAACATCCCTTTCTCGCATGCACACGTGTGTGTGCGTGCGAGCACACACACACACACACACACACACACGGGTAAACAGCTGTATTGGGGAAGGAAATAGCAGTATCCATAGTTTCTGATGCCTTTTGAGATAAGCTCTAAAAAGGGAAGCTGTCTTTACAATTAAGTCAAGGCAGTGGAGCTGCTCAAACCCACTTCAAATATATCATCATTTTTGAAGTGGCTTTCAGCAATACTACTGTGTTGACTTAATTGTCAATAAAGCTTCTCTTGAAAAAGAGTTTATCTTGAAACATCTTGGGAATAACGACTAAGCCAGTTGAAATCTATTTCTGTGGCTAAGGTCTAACTCTTTGTGCAGAAACAAATACAGTAAACGGCGGGGTGGTTCTTGCTGGAAAAGTTAAGCTGCACTAAAACAGTCTTGATTGTGTCAAATGTCTTATAGTTGTCTGTTTTACATAATAGAAAATTGGGTTTAAATTCTTCTAGACTAGGGACACCCCAATTGGTGTCTTCCAAATGATGTTGGACTGCAAGTCCCATCATCCTCAACCAATCTGGCCAATGATCAGGCCAACACCTGCAGGACATCACATTGGCTACCCTTGCTTTGGTGCAAGGGGATTTTACTGACATTTGACCTTCTCCTAACTGGTGCCTGATATGTTTGTTTTTCAGTCTGAGGACTGCTTTTCTTCAGGGGCATCTCCTGCTCCAAGGGGGCGGTCTGCAGGCCAGTGGTGGGCAGGGACAGAAGCATAAAGTAGGTGAGGCTAGAGACAAGGAATAGAACTCTTAGCTTTGCACAAAGACAACACTCTGGCCACTCAAATACCAAAAGCTTCTACACACACTTTTCATACTGACAATCAAGAGGAGCTATCACAGTTCAGGGACACAGTCCACCCAGATAAAAACACAGAAGGAGGCCATGGCCAGGGACAGTGGGCCAAGGCCTGGGTCTGAGGTTCCTCTCCCCTGCTCTCTCCAATCAACACCCACAATTTCAGACAGAGTTCCTCAAACATTCTCCACCCACCCTTGCCCCAAACCATTGCAATGTAAGTACTGTACAGTGGTACCTCGCGTTACAGACGCTTCAGGTTACAGACTCCGCTAACCCAGAAATAGTACCTTGGGTTAAGAACGTTACTTCAGGATGAGAGCAGAAATTGTGCGGTGGTGGCGGTGCAGCGGTAACGGGAGGCCCCATTAGCTAAAGTGGTACCTCAGGTTAAGAACTGTTTCAGGTTAAGAACAGACCTCTAGAATGAATTAATTTCTTAACCTGAGGTACCACTGTATCTAAAAAAACATGGTAGTATAAACATCCTCCTTGTTTTGTTTTCCTTAGTACATATCTAGGTTTCTTAGAAGATATGAATAAGAAGAGATGCTTTTGGAATAGCAGTGGTTTTGACGATCATACCATATATTAAATCTAATTATAATGTGCTATTCCCTGTAGACTCATATGTTTTGCTCAAGAGATTGATTCCTATGCAGTGCCTACGCTTCATCCTGCTATCAGTCTGGTTCATGATTTGGCTGCTCTGAAGTCACATTTATATATCCTTGTAAGGAACTGTGCATGTTTCCTCTAGCAATTCCATAATTTTTTAACCACCATTCCCAGATTGTAGTTTTTGTCAAGATACTGCTTCATACTGTGACCCACTGTGAGTGGTAGACCACTCACCCTGGTGGAGCTCTGAGAGGGTCATAAGGGCGTGGTCAACGTGAGGCCATGGGGCCAAGTTGCTGTAGTTTCTTACCCATCCTTCTCCTTTGCAAAGATACTGTGGGAGCTTAAGCACTGCAGCTATAGGAATACTTACCACCTAACCAAACTGAAGTGTCTTACTTTGGTTCAGAATGGGCCCTTCTGTCACAGTTGCTTCTCTGCTGGGGGAAAATTGTGTGGTCCCCACCTGTTCTGATTCTCTCCTTGTCTTTGTCTTTTGTGAAAAAACAGTGGACACTTAAACATTTGTTTTCTATCAGTCCTTAGCACCCAAGTGCTATAAACCTTTGTTTATAGAATCATGGAACTGTGGCATTGGAAGGTACCCCAAGGGTCATCTAGTCCAACCCTCATCAATGCAGGAATCACAACTAAAGAATCCCTGACAGATCACCATCCAACCTCTGTTTAAAAACCTCCAGTGAAAAGAGAGCCCACCACCTTCCAAGGGGAAAGAAGGGGTCACTGCTGCCATTTCTAATTTGGGTTCATTCTACAACAACTGCATTACTCAGAGGTTAGCCCCACTGAATTCCATGGGGATTGCTCCCTGATAAGTATTGCTCGCGGTAATCCTTGGGTGGGCTGTGCCCAGTAGACCTAGTGGACTAATCTCCATTGGTGGCCCATATGAACCCGCCAGGTTCTGAAGACCTATTGAGGCCTTTCGAGGTCCTGTTAGGTTAGGTGAGCAGCAAATGGAGAGATGGCCTTTTGGTAGTGGCACCCAGCTGTAGAACAAGCTCTCCAGAAATGTTCACCTGGTGATGATCCTGTTCAGTTTGAGGCATTAGACCAAAGCTGTTTCATTTGTCTGGACTTTTAGTGATCAATACCTTGACTTGTGTGCTACTTTGAAATATTACTGCTGTGTTTTTGTTGTTGTTTTAGCATTTTATTTATGTTACATTTTATTGTATTTTAAAGGTTTGTTGTGGTGGGCTGGGGGAGTTCCTTTTTAAATTAAAATGTGGGATACAAATATTTTGTTTAATCAAATAAACAATAGAATCATATTGTTCCTGTGTTTCTGCAAGTATCCAATATGTAGATGCTTATTCATTTGCAAAATATTTCTTGGAATGTGTCCTCAAAAAGTGTTATCATATATAACATAGTTTCCTCCTCGTTTTTTGAGGAATCATCATTCTAGGGGAACCAAGCTTCTCTCCTACCTATGAGAGTTGAGTCATGTCAGCTAAAAGAAACATTTGGCCTGTGTTGTTAAACCTCTCTGCTTGCCTGGGTTCGCTTTATCCTGTTATGACTGCATACTGGTTAAGTGTGCTAGTAGGATATATCACTGGGGGGAAACAAAGGCACTGAGGCTCTTTTTTAAAAATTTGATTTGTGGCGTGGAGGAGAGCAGCAGCATATAGCAGCAATTCCAGTTTACTTCCGATTCCGAAAATGCATTTCAAACTTCCTACCCAAAATTCTATTGGTCAACCAAATAGGTGAAAAACATCTCCAGGTAGGTCTGGGAGAAAAACCTGTGTGAAATCCCACAGAGCCCTTACTAGTAGACAATACTGAGCTATATGGACCAATAGATGGGCTTGGTAGAAAATAGCTGCCTCTTTCCCTGCGGCAATGCATTTCAAACTTCCTACCCAAAAAAGCTAAGCACAAACCCACAGATTTATGATCTCAGAAAATATGTTAAAAATGCACTGCAATCTATAAAAGTGTTTGACTATTCCTTCATTTTACTGCTGAGTTAAGGTTGGTCGGAAGCCCGTTTTAAGGCTTCCCACAGGCATCTGGCTGGCCTAGAGGGGTCATTTGCCTGATCCTGCAGGCTTCTTCTTAAGTTCTTATGACTCAAGAGAGTTAAATTTCTAGGGCATAAATTTAATTTGAAGGAGATACCAAATGTGATCTGTTTAATCAACGGTGGTAGCAAAAACAATTTCCCCATATCTCAATAAATCTCTCCAAAACCCTATGTTCTGAACAAAATGATAGTCATATTTCTTAGAATACAAGTAGTTCATATGAGCCAGGGGATTTAATGTGACGAGTACAGCAAATGGTCCAACCTCAAGAGCTTTCATGCAGTTTGGGAAAACGCTTTGTTCCGCAGAGGTTACTAAGAGGCCATGTTATTCCAGAACCCCTGTAGAAATGCTGGGATTGAGAAACTGACCATCCAGGCTTGGGTGAATGACATCAGTACTGTGGGAAACTGGAAGTGCGGTTCTGGTTCTGCCTTTTACAGAGCTGTGCGAAGAAAAGTGGAGCTTGGTTCCAAATCAATCTTCCACATCTGTGAAAGACATCTGTATTAGCTGGAAACAAGACTAGATAGGCAGGTTAACCAGAGTTTACAATTAGACAAACACTCGTATTTTGCTGTTTGATGTGCTTCACCAGAAATCTCTGAATCTCTTGATTCAAAACTCTCTGAATCTCAGCTACTATCCCACAGTATCAACCCTTCAGTATAATAAAGCTGGCCAATCTTATCAGATTCTTGTAAGGCTTATTGGGGAGGACTCTTTCCCAAGCAGCAGCCCATCTCAGCAGCTTAGGCTAATGTTAAATTTTCCACTGGCCTTAGGGTAGTACTCTCCCAGCAAAAAATATCCTGCCCATAGCACTGTGTTCTGCTGGTTCTAGGCCAGGGTAGTCCAACACAAGGCCTTTTCTTGGCAGACCTTGGGCAACATGAGATGCCCTGCCCTGCAGCCCTTATACTGCCTTCCCAAAGTCAGGTAAGCAAGGCTCTGGGCTTTGGGAAGGAGGTATGAGGCTCTTACAGGGTCCTAGAGTCCTCCCACCTTATTCCCAAAGCCTAGTTAGTAGTACGGTACTTTCCCAGCTTTGGAAAGAAGATGGAAAGGCTCTAGGACCCTGTCAGAGCCTCGTCCCTCCTTCCTAAAGCATGGTGTCTTGCTTATCTGACTTTGGGAAGGCAACATGAGGGCTGTTGCGGGGGGGGGGGGGTTGCCTTGCTTCCCCAATCCCCAATGCAACAAGGCAGTGTGTGGCCCACAGGTTCTGTGTCGAAGTACTCTTGCAGCTCACTTGGTATGAAAAGTTGGACTACCCTGTATCTAGGCATAATCTGATGTCTCTCATGCCATGTTTACTTGTCTGCTTTGGCGCAGCGCAACCATAATTTAACTGTTAGTTCTGCCCAGGGAAAGGATGCCTCTTCTCTGCTTGTTCCTGAATCCTCTGAGGAATGTGTGAAAGGGTTTCCCTTGAGTACCCATTGGGTGGTGGCATTGAGTTCTGTCTGAAAGGGGTGCTATGGGAAAGCATGAGATCAAGATGGCTTAGTATAGTTCACATTAAAGGTGCTATAGAGATGATTAATAAAGCAATAAACATGTTTGCCAGTTGCAGCCTGTAGGATAATCAGTGTGATTCTGTTCGTGTTCGTGTGAGTTTACGAGACAGGTCCATTTTTAAACTAGAGAATCTGATCTTATCTTCCCAAGGGTACAGTCCATTGGTTATGAAACATGCACAGCATCTGCTGACAAATTGAAAAGCTGTTTTGATGACCCATTTTGCAAAGGGGGTGGGGAAATAAAGAGTGCTCAGCATAACCCAGTAAAGCCTGTCTGCAGACAAATAGCATGAAAGAGCCTAAAATAATCTGTTCCAGTGCAGGTTTTCTCTCTCTATGTACAGTATATACCAAGAAAGTGGCTGAACACGAGTGCACTTCAATTCACATTTTCATGAGCGTGGGGAGCCATAAAAGTTTTAGTAGAGCTGGATGTGATGAAGCAATGTAGTATTTGCAAGCCACGTGATGGCATTAAAAAGGAGAGAGCATGAACAGAAAGACATACAAAAAAGCTAGCGCAGCAATAGATTCCTATGCCGGCATGACACAAATAAATTTATAGCTATTTATGTGTTATCTGACAACTTGAATGAAAACATTTTTACTTTGCAAAATTGACTTGGTGGAGACAGAACCCAATGCAAATAACATTTTGACAGTTTCAGATATTCCACCCCTCTCCACAATCCTAGCATTCTGTACAGTGGTGGGGAATCTCAGGCCAGGGGTATGAGGTGACCTTCCAGTGTCCCCCCCCCAGCTCTTGGGACTCTTTCTCAGTCAGCAGGGGTGGCCAGTCCCGTTTTGGCACCTGAAGCACAAACTCTGTCCTCAAACTCAGGCTTTGTCCTTCTAACTATCTGATTGCACATAGTTAAACTTTGGAACTCACTTCCACAGGAAGCAGTGAGGTCCACAAACTTGGGTGGCCTTTAAAAGGAAATTAGAGGAATTCATGGAGGACAAGGCTATCAATGGAAACTAGTCCATGATTGCTGTGTACTGCTTTGAGGTTGTTGTTTTTTTAGCTCTGTGAGGGGGATAGGGGCTTCCTAAAACTCTCAGCACCCTTATCAAACTAGAGCTCCCATAATTCTTTGGGGGAAGCCATGACTATTTAAAGTGATAAAGATGCTACTTTAAATGTATGGTCCAGATGGAGCCTAAGAATTGGAACTGGGGGCAGGGCTGATTTGGTTCTTACTGGCAATGTACACATTTGGTTCTTACTGGTTCTTTTTCTCAGTTTGGATCAAAGCAGGTTTGAAGAAAAAGCGTTTCATAAGAAACAACAGGGCAGATGCAGGATGGATATGGATTGTGGGTGATGCTGTGTGTACATCACTTCAGAATCAGCAATGGGAGCACACTGGATGTATACAGCCAATGTCTCTTCACTGGTGTCAGAGGCACTGGCCTCTGTGATGTATAACTGGGGAGGGAGTTAGGAAAGGAGATGGACTTTCCTTCCTTCTCTCTCCAGCCAAACCTGGCAGTTCTTCAGCTAGTTTGACATCAAGGAAGGGTATGTGTTAATAAACCAGATACTTGAGCACACTCCAAGTAAGGAATTGGGACCACTCTGAGATGTACAGATGAAGGGCAGTATACAAATTAAATAAACGAATTAGTTTCTTATTTCTAATTCCCAGTTCTTTACTTGACACAACGCTACACAAGCAGGATAAATAAGGAGCAGAAGTCTATATGCTCCTGCATCCCAAAAATAAGCTTTAGGCAACTTCTGCACATAAACGTGTGCTGTATGTATTAACCACAATGTATTGTTGACATGAATGAGACTAACCATGCTGCTCCTAAGATGCTTTTTGGATGACTGGGGGTATACACATCTCATCACTTTGTAATCCCCCTAATTTTGGTGGATAAAAATTAGAAGGAAAAAAAAGATGAGGAGGATGGGAAGGAAGTTTATCGGCTCCTGTAAATTAATGATCTTGTGAAAATCCTCTAAGCTGGTGAATGATTCAGTGTGTAGTACCAGTGGGAGGAAATTCTGTATCCAAATATAGAAACTGAAGGAGGAATTTAGGCCAGCAAACTATAATTATCTAGTCTGGAATTAGTCCAAAAAGTTCTGGCACTAGCATATATTGCACTAAAAATAGCCCTATTGCATTGTATCTGTTTCTCATATGAAGTAGCTGAGATCTGTTTTATTTCATTTCATACATATCACATCTGAGGCACTCTTTACTTATGACCTGATTCTTTGTCCAGTGTGCTGGCAATGCACACTCAATGGCATGGCACTAGCTTTGTTAAGAGCCCTAGAATCAGGTGCTATCTGACCGGGGTGCACTATTGTCACAGCACTTTGGGAACAGCTACTTTCATCAGATACATCATGAACAGCATAGTCAAAAACTGTTACGTGACTCTAAATGGGACAGCTTGTCAACCTGCCTTTTATAGGCATTCCCAGCCATTTCATAGGCATTCCCAGCCATTTCATAGGCATTCCCAGCCATACAGAGTGGGCCACTTATGCATTACCAAAAAGGGAGGGGTACAAAAGAGTGCAGAAATTTGCATACAATTTGCATGTGCTAACTTGCATAACTGAACATTTAGAAATAAAGACAATAATTTAAATAGAAATGCTAAACATCTCACTGTAGTGGAGACTGAGATAAAGCGAACTGCGGATCTGCTAAGCCTACTGTTGACGGGCAATTTCAGGTCTCCCGCTCTCCCTTCTTACCTTTAAATGGACTCAAAAAACAATGGGAGGACGACATAGGCTATGAGATTAACCCCACCCAATGGACCAGAATGTGGTCTAAACCTCCGTTTAAATCCATATCAGCGAAAAGAAAAGAACTCGCTCTGAAACAAACTTACAGATGGTACCTAACACAACGGAAACTAGCGCTAATACACCCAGGAACCTCACCAAAATGCTGGAGAGGATACACCTCCACAGGTACATACCTCCACATGCGGTGGGAATGTCCCAAAATCCAACTCTTTTTGGACATCAATTATACAAGAAATATGCAAAATAACTAAGCAAGTATTAGAAGTTACCCCAGAACTGGCCCTACTAAACATCTTACAAGATAATAATACCCACTCACACCATAAAGAGCTCATAACCCACCTACTCTCAGCAGCCAGAAGCATCATAACCAGACATTGGAGAGACTGGTCAGGAGTAAGCATGGACCAATGGTATCAAATAGTATGGGGAACAGCCTTATTAGAAAAACTAACCAATAAACGAAACTGACATGGGGACAAATAGAAGAAGACGCCTTCACCCCTGTATGGTTCCCCTTTATCACATACACAGCCCAACAAGATGACAACACAGCCCAACCAATGACAACTAACCACACCCTAGGCCACCCCCAACTTATTTCACCACCAAGGAAATACAACAAGCGAATAGTAAGAGATCCCACACAAGTGACGCTGACACAAAACCCTACATATACACTAAGTAGAAGAATAGAAGCATTGCTACCCAACCCCACTCCACTCACCCTTCCTCCTCCCCCCCTTTCCCCCTCTATTCTTCCTAACCTAACACTATATGCAACACTAGTGTCTCACAACAAATGAAAGTGATCTGTAGAAAACACAACTTGAAAAGAGACAATGCACGGGTTTTTGTAAAAAAACTCTCCTCTCTAAAGTGGGGTACATGGCCACCTTAAAAGGACTGCAGATGGAATACTAAGTAAAGGCAGATACATTTTCCCTGGACTTACTCCAGGGAGCAGACTGTCCAGCTCATATAACTTGTGTTAGTTCTCTGGCATCAGGAGGCAAATTCATTTGGCTACAGATATGGTATACGGACTCATAACTGTGTGAGAAGAATTATACCCTTCTCATAGAGGGCTAATTTTAAAATAAACGTCTCATTTGTGTGATTCATCCAGATGTTTCCCAAGTACATCCTTGCAGAATTGGTAGTCACAGATATGGTCAGCAACAATATCTGAGACCATAATTGGGTGGCAGTGTGTGTGTAGACTTTCATTGTGATTGCAGATTATTGCTGACTACTCAGTTGATAGATTACATTGCCCAAGCAAACATCAACCTTTTGACTGCGGGGCTGCTTGCGCAGATGAAAAATGTATTTCATTAACTGGCCCTAAGTTGCTTTGTCAAAGCCTCAAGAGTCCCCTGATGGGCTTCTAACCAGCAGTCTTTAAGACTGAGACAGGACATAGCCCTGCCCATCAGTTCTTGATGAAATCCGCATTCTTAACTATTCAGATTTGCCTGGGTGCTATCGCTAAGTGCATAATAGGATCAGTTTGCTCAACCCATTGTTCTGTAAGTGCCGTGAGATGCCCCGATTATCAAAGGAACTCTATATAACCAAATTCCAATCTATTCAAGTGACTGTCATATGGTCAGACAAGCTGCTGTAGTACATTTACATGATCTGCAGCCCAGTGATTTTATTGCTATGAATGTCCCTTGTTTGCGCTTCCACGTGCTAGAAATTCCAAGTGCTGGGTTTCAATTATTTCTTAAGCCATTGTCCTTTCATGGTTCCTGAAATTTCAAATAGCTCATCTTCCAAATCCTTTTTTAATATATATATATATTAATAATCCTTTTTTTTAGCTGCTTTATTCAGTCTCTCTCACTTCGTTGCCTTTGCCTCTTCTAAGCATTTGCAACTATCCTATAAAACACCACTTATTTCAAATTTATGGGGGGTTTTGTACAGCAGTGCAAAGTGGTGACTATAATTAAGTTGTAATTGTAAGTTAATTCCTTAATCACCCAACTTTCAATTAGAGTAAAGCTGACCATTTGTAATAATGTCTGTTAAAACTGTGTAAAGCTGTAATGCAATACCGGTAGAGTCAAACTGTCAGATTCCCCTGGATGTGATTGGCCTGTTATTCCCATATTTCCTGTAATATCTGGGATGGACTAATTTGGAATTCTATATATAAGCAAGATCCACCCCCACCTCCCATTTTATAAACATTACACCGAACAACACCAAAATTGATGTCAAGAACAGATCTGCAACATATTAATTATGCCTTCTTATTGTCTTGTCTGATGATGCTATAAAGCTTTGTGAATTGTGGGAAGGAATGCTAAAACTGAACACTTGTTGTACCCTATTTCTCCAGGTCTGTATATGTGTGTGGCATGAGTGTATGTGCCTTTACACAAAAGGTGCACTAATGAGCCAGGAGCCAGCATGGAATTGTTTTGGAATTACTGAATTGGACAAAGGACAAGAGTGTTTCCATAGAATTTTAAGCCAACCTGTGTTTGTATTCAACCCAGAATTCTATAGGGAACTGTTTAAGAATTCTTAACTAAGGATCCTACTCATTATAGGTTAGTATAGGCATTTGTAAAGAAAGCTTAATTCTTTACAACATTATTGGCTTCATCAGGTTTAAGAATTCTTCAGTCCTTTCTCATAATAAAGGAAACAACCTGTTCTTCAACCTCTTGTGATGCTGAAATGAGGATTGGTTAAAGTACTACCGGTAACTTTAAAAATGCTTGGTGTTGGATGGTGATAATCTTCCTCTGAAAAGGACAAGACTTCTTTTTGAAATATGAATATCTTAATGAATGTTGTGGGGATAATTCTTGGCAGAGGTTAAGTTGGTTTATTAATTAGATTTATATATCACTTCACACATCCAGAAGCACCCCAAAGCAATTTGCAACAATAAAATACAAAATACATAAAATTCAATAAACCAATCTCCAAGGACTAGACTTGTACATTTGTTTCTACAATTTAATTGAACAAGTGTTAGTTTTGACGGAATTCACATTCAAGTTTGTCTTTGCATGTGAAGACCCCAGGAGCTACCCCATAAATAATTACACACATGACACAGAATTCAGTTTTAGGTTATTGGCATAATTTTGGCCACAACTTTATTGATTACAGATAGTGAGTGGTTTGTTTAGGCATTGGTTTGACTAGGCCAGTGGTTCCCAACAGGTGGTCCGCGGACCCCCAGGGGTCCGCGAGCTATGCCAGAGGGGTCCGCAAGATGCTATTAGAATAAAAAATATATTAAATATATTTCGTATGATAACAGATTTTTTGTTTTGGCCACTTCCTGCATGAGCAGAGTCTAGCGCAAAACTAGAATTAGATAGAGGCAGTAGTTCTGCTGTGTGCCATTAGGTGGCGCTTTACAAACACTACTGTTTTGCAAAGAGGCAGCGCACGCATTCTACTAACGCTCACCTCCCCAAGATGCTTTGCGCGCGTCGGCTTCATTTGTGCACTACTGCGCAGGTACCCTGTCTTCTCCATCCCCCTCCCTCCTCCCTGGCGCGTGCTGCCTCTTTGCAAAACAGTAGTGTTTGTAAACAAAACGTTGTTTTTCGCGGAAGCTACAGTTCGCGTAGTTAAAAATGGACCATTGGTTTAAAAGTGGTTCGTTAAAACGACAAAGGCCTACAGATGAAGAGGAATTTCTAATGCATTTGATGTTCAAGCAAGTAAGTCAATTAATGGGGGTCCTTGTCACAATAGCGGCTCGATGAGGGGTCCTCGAGAAAATTTTGTTGGGAACCCCTGGACTAGGCTGCACCTGACCTCAGCAGGATGCAGCACTGACAACTGGGGCCCACCATATCGTCAGTGCAGGTAAACATCATGGGGGAGCATTGCTATGGGCACGTAACTCAAGCTCACCCCAAAATGCTCCCAGGGACTCTTGCGTGGTACTACCCCCCGAAAGGGGTCTACAAAAGCATGGTGAGTCCCTTGGATTCCTTTAACGGAATACCTCTTGCCATTGGAGGGGGCAGGTTCTCCGACCTCCCCTCCACACCACCATTTAACCAATGTCTAACCGCCAAACCTTACAAAATTGTGACCATTTGCTACGTGGCAGGCGAAACCCAAGTGGCACCAGCCAATCAGCCAAATGGGAAAATTCCTACTGGGCCCCTGCCCCAAAAGCAGACGACCCACGATGGCATAGCAAGGTCAAAGCAAGACCCTAAATAAAGGGAAGGGTGGGTAGGTGATCCGGTGCACGAAGCGCAAAGAGGAAGCTCAATGCAACGCGGAGCGGTATATAAAGATCCCTCGGTTAATACACAAAATTCCCATTGGCCAGATTTGTCCAACAACTGAGAGACCTCCAGTCAGGTTGTTGTGGCTATCCAATTGTTCCCACCCATACAACAGTGAGGTCAGTCCTGATGATCTCACCGCAACACGTGCCCTCTATGAGGAGGACCCGATTTATCGTAACTTGTACTCAGATATCTACGAACCCAAAGGCTAGGCTTCCACTCATGTATACAACCCAATCTGGCTTAGTTAAACCACACCAGTTAAATGGGGGAAGCATATGAAATACAATGATGTCCACATGTGCACACAATCCCCACGGCTAATAAGGACCATGGATTTGCAGACTTGCATGGGGGAGGGCAGCCACCCAGATATGACAGAAGAACTACAGGGAGTTGTGTGAGGAGGCAATGAGTTCTAGGTAGTAGAGGATGGTTCATTAGGGCAAACAGAGTACTGCCCCACCAACATCAGTCTACTCCCAACCAGCCACCATCTGCCTGCCTTCTTACTTAACAGCCAGCCCAGGGGTGGCAAGGTCTCCTTTGTAGTCTCAGCATTGCCTTTTGAAGAATGCAGTGGGCAAGAGGATGGGGACAAAATTAGAATTAGTTAGCTCTACCTGTCAATGTCAGGAGCAGGTGTCAGGAGCAGTAAACCAATAAATCACACAGCACCAGTTAACTCTTTATTCAAGGAAATTGCTCAAGCTTCTGCTCACATTCCAATTAAATACAGATACATATATATTTTCTGTCTATGGTTTGACTCCCTAACTTACACATCCAAACTTTCTTGATCCTAGTGAGCTTCTCCTTAGGCAACAGAAAGCTAAGCTAAACTGTATCGGGGAAGTGAAAATACATAGATAGATGTGTACACACACACACACACACACACTGCAATTTGATCAAGATACTCACTGAAGCTGGGGCATGGGGGGGGCATGGATGCAAACAGGATAAAACCTAACTTGGCAACGTAAGTGAAAATGAGAGTTATGAAATTTTCAACACCTTGTCTGTTGACAAGAGCGAAACTGATTGGTATGTAGGAAACACATTCCCATTTGTGTGTTTCTGTGATCACAGGCATAAGTCATCTTCTGTTTGCATACCTGCAGGGTCACCAGCGAAACAGCAGTGAGGGGGGAAATGTTAATACTCTTCTGTGTTGGAACACAAATCAACAGACCACGGGCTTTGGCAGAGTAGTAGGGATATAATTCAAACACACTGTCCACAGAACCACAGATATAATGTGTTCATATTTCCACATGCAACTTGCCCCTAGAGCTATAGATTTTTTTCGTATTTCACTTTGGGCTCAATCCTCTGGGAGTTCTCTGTGAGACACATTGAAATACACTGGCATTGTGAAGGAGCCCATTCATTTCCCTGGGATTTATGCCCACATTTTGGTGTGCATGTGTGTTGTGTCATAGAATGGGTTGTTTCTATTAATTGGCTAGCTATGCTCTTTCTTGTTTCTCTGGTTTAGTGTAGCTCTACATTTCCCATGTTTACTGAATGGATCATCAGTGTAGCATCAGTGAAAAGATACAAGGTCATCAAGGTTTTGATGAATGCTGTCCATGATACAGGTTTTTTACACTTAAGAAAATAGTACATACCGTAGTGGAAGTATAAAGGAACTTAGTGCTAAACACTGTAAATGGAAAATGCTTTCAGTGGGATGAATTAATATAATTTGATGGGTACAAAGGAATTTCCACATACAACAAATTATTTAACAGATGCATTAAACAACAAAGCCTTTTCCCTTTCCCATAGTTCACTCATTACATGAATTACAATTGTTCATTCCCCATGAACAATAACCAATGGGAAGAACCCTTGAAAAGGGAATTATTTAACATTTCTATTTGGCCTTAGGCAATTGTTGCCGTTTATTGGAAAATGAGAAGGTAATTACATTTTTAAAAAGAATATTATTGTCTTGGAATGCAGGTTAACTTTAATTGTGTAATAACAATGATTTAAACTTGAAAACTAATTCTGCTACAAAAGACGCAAATTATAGTGCCATGCACACTTGTACTTTACTGGCGATTTACCGCTGCAAGTCTCCCCTGCTTCCTCTGCAGGGAGTTGCACTGGAAGATCTGCGAGTAGTTTCAAGAAAGAGCATTATCAGGGCACTGCAAGTGTTTCTAGATTCAGAGGTGTTATAATTGCTCAGCAAACAATTGACTAGGCTTAGTGGCCTTCAAGTTGCCCAGTCATGGGATACACTTTTTAGTCCAAACACTTAAGACATAGCTGCCAAGTTTTCCCTTTTCTCGTGAGGAAGCCTATTCAGCATAAGGGAATTTCCCTTAAAAAAGGGAGAACTTGGCAGCTATGACTTAAGAAGGGACCCACTTCTTAATTATATAACCATATATTTGTATGGTGTTGCTGCTGCTGATGTGACCCAGCCCAGCAAAATGCAGCAAGCTCCATAGGATATCCACAGTGTTGTTCCCACTTTAGGGCTTGTGTGTCAGAGTCAGGCTGGGGCTCTGGGTAGTAGTACCTGAACTGAGGCTTGCAGGACATATGTGCCTCTGGGGGTGAAGTCAAACTGTTGGAGAATCACAGCACCTGCTGTGGCTGTAGAGACTGGTAACTCCTAACTGCTGCCTCCTGTGCATTTTTTTGCTGTGATAGCAGCACCTAAGTGACCTCTCTGTGGCGGAAACCTGATATGGAGGTCCTGGGCTGCACAGATGACAAGACACACACCCCTCCCTCGACCTCGCTGATGTGGTCCAGGCAGAGCAATACGTTTGGCACCAGCTTGGCTGCAGGAGTTGCCAGAAGGACACATACAAAACACCATCCAACCATCTTAGGTACTCCACTCTGGATATGTGTAGGGTTTATTCCTTGGCCTTTTCTTTTCCTGAAGATTTCCCCAAGGCAGTGGGTATAGATTTTTCCTTGGGGTTTACTCCCAAAGCCTTTCTCACAAATGAGTGAGCAAGGCAGTGATGGTTTAGAACCAGAGTTTTCCTTCTCTGTTACTCGATCAGTAACACTCCACCAATTGTTTTGGTGGGGCTTCAGATGCTTAAATGCTTAACAATGGCAATGTTTATGGCTGGTCCTCCTGTGCTCCTTGCTTCTGTTGCAAACTATACTCTAAGCCAGCGTTTCTCCGTGGCGACGAGAAGGGCGATTTGCATTGTCACGTGCCTGGCGGCCGCCGGAATACAATATTTCTCCTCCTCTTTCCCAAAGCTCAGTGCAAACGAGCCTGGCGGCCGCCAATACTCAACACTGACCCGCCGGAAAGCAATATTTGGCAAGTGTTTCTTATAGTCATAATTATAATATAGGGCGGCACAGAGTTAATTTTTTTAACTTTTTAAATGGTGGTGTGCCTCGTGATTTTTTTCACGGAACAAGTGTGCCGTGGCCCAAAAAAGGTTGAGAAACACTGCTCTAAGCAGAGCATACTCTCAGAAACTAGCTGACACAACTAAATTGAATTTGACCCCATATGAAGATCCTAATAAATAAGCCAACTGGCTCAGTGCAATTTTCTAACCTGCAGGTATGCTTAACGCACTGACATTTAACATTCTAAAAGGCAAAGTAGTGGAGTTCTTTCAGTGGCTTCCCAGTTTTGTTTTTAGATTGAGAGCAGTAAGACAAGGAGTAGTCTTGTCCGGGAAGAAATATCTGATAGCTTAGAAAACATTATTCCTCCCCCACCCCCCATTTGTTGCTTTGCTCTGTACAGCTGAACTTTTAAACTAAACTAAACTACCAATTTGGTCTCCAAGTACTAAAAAGCAGGAGGTTTGATTTATGGTTGTTTCTGTTGCAAATCAAGAAGAGCATAAAAATAAGACAGCTTTCTGTGTGGCTGTGGCTAACCACATGAAAAGTGGCAGCCAGGAAAAAGCCAGGAACAAAGTAGCAGCAGCAGCAGCAGCAGGAAGAAGGAGGTGGATTCACCAGGTTATGATCCCTCTTTATGGCTGTTTGACCAAGAGGCTCTTGATCTAACCTTTTATCTTGTTCAAATAGTTATGACAAGAGTTTATGCTCATTCCGCTTCTGGTTTCTCTCTCTCTCTATCTCTGAGTTCTGTTTAAACAAATGATTGGAAAAGGTTTCCCTTGCTAATTACTCTTTGGAACTCTTCAGGTTCTTCCTGGCCTTAGGCAGTTAAGAGAGAGAGAGAGAGAGAACAACTAGTTATTAAAGGAGCCAACATTTAATTGTTTTTTACAGTTGCTAAAAAACATTGGACAAGTTGGACCGATGTTTCCCATTCAGCAGTGAACACATGGTCAATAAAAAACAAGGATGGACACACTGGATTTCTCTGCCATTCAAGATTATTTGAATAGCAGCACAACTTTCCTTTTAAAGAAGAAGAAGAAAGCAAAAAAGAAAAGAAAAGCATTGAGCTTATTCTTTTAGTTATATGAGTTACTGTAAAGGTTTGTGGCTGTACCATTTTATGGAAATGAGGCAACACTTCAAATAGAGTGGAATATGATAACTTCAAGGTCATTTGGTTGGGTCTCCACAATCAATGTAAAATTGGTACTGTAAGGGGTCTAGGTATCTACTGGTTAGCACTTACATGTTAGGACAATCCCCCAGCCTCAAAGCACGATATAGGGGTGGAAAAATGTTCAGGGCTGCCATTGCTATTGTGAATGTTAAATTAAATGTGGATGCAAGTGGACTGTGGACTCTGTTTGTTTGTTTTGGGGGTTTTCTATTTGCAGTGTCTATCACAGAGTTTAACAAAAATGCTTTAACAAAAAATGTTATCCTGCCTTGCAGTTATCATTTAGACAGGCTCATTTCTGGCTCATTTCTTGCAAGGTCCATGGATCTGGTGTAGAGAAATATAGATGTAGATATGGTTTCTTGAAACTAGAAACATAATTCGAAAGGTTGGCAGCAATATTTTTTCCTGCAACTCAAGGAAGTTGGGGTGAATTTGCTCTTCCATTTGCTTATGTTCTTGAAAATGGAAAAAGGACTTATGACCTAACTGGCAAAGTTAGGTTCCAAACCCTGTTTCTCCTCTCCTTCCTCCTGCGACTTTAAATACGGTGGCTCTCTTGGAAGGTCTCCGCTTTTTCATTATTCTCTCCCTGCTCCTGCTTTTTTCCTTTGCGCCAACCACCACCCTCCCAAATCTCTTTCTCCCTCTCCCCACATCTTTCCGTTTCTTTGGACAAGCCAAAACTGAGATTTTACAGGCCTCCCCCTGTTGTCGCTCTTTTAAGATTAGTGGGATTGGATCATCTCTTCTTGAGACCTTGGTCAAAAAGAAGAGAGAAAACACCAGTCGACCAAAGGAAGATACTACTGACAGAAAGTGAGAATAAGGAGCATGGAAAAATAAAATGCTCTGGAATAGGTTAGAGATAATATTGGGCCTCTCAGTGTTTTGTTGAAACTTCAGTACCATTCTGCAATAAAAGCATAGCATTAATGAGCTGCTCAATGAATACCTGCACTACTAGAGTGCTCATCAGAATTTTGAAGAATTTTCTAATAGGCTTTAGTAGTCTTAAATGTGTTCTTTGGGATCCAATCTCTCTGTCCTCATGTTCTCAGCAAAAAGGCCTGTGTAGAAACTGTGCTACATTGCTATAGACACATGTGAGCCCTGCGCCTAGCTGACCTACTTTGGTAATAGCTGCAGATTGAAGATAATGCGCTAGGTACATTTGTCTTTTAAACAATGGGTGTAATTTGCTCCCATTTGCTATCCTTATAGAGAAAGCTTTTGGAAATACTTAATATGAAAACTCCCTAGAATAGGAATGGGTTGTCCTGATTTGGGAAACTTTTAACCAAAGGTGCTTAATTAAAATAAAAACAAATAAAAATCCTGGGTTGTTCCCAGTTATGTTGCTCTGCTCATAGAAGCATCCAACAGAGGCTTCTATGAATGGAAGCATTGCGGGGGGGTGGGGTGATTTTTTGCTGATTCTCCCTTCCTGCTTCAGTTCCTGCACACACCCACACACAGATCGACTCCTGGGTTTGTTACTCTTTGGAACAGCATAAAAGGTCGTGCAGAGGACTGGAGGAGAAAGGGAACATTCACATGCCCCCCCCCCCAAAGTTGCATCCCTTTCCATTCTGTTCACAGATGCCCCCTGCTGCAGCAAACAGCCTTTCAGGAGCAGATTGACAGAACTGGATAAAGCACCACTCACTTTATTTCCAGCGTTAACATTTCATTAACTTGCTTACCGTGCATGTTCAAATCTTACTACCCCACTCTCTGACTATATCACCCTTGCCTTTTTTTTAATAACATGGGAAATGTAATCAACCTGTGCACCAAGACAGCTGACCCCAATTTAGCCAGATTAAACTGGTGCTGAATGTGACCCTTTTGACCATCACACCATACAGTGTCGACCTGGGTACAGTCACGCAGGTATCCTCAACTTCTGCTTTTCTTGCAAGGTGGAGTGGTTGTGTCAATGCGCATAGCAGTGTACAGGCTGCATTATATACTACATCATGTTCACACATATGTAGGGGACACATATGCAGACAAGGTCCTGCATCACACATGCTCCTACCTGGATTAAGGCTAAACTCTGGTTACCTTTTGGCATTTTTCAACCCGAAGCAAAAATTCTGTGTGACATACAACCCCACCTCAAGTTCATTTTTGTAATGATATGCAGAGGCAGAATCTGGCACCTGAAGCAAATGACTTCCTATTGTTTTGGGATAAGGCTGACTAGCTAAGTAGCCAAGTTTCAAGTGCATTTGCCACTAAAAAAAATTCAGAGAGAAAATACTGGAGTATTATGCCCCTCTCACTCTTTGCTGCTGCTTTTTTTTTAACTTGAAAAATGTGATTCCTATACTGTACCACACAGCCTTGGGCAGAAACTAAAAATACAACCGGCATTGTCGATATTATGAAAGTGGGTTCAGTGCCTTTTACACAACTCTAGCTGGCTGCAGGCGCAGAGATTACAGAGTGTTCTTTTCCTAGGAAGCAGTTAATCGGCATCCAGCACGCAATACTCTTCATTTGTCCCGAGACACCCTGATCATCTGTACATGGAAGCTGGCCCAGGGGCTTTTCTCTTGGCTGAGAGCTTTCCAGCCCATGCTCAGTCTGCCTTCCAAAATGAGGTCAGCATTTAATGTGCAAGGCTCATTTAAGGAAATAGGGGCAATTGGAACATAGGAAGCACAAGGTCTTTCCTAAGCCATCCAAGCTTTTGAGAACATCTCCAGAGCACTAACCCTTGCTTAAAGTATTTTTTTAAGAAAACAAAAAACGAAATAAAAAGACCAGTTTTTCTTTGGAGAGGTGAGTCCTCTGAACAGCGGCTCTGTTCCTTACTGGCAAAGCTTTCGAGCAGGCACAATTTCTAATAAGCATTCTCCTTTGGTGCACAGCACTGAGGGGAGACATCTTAACATCAACCATGTCTGGCATGATTTTCCGATTTCTCTCAGTGATGGCCAGCTGTCCTCGCATGAACAAAATTCACTAGTTATTAAAATGCAAACAATTCCTCCAATTAACATTGCAAGGAAAGCAGAGGAATCTACTGAAAGTGACACCTGCTTCCAAAACTCGATCAAGCTGACAATGTGAAGCACACCATCATTTTATTAATATCAACTAGGGTTTTCTAAGCAGTGCAGCTGTTTTCTGTTATTTTTATTTTATTTCTTTATTTTTCTTCTACCCCGCCCTTCTTTCTGCTGCAGTTCAGGGTATCTTACAGGCATGCTTAAAATATGACCCAAAGATAATACAACAATAATTAAAATTTGTAATTATAATAATAATCCCAGATCCCAATAGGATTAGGTAATCATCCATTTTTTTTCCACACTAGGCTGCAGTCCCAACACCAGATTTAGGCATTGTGGGTAGTTACCCCACACAGGGTGCTGAGAAGATCCATAATTGAGAAGATTCGTTTAGGGGCGCCAGATTTTGGTGCTACACTACCAAAGATTACCAAAGTCCACCCCCCGGTATCCCTGCACCTATTAGATCCATTCCAGTCATATTGATGGCCTTCAGCCCAATTCTGCCTCTGCCATCAGTATTCTTTTAATACATTATGCCCAGACAAAGGAATCACTGGCTCGGGTTGATGGGAGTTGGAGTCTAAAACATCTGGAGGGCACCAGGATGGGGAAAGCTGCTTTAGGTGACTCTCTTTCATACTACCGGTATCTCCTGTGTGTGCAATAGCTGGCATGTCTTTTGTGCATCAATCACTTTTCTCCTTCTCCTTTAATCCCTCTCCTTCCACTAATCCTTCCTATGATGGTCTTCTCAGAATCCCCCCTCCCTTTCACCCTCTTAGTTCAGACATACTTCCCTGTGTGCTTTTGTTCCCGCTTTCTGTTTTTCTGAAGATGGTACTGCCTCCTGTAAAGCTGTTGGCACTGCAAATGTTTATTAGATGGCTAAAAACTAGCCATGATAATTAATGTAGCAACTGGAAATGTGCAAACTGCTCTTCAGAATCTGACCCGTTAGTCCTCATGACAAGTGCATCTCTCTCTCTGTCTGTCATTCCCCTGTTACATAGCAGGAGCCAAAGACTGCAGGAGATTAACTTGCCTTAACCTTGTTGAACCCATATTGAACCATCCATTGGTTGACCAAGGATTAGAAACGCTAGTAGAAATGGGTGAATCTGTCCATTTCGTTTTTCACTCAAGTTTCTTTTCCCCCAGTTGTAAATTCACATTTCCACATCAGTTTGCAATTAAAAGGGGAGGGGGGACTCATGAAAATTCATAAGCATTTTAGTGTGAATTTCTCTTAACATTCATGTTTTGTATGCAATTTTGCCTAATATAATTCCATTTTGTACGTTATTTTCACTGACATATGCATTTTAAGGCACACGTCACTCCAGTGTATGCACTGTTTTGCACATTACTTGGCTGGAGAATTGCATTGCGAAATTTGGAGATGCATAATTTTTGAAGGACTGTTGCCTTTCAGTTCTCATTTTGTTTCAGAATGTGCAGATCAGGCATATTTTTCTTTATATCAAACTGAATTGACCCCCCTCATTCCTATGTGCTACTTGTAAGATCATGCACTGGCTTGCAACGTGTGTAAATAGCAATGGTATACATAACAAATACATCTCTGATATCACTGTAAACGCAATGCTATTCAGTACGCACTGTGCACACACTCAGCTGCTCATCATCAGAGATAAATCAAATTCTATATTTGCATGTGCAAACTTGCCTTAGTGCTATCTGCTGAATGATATTAGCTTTCCTTTTTTTTAAAGAAGGGCATGGTAGAGCACATGCTCTGCATGCAGAAAGACAGAAGTTCAATCTCTGGCATCTTCAAGTAAAAGGATCAAGTAGCAGGTAATGTGAAAGGCCACTGGCTCAGACCCTCTTACTGCTGCCAGTATGAGCAGACAGTACTGAGCTAAATTGACAGACAGTCTGACCTGGCATATGGCAACTTCATTGGTTCTTCTGTGCTCTAAGATCTGGTTCGTTCATGAATAATAATCTCTTGATAGCTGCAGTGTCAAGAGATATCTTGCATGTGTGAGTAGGCTGCCACAGATGTGAGATAGCAGAGACCTGTTGTCACCTCAAATGTGATCCTTTTTGTTGGATCTAAGTTACTTATTTAGATATCACCAGTCATCATGTGTTCAGTAAACAAGGTCAAATTAGCTAAGGTGGTGCAGTGATTAAAGTATTGCCATAAGACCCAAATTCCAGTCTCTGCTCATCTGTAAAGCTCATTGGGTGACCTTGAACTGTCTCTCAGCTTGGCCTACCTCACAGAATGGATATGCGAATAAAAAGAGGGAAGGAAAGTCTATAGAGGCCACCTTAAGCTTTGAAAAAAAGTCAGGATAAAAATGTAAATGTAATAATAACCTACTATATATTATGGAGAGTGGGTTGGTTGTCTGTCTGTTTGTTTGCTCTCTAAACATTCAGATGTCTCATGAGAGATCATCAAACTTGGAACAAGAGATCCTGTTGTGAGGGACTCTTGTTGATGTTTGTCTGCTGGCTGCCATTTTGAATCAAGATGGCGGAACCAAATGTGACTGGTGTGACTTCACCTGATTTTTGGTGTGATGGACTCAAACTCACAAATTACACCATCCATTAAAAACACACCATATTTTGGGGTTTCTAAAAAAATTTCTCAGGCAGTGCCAGACACTCCCCACTACTATGTAAAAAAATAATAATTGGAGAAATTAAGAAATGTACATGGTTGTCCTCCTTCAAATTTCAGTCTGACAGAGCTACTGGTGTATATATATATATATATATATATATATATATATATATATACGTTGATGTTATCCAAAATAAGATACCAAAGAGTGTTTTTCCATGGTAGCCTAGCACTTTCTAGAAAATAGTGTGTTACTTTATCATGGCTTTTCATAATTTACTTTTATGATTTTATTTCCTTTTTACAATAAATTACTCTTTAATGGTGCAGTACATTTTCATTTCTCTGGTTGATTCATGCCATAAACCCATATATTATCTCACTCACCCTCCTCCATTACATTTTTAAAAAAAGAGATATGTAGGAAGTAGACAACATTTATTAATTTGTAAAATTAGCTTGAGTCTCCTTGGTCACCATAATTTAATGCTCCTAATTATTTTTCTGACATATAGATTTTCGCATCAAGATCCAGTTCCCATTATTTTTCATTTTGATGTAGCCAAGTACATAACACAGGTCCCTCCAGATAATGTAAATACGATGCCAACAGGGTCAGTAGAAGAATCTCAAGCCATGGATCATATATGTCATCTGAGCACATGCATTATCTTGGGCAATTCTCTCTCAGAAGGTGAGAAGAAGAAAAGCATGGTGTCCCTTCAGGCAGTGGCGTAGCATGGATTGCTGGCCCCTGTGGACGTGGCCGCACGGAAGGGGGTGGGAAGGAGGGAGACTGACAGAGTACGCATGTGCATTCAACTGCCTAATGGCATCTGCTTCACCCAGGAGATCACAGGAATAGGTATAAGAAAAGAGTTGTTCCATTGTCTGGAAAAGTCACTTCTTGGTTCGCAAGAAGTCATTTTTAACGGAGCCCAGGGACAGAAGCAGGCAGCTGTATTGAGGCAGCGCCTGGTGTTGAAATTTTGCGCCCTCAGCCATTTTGCATCCAGGGCAACTGCTGCTGTGCTCCCCACTATGTCACTGCCTTCAGGGACAATTGGTCATGGGACTGTGGACCTGCTGGGATTATACTGCCAGGTTATGGAAAGGGAATGAACACCTTGATCCTAAACATAATGTACAGTCATACCTCTGGATACGAATACTGCAGGTTGCGTACAACATGGGTTACAAACACGCCGAACTCGGAAGTAACAGAACAGGATACTTCCGGGTTCAGCAGTTCACGCATGCGCAGAAGCGTTGGATGACGTCATGCGCAGAAGCATCAAATCGTGACCCGTGCATGCGCAGAAGCGCTGACATGGGTTGCGTACTGCTCTGGTTGCGAACGGGGCTCCGGAACGGATTCCGTTCGCATCCAGAGGTACCACTGTACATGATATAGAGTTCCATAAATCTCTGGTGTGTACATGGTGCTCTGAGCTCTGCTGCCTCGTACTTGTCAGTGTTAATAGAATAAGTTTGTATGGATGGGGGTGCTGTGAATCACCATTGCCAGTGAAGGGCATTTCTTGACTTATAGATGAGAATAGGGGAAATCTTTTTCCTGCAGAGTACCTGAACCATATTATGCATGCTGGAGCCACTTATTTGGGGGCAATTCTATGTAAGGGCATCTTCCTGATCATTCACTGAATACCCTGCATGAAAAAGCCATATATATTTAGTGAGCTGGGGGTGTGTGTGATTCATTTTCATATAATTAATGCTATCTTTAAATATCTTTGTACTTTACTGACCAACCCAGTGTGGCATCATTTCTTCATTCAGTTGGCTGTGCTTCTATTCTAAAATTCATATACAGTATTGCTCTGGAAGTCATGTTGACTTGGGAGATGTGGCGACTCAGGCAAGGGAGACTGTTTGCTTGCTGAGTGGAATTCGAGAGAGAGGCGCGCAGAGGCTTTTTCTTAGGTGCTCAGAACTTACACAATCTGGGGCTTGAACTATTCCAAAATATTTAGGCCCCACACTTAATAAGCTCTTCCATTTTGGAACCTGTGCTGCCTTGGCTTGTTACTACATCCTTCTCTAAATATTTTTCTGCATGTACTTTTGCAAAAAGTTTTTTTAAAAATAATTAAAATAATATTTTTAATAATTAAAAAAACCACACTCCAGATCTCTAGATCTTATTCCAAATAAACTAATTTTGCTAAGATGGGGCCCATTGATTGGTCTGGAAGCCAATAGCAGTGAGGATACTTTTTCCAGGCTGAGGGCCAAATTTGCTTCTGGGTAAGCTTCCAGGGGCCACATGGCAGTACTGGGTGGGGCCAGGGGCAAAAGTGGTGGGCAATCATGGTGACATTTGCCTGTATCCAGTAGGCTGGCTTCTATGCACATCCATACAACCCTTCTCTATCCTCCACCCAGGCAAGCAAGAACAATTAGCGAAGTTCAAGGACACATTCTATTTGGGCAAAAGCCTTCAAGGAATTGGCAGAACAGGGCCAGTGAAGAGTGTGTCCTGTCTTAGGCACCCCCAGCCAAGTAAGGCACACTTTTGATAGCTAATTCTTTATTGACAAAAGCATGCACTTCCATGCCTCTTCCACATGCTCCTCAGAGCCCTGCTAATCCCTGACATGTCCTAGGAGAGGACCGAGGGCTAGGCAATGATGCCTGAAGGGCCACATTTGGCTCCTGGGCTGGAGAGGCCCCCAACCCTGTGGGCGACCATTCTGTGCTCTGGAATCAGATAGAAATTAAATGATTATACCACCACCTCACACACACACCCCACACACGCATTGGTATCTGGCTTATTCTGCCCACATACAAAACTGAAAAATGGAAGAAAAGGTAGACAATGTGATTTGGATGCTGTTATCAGGGGAAAACATTCTGGCTCGTGGGATGTAAAATGAGAGAATGTGTGTGTGTGTGTGTGTGTTTTCTCGTGGATTTTGTTAGCAGCAAAAATAAACATGAGAATGGCATGATGAAATTTGCAAGACCATCCCAAGGAACTTAGTTTTTGAGTTTGTTTGATTTTTAAGGGGGCCATTTCTAATTGCAGAAAGAAGAAAATACATCCCTTTTTAATTTTCATTGACAAGGTCTGTCATGTTGCTGTGCCAGCATGTAGACGCTGGGCTTGATATTGCTTTCTCTGTCCCCCCTCTCCCCCCTTTTGCATTGGCGTTAGCAATATTCCAGTCGCCAACATCTGTTCTTCAGGAAACATAACAGGCCTTTCTCTCCCTCCCCCGCCCCCAACTTGTCTCTTGTTGTGTCTCTCTTCAAAAACCCAGCTCTATCTCTTTTGCCCAGCTGCAAGGAAGCCGGAGCATCTCCTACCTGACAAAAAAAGATACCTTTGATAGCCAGACACAGCTGTAAAGTTGAAACACATGCTTGGTTCAGATACCAATGAACTTTCATTTGCATCAATTCATTAGTGATGCTTTCAAACGGCTGCAAAAGGGAAGCTGAGCTGCAAAAATAATTGGACATAAAATGCCCCAGCAGAAGAGGAGGTGTGTGTGGAGGGGGGGAATGAAAATTGAGAGGAGGAATGAAGAGCAAAATGGCTTGTGCTGGGAGAACTGAACTAGTCTTTCATCTTCAGGCCAGTCCTTGGTTGAACCCTGATGGGAAAGGGCACACATTAAATGTGTATTGCACCAGACAGCCCTAATCAGAAAACCAGCACCATTTTGCTGTGTCTGTCTAACCATGATATCACAAACCAGAAAGGGCAACACCCATGGATATGTGGGTCACTGTTTTCATGTGTGCAGTTGTGTGTCCTCATCTACACACGAACACTTTCAATTTAATGCCTCCAAAATCTATGCTGATATTCTCTCTCTACACTAGTGGGTGGTGCTTGGAAGGATGTCTACACTGTGTGTTGTTATCCCCTCCCCTCGATTAGGACTTCCCCGCCCACCATAAATTTCAAAAACCTGAGGATGAGCTGTGGGCATGTACACAGGTATTTGTTTAGCTACGTGGGGCACCTCAATTTCTCTTTTTACCCATGTTTTCCAATGTACCTGATTGGCACAAAAGAGAAGTTCTAAATAATAATAATTAGGGGTGTGTGTGTGTCTGTGTCCAAGCCAGGGAACTTGAGGTTTATTGTGGACATGCATGCAGGGATTTGTTTACCTGAGCATGTACAACTTTATATATTTTCTAAAAGTCAGTTTTGAAATACTAGTTTTCTGATATTCCAGATCTGCATGAAAGAGTTGTCAAAAACTAAAAATGTTTTAGGCTAGGCAAGAATTTGGAGTTGCTCCCATAAAAGGTTTCCACTTCTTTCCCTTTCTCTTTCCTGCTTACTATACCTGTAAAGGCAATTTTATTTTTATTTTTAAATGCTCCTGTTTCCACACATATAAATGAGTTATAGAAAAAACCAATCACAATAATTCAAGTGCTCACAACTGAGGGCAGGCTTCTGGAAGTAAACATAAGCACTGCTGGAAAAGAAATGAATGTAGGGGAAAGAACAGGGCATGAAAAGGGTAGTAACTAGAGCCAAGGGTTTATCTACTTACAGGAACTCCCTCTCCCCAATGCAGAGCAGCCACTGCCCAGAGTGGGCAAGATCACGGTTCTTTACAATGGACATCATGTGGACAATGCAAAATTAATGAAAACACAAGCAACTTTGAATCTACATTATACTGTTATTATGCGTTCATGGTGTTAGGCTGTATGCTGAGTACCTTTCTACTCTAGTCTAGTACTCTATTCAATTCTTGGAATAGCCAGACTATTGAATTGATAGCCTGGGTGATGAGCCATTAAGGGGAACAAAGGAAAGGGCTTCTGTGGGAGCTGACAAATAGGTGGGGCTAGGGGTTCCAACTTGAATAAAATATTGTGGGGGCCCAGGTAACCCCCGCTCCACATAATTGATCACATGATGCACTGCACACACCATTTGAATGGGAAAGCCTACCTATCAACTTTATGGGGGCCCAGCCACCTCAAATATTTTATTGTGGGGGTTGAAGCCCCCACGTCCCCTAGGAGTTGGCTTCTATGGGTGGGGCCCCTCCCTCACCCTCCCTCAACTTGTGGTTAATTAGAAAAACAGAGCCAGAGTTTAGAGCAGAGAGTTGGAGGGATGTGGGCTAAAAGCAAAGCAGGAAACTCGGATCCGAGAGAAAGACAGAACAATGTTGGGTTTCTGAATCCAAGGCTGCTATGGGAGAAACAAGACCCTTTTTGGATGTTAATGCTGTGAACCCCTACACCATAGGCTCAGGTTGTATATATGTGTAAATAAACCATATCTCATAAAGACACTACAGACTCCACAGTGCCTCATTCCAGAAGGAAACATTCTCGATAATCTCTTGCCACTCAGAGATTGGGGTGGGGTGCAACCATACTCTGTTGCGGACAAGCCTGACTTGCAGGAGAATGGCAATTACATTGAAAGTTTTGAGTGGTAGTGGAGAGAAAGGTCATGTGGCCAGCATGACTAAGCCGCTCCTGGCGAACCAGAGCAGTGCATGGAAACGGTGTTTACCTTCCTGCTGGAGTGGTACCTATTTATCTACTTGCACTTTGACGTGATTTCGAACTGCTAGGTAAGCAGGAGCTGGGACTAAGCAACGGGAGCTCACCCCATCGTGGAGATTCGAACCGCCAACCTTCTGATCCCACAGCGCCATCCACAAATCATAACCCAATAATCTTTGCAGAGTTTTTATCAGTTTGTGCTGATATTGTGTCAGGATGGATTGAAAGTGAGTGTGGTGAAGTGGTGATCTGAAAGTTCTGCCATGCAGACTTCCCTGCAAAAGTGGTGTAGCAGTGCATTGGAATCAATCACAAGAGGAAATATTTAAGACTACTTCTTTGGGGAGGTTGATGGTGGAATATCAAAGTGTGCATGCACACAAAAGCTCATACCAATGACAAACTTAGTTGGTCTCTAAGGTGCTACTGGAAGGATTTTTTTTAAAAAAAATTGTTTCAATATTATACAGATTGCTTTAAATTGGTATTCAAGCATATATTGGGTTGCGACTGATTTTGTCTTCTTTCCAGAAAAAAAGAATTATTGAGAATGTGGGGGTAGTACGAAGGAATGTATTTGCAAATCATTTCCCCCTGTGTTTCAGCCTCCTTTGTCCCCCCTTCCACTCTCTTATCAATGGTGAGAGCTGTTTGTAAAATTCTTTGAACAAGGGCTTTCAAAGAACTGAGCAGCTCTGTTCTTCAAACAGCTTTATAAAGAGATTTTGATGCAAGGCATCAATACGTGTCAGCATTGCAAAGTTATCATTCATCTCTTTGTAGTTTTATTAGGAAATAATATATCCCCCACCCCCACTGTGGCTCATACTGTTGTTTCAGTGTTTTAGGTTTGATCTAGCCACCAAAAGGTCTGCCACAAAACAGCACTTTTACCAGCTGCGGGTTAAGAGTCATAATTGAAAAAGTTCAAGATTTGGTTTTCTGATTCCAGTTCACCATCTGTCTCTCCCCTTCCATACCTTTGACAATATATGAAAAAAGGAAAGCTCCTTTGTGATTTGTGGCAAAATTTGCTTTTGTAGATATTTTAATTTTTTATTACAGGGTTTTTTTTTGTAATATTGCTCCCTGGCAATAAGAGATGATAAATTATCTATGACCCGCCCCCCCCTTGCTAGGCAATGCATTGTTTTGAAGCATTAGAATTACAAAAGGGTTTTGTTATCTACAAAATTGACACAATCTGCTGCAACACCACAGCCGGGATGATAACAGACACCAGATCTCTCTCTCTCCAAGGCTGGACTTCTTTCTCCACCCTCAAATAGGAAGAACTGATGCTTCCCATGGCCTCTGAGATGCCAGAGACCATGTATTTCCCTCTGAACAAAATGTTCAGTACGTTAACTTTTGGTGTCTCTTTCTGTGAGTGATCTAGAATCTCTCTCTGCTGCCCCCCCCCAAATGTATTTTCTCGACCCTTAGCAGGATACCTGCCTTTTATAATTTAATAAATGAATACGTTTGTTCAGTGGTTGCGCTGCATGCTTTCCCCCTCTCTTCCGGGTGAAGGGTTAAGTGCCTACTCAAGGATTGTTCTTGTTAAGGGAATTTCCTCTAGACTTGGATGCTTTGGTTACAAAGTGCGTTTGAAAGCCTCCTGCAGCTATTGAGTTTCTGTATATGCGCTTGCAGATATAATAAAAGAGAAAACTTTTTTTTAAAAAAAGTAAAATCGCTCACCTCTCAGATGGGCCATTTATATTCCCTTCGGCTAGCAGGGCTGCTTTGATTATGTAATGACAGACTATGGCAATGGGCTGGCAGCCACTTCATTGTCATTTTCTCTTTGTTCTCTTTAGAAAAGCGAAGCACAATGGAGAGGGTTTGATCCACATGTCAGACATATGAGACACAAAAGGATGATGGGAGCTGACTGCACTGCACAATCAAAGTGTCACCAGGAATTGCTGTATTTCAGCCATACGTAACAATGGCTGGGTGGCCGGCGGATGTGTCAGTCATAATTAGACATTAGCACTTAGAATCACAGTGAAGTCCCATCTGTACCTCGATCGATGGACAGAGGAATGACTGTAAAAAAGGTACAGTCTCAGTTCTCTGTCACCCACTGAAAGTCCCAGAGATTAACCAAATTACCGGTATACAGGCCCGGCTCTAGGTAGACCCCCGGTGGCGCAGGGCACCATGGCGCCGGCCCGCCAGAAAGGCGCCGTGAGCTGCGCCCGCCCGCTCGCCGGTCCGCCGGTCCACCGCGCAGCGGCGCCCACCTGCCCACCGCGCTGGGAAACGGGGCAGGAGGGCGCCAGAGAGATCGCGCTGTGCCTGCCCACCCACCCGCCACTGCGCCCACCTGCCCACCACGCTGGGAAACGGGGTGGGAGGGCGCCGGAGATATCCGGCGCACCACAGCGGCAGGGGCGTTTAAGACGGCCCTGCCGGTATAAACTCTGATTGTTGGCTCTTGCCCAGTGCTAGGTCTGTGTTCCTTCCAGTTAGATTTGTGTGTCCTGTTTTAAATTATTGTTATAATTCAAAACAGGACACCCTGAACCCTAGAAATTAATAGATGGTAAGATTTTTATTATTTGGGATGTGAAGGGAGAAATACAAGCTGCAGAGGAATTCTTGAGCTAGCCTATGCAAAGCGACCTGGCCAAGCTAAGAAACAATACCGGTACACTGCCATTGGCAATCATAGAATCACAGAATTGTAGAGTTGGAAGGGACCTGGAGGTCCATCTAGTTCAGGGGTCGGCAAACTTTCCTGCTGGCAGGCTAGATCGCCCACGCACGGCAGCGTGCGCACACACCCGTCACTCTTTCCCCACTGGCTTTCAGAGCCATGGGGGGGGGAGGCATCTGCGGCTTCCTATTGGCTGTGTCCCGGAAGTCAGTCCCCGCATGGAGCTAAACCGGCACGCTATGGCGGTTTAGCTCCGAGCAGGGACTGACTGAGCGGGTGGCAAGGGCCGGGGGCTAGTTTAATGACCCCCTCGGGCCATATCCGGCCCGCAGGCTGTAGTTTGCCGACCCCTTATCTAGTTCAACCCCCTGCAATGCAGGAATATGCAGCTGTCCCGTACAGGAATCGAACCTGTAACCTTGGTGTTATTAGCACCATGCTCTAACAAACTGGGGACGCGGGTGGTGCTGTGGTCTAAACCACTGAGCCTAGGGCTTGCTGATTGGAAGGTTGGCGGTTTGAATCCCTGCAACGGGGTGAGTTCCCGTTGTTCGGTCCCTGCTCCTACCAACCTAGCAGTTCGAAAGCACGTCAAAGTGCAAGCTGTATATTCCTGCGTATAAGACTACTTTTTAACCCAGGAAAATCTTCTCAAAAGTCGGGGGTCGTCTTATACGCCAGGTCGTATTTCTTATACGGTGAGTATATCCCAAACTCTATATTTTAACTGGAAAAGTTGGGGGGTCGTCTTATACGCCCAGTCATCTTGTACGCTGGAATATACGGTACATAGATATCACTCCAGCGGGAAGGTAAATGGCGTTTCCGTGCGCTGCTCTGGTTCGCCAGAAGCAGCTTAGTTATGCTAGCCACATGACCCGGAAGCTGTACACCGGCTCCCTTGACCAATAAAACAAGATGAGCGCCACAACCCCAGAGTCATCCACAACTGGACCTAACAGTCAGGGGTACCTTTACCTTTACCTAACAAACTGAGCTATCCAATGCTGATCCTGTGGCTCCATGTAGGTAGTCTTTCTAGATCAGGGCAGTTGTGTAAAAATATACTTAGATTCCATGTTTGTTTCTCTTCTATTGGTGTATCAGACATGTCCAGTCTGCAACTAAAATAGATTGAGCACCTGTCAGGTTCATCTGGGGATCTGTAACTCCAGTTGTGTTGCTTGGATGACTATCATGCAGAGAAGGAACGGTGGGTTGCACAGGCAAGGCCATATGGAATTTATTACTGCTCATAATTCCGCCATTGGGATAGGTGGAATACAATCCAGCAGTACACTTTTTTTAAAAAAAAATTCTTTATTGGGGGGGAGAATAATTCAGATGTGGTTTTGCTAACAAAACGTGCTGATGAAATCTCTACATACATAGACTGTGTTTGAAAGGAAAATGCTGTTTTCATTGCTTTTAATGTGACCTCAAACAGCATTTTCCTATGTGATTGGCTATTATTCTGGAATAGCAACCACTTGATTAGCTTCAGCATCTGATTGTTTATACGTTCAATAAAAGGATCAGAGGTCAAAGTGAGATGAAAGGGGCAAGAAGAATCTCTGGTAAAACAACAGCTCGTGACCTCTCTTTCTTCTTAAAAGAAGTGATCATTATAAACAGGGGGCAAGTTTTATCTCTGGTATATAGAGGTGGGAAGAATGCAAAGCTCATTGTAAACAAAGGTGACCTGAGAATCCCTCAAGAAGGCAGGGAGAGCGTGAGGAGGAAACACCTCTGCTGAAATGTGTTGTTGACGGTTTGTTGAGTTAGGAAAACAACCCTGAATTAATATTCTCAGCTAGTCTGGTACATATAAAAAGGTGTATTTGAAAATGTGTTTCTCATGAAAACTGTAGTTTGTGGCATATGTACCTAAACGGCCTTGGTCCAGTATACCTGAAGGAGCGTCTCCACCCCCATCGTTCTGCCCGGACACTGAGGTCCAGCGCCGAGGGTCTTCTGGCGGTTCCCTCGCTACAAGAAGCCAAGTTACAGGGAACCAGGCAGAGGGCCTTCTCGGTAGTGGCACCCACCCTGTGGAATGCCCTCCCACCAGAGGTCAAAGAGAACAACAATTACCAGACCTTTAGAAGGTATCTCAAGGCAGCCCTGTTTAGGGAAGCTTTTAATGTTTGATTTCTGTATTTTAATGTTTTGTTAGAAGCCGCCCAGATGGGCGGGGTATAAATAAATTATTATTATTATTATTATTATTATTATTATTATTAAGCTTTGATTTGCTTGCTGGTGCTCGAAGTCTTCAGGTTCAGGCTTGCTCATAGACACACACCTAGGCACCTGTGGCAAGTGGAGTTGTCTCCAGGAGACTTGACAGGAAAGTTTGGGTAAACTGGGGGAGAGCTTGTCTTATTTAATGCTGGTGTGTCATAAATAAATAATGTCAACAGACTTGTCAAAACTATGGGTAACTAGTAACTGGGATGGCCTCATTTACAAGCCTATGGAGTCAGTTCTTGAGTGTCTGCCCCACACACTCTATTCTCACAAGAATTCATGGGTCACATCCTCCCCATACCCTTTTTTGTATGTTATGGTTTATTATTATCATCATTTTTATTTCCCTACTTTACAGTCCTCTATTTGAAGGGCTGTCTGCTCCAAGTCCAGTTAGTATTAGAAAACCATAGGAAAGGAGACCAGAGGCACCCAGGTCATCTGGCCACAGTCTCTGTACTGTATTTCTATTCAATGTATATAGTTTATGGGTGGAATGCAACCTTGAGCTGTTACAATTGTTCTGTTACCACAAGCATTTCAGCTTGCCAGATGGAACAGTCTCTCCTTCCCCCCTGTTCTGGGGGTTCTCCTAACCCACCCACCCCTGGGACAATTTGGGGGAGGGGCACAGGGGAGAAGAGAGGGAAATTCCTGTTGTATCCAGCTCACTATTCCTAAATTGGCATCTAGTCCCATCCACATTCAATGCAAAATTGGTCTCCTCTTTTTTGGGTGAAATGAAAGTCACCACTCTGATAAAACCTCCTTGCACTTCACTGCCTTTCTGCTTATACCCCCCTGCCTGTTTGCCTCTTCTCTGCTTCCTTCTCCCTGTAGACTGGTTTATCTCTGCTTTGACGCTAGCCAGCCAACAACTCCTTCAGATCACTGCTTTTGGATGGCTAATGGATGTGCGTGTGTTGATCTGAATTGGGACCCTAGTGTGAAGTGAGAGTGGAGTTTAGTCTTCCTTCCCCATATCCAGGGCTTTTTTTCCAGCCAGAACATGCTGGATCTCAGTTCTGGAACCTCTCAGGTGGGCGCCATGTGCCATTGACATTCATAGTGAGTTCAAGCACCTCTTTTTCTGGAAAAGTAGTACTTCCCATATAATTTCCACAATGAAATCCCTTTCAGAAGCTCCTCTTTGCCCCGTTAGGAAAAGGACATGTGGTCACGCAGATATTACATATTGTTTCCTACTTAAAGCTGGAACTGTGGCAATGTCCTGTGCTGTGTGGTGATTCTGCTTGCATTCAAAACTGCAGAGGCGGCATAATGGAAAAGAGTGGTGGAGGAGAAGAAAGGTAACTGGGGTCTCAGCCATCTGCTACTAGCTTATTTTAATACTGTTTCACGTCGAAGGTGTTTACTGGACTGCTGTTTCCCTTTTGATATATATTGGTTTTAAACAAATAAATTGATCTGAACTTATAAAGCCATGCTTCTACCTATCTCAATCTCTGCAACAGAGGGTAAGATGACCTTCAAAACACAGTGCTGGTGCTGCCTTAATAAAATGCATCATACCATGGCATTTGATAACAACCGTTTGGGAAAGCTTTGAAATAGACTTCTTTTTTTTTTAATGGATTGGGTTGGAACTTTGCTGCGAAAATTTCTCAACTTAAAAGCAAGCATTCTCCCCTAGCAAAAAGGAGGACCTTTTAATTTTTTGCAAAATGCACATTTAAGAACATCAAAAGCAAGCTGGTAGACCTGATTATTTTAAAAAGCAACCAGAAAATCAAAACTGCTCTTGTTTGAAACCTGCATGATGGAAACGATTAGTCACTAATGTGAACAATTTACTTTTTTGAGGAAAAGATGGGGGTGACTGAGTTACAAGGCCAAGTGAATGTTTTCATGGACAATTACAGTTGAGGAGTTCCAGCTCTTGATTTCATTACTGATAAGCAGGATTGTTGCAAATTCAAATTATTTCTTTACATCTGAAGGGAAAGAGCGCTGGACATAACAGTGCAAGGCAGAGGAGCAACAATGGAGTGCAGTGGTCCCAAACTGTGGTCTGTAAACCACCAGTGGCCCGTGAGCTTAATTCCCGTTGTGGCCCGTGAGCTTAATTCCCGTTGTCCGCATTAAATATTCAGTGACTTTAAATTATTTTTTGTATTTTTGTATTGTCTATTTTTTGTATTTTTGTATTGTCTGCTAGGTGCCAATGGCCATACAATAGAATACCAATATAAGAAACAAAAGAACCAATACAAATACAACTAAATACCACACAGTGCCATATCACAGCACATTACAATTGCTGCAACAGGCAGATAAAACAATTAGGTCGTTCACCAAGACGTTCTGAAGCTTTCAGGTGGAGAAAAATAAGTTTGGGAGCCACTGACGTAGATTTATGAGAAACAGATGGGCTAGCTAGCTGGTAGGAAAATTGTGTGGAATTCTCTCCCCTGCTGCATGGGAGAAGGTTGCGTCAGCCATGTTCTCAAACACTGCGCTGGATAGCAGAACCAGGTGGAGTTCAAGCAGGCCTTTTCAAATGTAGCACAAAGGCACTTGATTGCTACCTCAGAGGTCTGAAATAAACTCCACCTATGAGTCACTGCGGGGACGTGGGTGGCGCTGTGGGTTAAACCACAGAGTCTAGGGCTTGCCGATCAGAAGATTGGCGGTTCGAATCCCCGCGACAGGGTGGGCTCCCGTTGCTCGGGCCCAGCTCCTGCCCACCTAGCAGTTCGAAAGCACGTCAAAGTGCAAGTAGATAAATAGGTACCGCTACAGCGGGAAGGTAAATGGCGTTTCCATGTGCTGCTCTGGTTTGCCAGAAGCGGCTTTGTCATGCTGGCCACATGACCTGGAAGCTGTACGCCGGCCCCCTCGGCCAATAACGCGAGATGAGCACCAGAACCCCAGAGTCGGTCACAACTGGACCTAATGGGCAGGGGTCCCTTTACCTTTATGAGTCACTGCAGCAAGAACAACAACACAAGTCCCAAAAGCATTCACTTTGACTCACAGCGCCCCCTGGCATACATAACAAAAGCGGAGACATTTCAAACGAGCACTGGATAAAAGACACGTGGCCCTAATGCTTTCCACAGACAGATTCCCAGAAATAGGGCCCTGCTTAGGTAGGCTGGGCCTGTGGAGGTCTATTCAGGCCCCTTCCTCATTTTTTTTTAAAGAGGCAGTCTTTCATCTGGCCAGAGAATGCCGAAGCTTTTGAATGATTGACAAGCATGTGGTCCTTTATTTTTGATGGCATTCTATTAGCTGTGGCAGCAGAAGCAGCAGTAACATTCTGCCATCATTGTCCCACCCAGTGTGTTTCTCAAACACTGCTGCCTTGAAATAACACAATATCCTGCTGCCACCAAAAAGGTATGTTCGTTGCAAATTCATTTTTATTATTTTTTCAGTCGGTTTCTAAACTGCCCCATACCCATTAAGATCCCAGAGCGATTTCCAACAAATACATTAAAATTATAAGACCCCCAACAGCCCATATTAAAAACCAATTAGAGTAGCAAACAATAATAAACACAGCAATCATTGCTGCATCAGTTTTTCCCCAAAGGCCTGGGTGAAAAGGTGCTTTTTAAAGTGGTGCCAAAAGCTGGGTAGTGACACACACAAACCCAAAGATACATGAGGTGCTGCCACAGAGCAGGGCCTATAGTCCTGCCCCAGCACAATGGGCTACACCCACTGGAGCAGATCGTCCTCTGAGGCCCCCTCTTCGTGTGCTTCTTCCACGAGAGGTCTGGACGGTGGCAACATGAAAATAGGCCTTTTCTGCGGTGGCTCCCCATTTGTGGAATGCTCTCCGCAGGGAGACTCACCTGGCGCTTTACAGAATCTAAAATGTGTTTTTGTGTGGCAGGGTATTGGTTTGTTTTTGTTTTGTTATGTATTTTGTATTCTCATTTTGTATTTTTCTGTTGTGAACTGCCCTGGGATCTTCAGATGAAGGGCAGTATACAAATTCATTCATTCATTCACTCACTCACTCACTCACTCACTCACTCACTCACTCAATTACCGGTAACAACAACAACAATGACAATTTTATCTCTGGTATGCCCAAAGAAGCAACGCCTACCATACCCACTGGCTGGCGGTTTGCTCTCAAGTGATAATTGCACAACAGCAGAGTTCCGAAATTTAAGCAGCCTCTGTAGGAGATTCAAAAGTCATCTGAGACACCTGAAGATGGATAGGAGGTAGAAAGATGAAAGTGCATTGCACTTGTTGCAATCACGTTTTCTGTTTCTTTTTCAAGCACCCGGGCATTTAAGAGAGATACTGAGAGGGTGGGGGGAGGAAGGAGGGAGAAGGAAAGAGGAAAATATTAAGGCCTGGAGATGGCATTGATCAAGTGGGAGTGTATGTGGCGGAGCAAAAGCAAATGCTGTCGTGCCGCTGCGGTGGCAGATGGTGAGACATAAAGAAACATGGCCATGTAGAAGTTATTGCAATAACAGTGGGAGAAATCTACAGCTGGTGGGGGTCAGGATGGGACATAGCTATAGCAGGAAGGAGTGGCATGAGGCAAAGATGCAATAAGAAGGTGTAAATGGGGCGAGGAGAACTCAAATCCATTTCCCGTTTATTCTGCTGTGGTAACTACAGCTGTCATAAGCAGTGGGGCAATGAAGACACAGTTTGCATCCTTCTGATTTTGGTGCAATATTTATTTAAGAGCATTTATAAACTGCTTAATGTTTTTTTTAAATCTCTCTGCAGTTTGCAATTAAACACACACACACTATATCATTAAAAACCAAAATACAAGCTATAGCCAATAAAACAACAACAGTATGAAAAACATATAAAAGAAAATAAAAGAAAATGTTAAGGCATTCAAGCACAGAAAACAGTTCTGAGCAGAAACCAGCAAACAAAAATAAACCCCTCTCACTCATGTTTCTTGTTGACGTACAGTATATGGAGCTGTGAGTGGCAAATCAGCACAGGAAGACCCACAGCCTCATTCTTGGCCCAAGCACTTTCTCCTCCTCCTGCCTTCAGCTCAGCTCCTCTTGGCATGGCTAGGACTCTAGGAGGGTCCTGTGCTCTTTATTTACATCCCTCCTCCTTTCTAAGACTTTGCAATGGCTTCTGAAAGCCTCTCACAGGAACCCTCATTGGAGCAGAAAGTAACACTAAGGGAGAAGAGGTTTAGTCTGCTCTTTTTGCTATACTATATACTACATGGGCAGTTTTAGACAAAGCCCTTTTTGAGGAATTTGTACCTGTGCATGCCTAGAGATTCATCAAGCATGTTGCAAGCTCCATCTTGTCTTTTAGTGGCCCCATTTTGACCAAAAGGTGTTGGCATCTCTGGAGTAAATTCAGCATTGGTGGGAGTGCTGGTTTTGCAGATGTCAATTCAACAAGTTAGGGTAGGAAACCCACACTCTGCATATCAGCACAAGGCCATTTATTTATTTATTTATTTATTTATTTATTTATTTATTTATTTTGTACACCACTCTTCATCTGAAGATCCCAGGGCGGTTCACAACAGAAAAATACAAAATGAGAATACAAAATACATAATAAAATGAAAATGAAAACAAACCAATAACCCACCTCCCACAAACACATTTAAAAAGCTTCCCCCCCAAGTGAGTGTTCACTTCCTAAAATAGAAAGGTGCATATTTTAAACCTGTTAGAGTTAGCATAATTGACATTCTCTCCTTCCCCAGCCTCCATTAATTAACAACACTTGCATGTTTTTTAAAAAGTTATTTTCCTATTATGTAGTCATTAGTTTTGCTTTGGTTATGTTGGTTTTTTGCATTTAGGTGTATATTTTTAATTGTATGCTTAGTGATACCCTTTTGTCTCGATTTTAGAGGAGGAAATTTCATTTAGTAAAGTTCATGGTGGTTATTCATAAGTTTTAAATTTCAGCAGCATGTCCTAAGCTTCCTCCTTCTTCCACCAAACCACGCCCCTCCCCAATCCATGAAAGTAAAACCTGCCTTGAGGACTTTGTCAGCTTCTCATCTTGACTCAAAAGGTGCTTCTGCACTGTCATTAGTTTTGGATGCTATTCAATTGCATACCAGAAAATCCAGGTTGAACAATTATAGTTGATCAGGCCGTCTTGCGCAGGCATTCTCCAAAAGATCAGGCTCTTTTTTAAATAAAGAAGGTGACATGGAAATGCAGCAGAAAGTGTGCTTTGATGCAATGTCATGTTGTCCCCTTCCAAACAAATCAGAGCAAATGCTCTTTAAATAGCCAAATTCACCTAGTTTCCTTGCAAACAAGTCAGGATGAATGCTGAACAAAAGGGTCATCTGGAAAGAGCCACAGAGCCCTTGGGGATGTTTTGCACTCCACCTTTGCCCCATGCCGATCCACCTGGAAACCTGACTGTTGCCACAGCTGTCTTCTATGCCTAGCGTTTTGCCTCCCTCGTCCTCGAGTCTGTCCAAATCAATCTCCATCTGTAATCAACGCAGGACTCTCATCCTTCCCTTCAGACCCACACATGACTCAGCCTACTGAACTTCTCTGTCCTTGTTCGTTTCTGCTCTGTTAGTCATACCAGCCTGATCTGCCCACTTGTCAGATTCTGGCATGACCAACTCTGTATCTTCTTTCATGACGAAGTCCCTGAGAATTTCCCCTAAGCTTAATTGAAAATCTAACCCCCCTTGCAACATCCCTATACGTACTTCACCTGCCCTGTTTATACAAAAGGGCTAGACTGATTTTAGACAGTTTTGGGGAATCTAAATACCCCCAAAGCAGCCTTTCTTCTGCGAAAGTTTGTTTTGTGCTTATATTATGAAGGTTGTGGTGTGTCTCATATTACCCCAGTTTAAGAATAGAAGAATTCCAGGGACGGGAACCGCCATTCCTTCAGGCACTGTTGAACTACAATTCCCATCATCCTTGACCATTGGCCTTGTTGTTGGGGGGCAGACAGGAGCTAGAGTCAAACATCTGGCCACAGGGCTGGATTCAGCTAACCCAGTAAGCTAGTGGAAGCCAGTGCAAGGACTCCGGCAAGGAGGAGAAGAAGAAGAAGAAGAAGAAGAAGAAGAAGAAGAAGAAGAAGAAGAAGAAGAAGAAGAAGAAGAAGAAGAAGAAGAAGAAGAAGAAGAAGAAGAAGAGGAGGAGGAGGAGGAGGAGTTTGGATTTGATATCCCACTTTTTCACTACCTGAAGGAGTCTCAAAGCGGCTAACATTCTCCTTTTCCCTTCCTCCCCCACAACAAACACTCTGTGAGGTGAGTGAGGCTGAGAGACTTCAAAGAAGTGTGACTAGCCCAAGGTCACCCAGCAGCTGCATGTGGAGGAGCAGAGACAGGAACCCAGTTCCCCAGATTATGAGTGTACCGCTCTTAACCACTATACCACACTGACAACAGAGCCATCCTGCTCCCCTCCCTCATACCTCCCCCCCAAATGTACTCTGGAGAATTCAGAGAGCAGAGGGGGAAAGTGCTTGTGCTGATGGAATTATTGAATTCACATGATGTTAAATTCCACCCACAGAGTCCCCATTCCTGAATTAGACCAAGACCTATCTATTCATAGAGAGGTAGGAAACTAACTTATAGCAAATCAAGCCATGGGACTGGAGCTTAGGGTAAAGCAGGGGTTATTTCAGTTTCTCCAGCTGCTTTCCCCTTCTTCCAGTGATTCCTCTCCTTTGTATCATCTGATCTCATGCAACTGTGTGCATGAGAAGAAGTCCACATCCTCTATTGTTCATTTTGAAGAACATAAACTGTGCCCATGCAAGAGCCCAGGCTAGAGCCCGCTCACTCTTCCATTCACATCATTTTTAAAAACACCATTACGGAGATGTCAAGGAAGCTGATCATAAAAGCTTTCTGGGTGGGTCAGCAGACTGCCAACACTGCCAACTCTTCAAGCAAGAGCAGCGAAACAAAGGCATTAAGGGAGAAGGAGAAGGAGGTGGCAGTTGGCAGAGGAGCAGGAGGAAGTAGGGTGGTTCACCTGCCTCTTGTTATCCATATATTATAATAATAATAATAATAATAATAATAATAATAATAATAATTTATTATTTATACCCCGCCCATCTGGCTGGGTTTCCCCAGCCACTCTGGGCGGCTTCCAACCGAATATTAAAAACAGTACAGCATCAAACATTAAAAACTTCCCTAAACAGGGCCGCCTTCAGTTGTCTTCTAAAAGTAAAATAGTTGCTTATTGCCTTGACATCTGCTGGGAGGGCGTTCCACAGGGCGGGTGCCACTACCGAGAAGGCCCTCTGTCTGGTTCCCTGCTCCTGTGCTGATCCTGATTTGAATAGATCCCTTGCAGGAGACCTAAACACTGCCACTGTAATGTGTATACTTTAAGAGAAACCATTTTACAGCAAACCAGAGTGAGAACAATATCAGTGAAGGCCCCTAAAATATGGACTACTGGAAAAATGTAGAGCTGGACTGAAATAAAAGGAGCTGCTCTTGTTGTTATGTCAAGGAACTGAGCTTTGGGCTTGATTTCCTGTTCTTGGGACAGCAGGGACTGGGAGTTCTGTTTAGCGTTGCTCATTAGTACAAGGAGAAGCTTTAAAAGCCACTGGCTGGCCTTTGTGGTTCATTCATGTTCAGGCATCGGAGTATGTGTCACAATGATTAGACAAGGCAGGTATGATATTCCACGTAAAGAGGTGGCCTTCTACATGGATCTTCTTATCAACAATCACAGAACCTCCAAGTGTCCTTATTTCAGTCTCAGATTTACAAAGGCTGTCTTGGTTTCTGATTTCATCAGGAATGTCCCACTTTTCCTAAGGGGGTCCCTATTTTGATCAGAGAAATGTTGGAGGGTATGTCATTCATTTTCAATCCATGGTGAATTTCCACCATTTTTCATTAGCACTGCATTCCTGCTCTTTGGAAGAGGACTTTTAACAAGTCCGTTTGCCCTGGGCACCGGGTCCCCCCTGTGAACCGACATCTAGCAGGCCGGATCGTCCTCCTGCTACCAAAGTGGCCAGTGGCAGCAGGAATTATTTTAGAGGGAGTTCCACTGGACACGGTGCCAACTGGCCAGTAGCAGCACCCAGGGGGAACTTAAATACCCAGCCTGTGGGGCTGTTCGGCCTCTTGCTCGCTGCGCCAGTTGTGTACAATGTACCATAGTTCTTATATGTTAAAGAATTGAAAGTGAATGTTTTGAAAAAAACACTGAAAAGCCCAACCCTTGAAACCCATCCCCATTGATTGTGTGGTTTCAGCCATTAAAATTATTAACATGTATGCCTAGAGTCTCAGTACAGGTGAGGTGAGTAAAGAGAACTTTTTCAGGCTTAAGGAAAAAACCTTTTAAGATGTCAATTGTGTCAGCTTTGTTTTATGATGTGTACTTTTAACTGCTAGGAAGCCAGGGTAAGAAAAGAAACTCAAAGAAAGTAAACGGCTAAGCTTTTATTGGCTGAACATACTTGACAAGGCCAACATGAAAACTTCAAACCCCAGGAGGGGGACATAAAAACAGCAGATTATTCTGCAAAGGTCATGAACAGTTGTGAGATTGTGACAATGTTCACCTTCTGCAGAGCTGAGGGAAAACAGCATCAAGGCTCTATCCCACACCATTCTTCTAAGTAAGCAATCTTCTTAGCTATGAGTAGAATTTGCCACCCAAAGATTGTGTATATTTGCGTGCATTATCCTTCTAAAAAAAATGACACAACAGAGTAAAGGCCACACATACCTACTATGCTGTGCACATGAGGCATAAGAAAAAGCACTTGTTTGATCCGTAATCTGATAGACAGATCGGTCTGCTTCTGGTCTGTGTCAATTATTTGTATGTGTCCATTCATAAATCTGTCCTATTTCCACATCAATCTAAAAAATTTTTAAAAAGAAGTCTGCTTGAAAATTTCTATTTGGACACCCACTTTATCAAAAATTGAGTTCAGAAATGTGTTTTATCTCAACATACGCATTTATAAACACATCTTATCCTAAAACACACATTTTAATGCCTGTTGGTAGTATTTTTAAGGTGAGACCTATATCATAATATTCAGAGAAGCGCAAAATTCAAAGGATAATTATGTTCCAGTTTGCACATTAGTTCAGGAGGTACAGGTCAAGCCTTGGCTGTCATGGAAATCAAGCTCCTCAGTCATCCCTACTTGCATATGATTTTACTCAAAACAAAATAAATAAAATAATTTTTCTTCTTCTTCCAGTAGCACCTTAGAGGTTGCTGAACTGCAGTTTATCACCAAACTTGGAGCCAAGGAGAAACCTGGTCTAAATATAGACATTGGATTATTATCTCATTATATATGATAAAACTATCTTTAGCCATCTCCCCCATTGCTTTTCCTGTGGGACCAATTTGCAGTCGTAAATTCTTCCTGCAAGACCAAATGTGGTCATAAACGGTCCGGTTTCCCACCACCCTTTTGAGTGGTGCCACCCCCCACCCTCTCACTATATGTGGGTATCTGGTGACTTCTGTTTCAGGGTATCTGAAGAAGTGTGCATGCACACGAAAGCTCATACCAATGACAAACAGTTGGTCTCTAAGGTGCTACTGGAAGAATTTTTTTAAAATAATAATAATTACATTTTGTTTCGACTACACCAGACCAACACGGCTACCTACCTGTAACTATGATTTTACTCAGATTTTGAATGTTTTACTCAAATTTTGAAAGTTTGAGGAAAGGAGGATTTCTCCTAAGAAGTCTCTATTTGCAACATTTATGCCACTGAAGAAGATTGCATAGTTGAAACTTGGCTGGCAATTGGAATTACTATTTGTCATACATTTTGGAAGGCTATCATCCCAAATTGGAAGATTTAGTGTTCACTAGAAATCAAAGGGCTGTGAGATATACACACATTATTTGGCAGCCCATAGCTTATTCTTGGAATCGTGAGAATCCCAGCTCTCATTTAAAAAAAACATCATTTTTGTTTAAGCATTTGATTTGTTTTGAGTATTTTAGGATTTTATATATTGTAAGCCACTTTGAGTTTAAGATTTTATATATTGTAAGCCACTTAAACTCAAAGTGGCTTACAATATATAAAATCCTAAAATACTTAAAACACATCAAGAAAAGTGGGGCATAACTTTCAGAATCAATGAACATTAAAGTGTCATAAGATTAAAAGGTAAAGGTAAAGGGACCCCTGACCATTAGGTCCTGTCGTGACCGACTCTGGGGTTGCACGCTCATCTCGCATTATTGGCCGAGGGAGCCGGCGTATAGCTTCCAGGTCATGTGACCAGCATGACAAAGCCGCTTCTGGCAAACCAGAGCAGCACATGGAAACGCCGTTTACCTTCCCGCTGTAGCGGTTCCTATTTATCTACTTGCATTTTGACGTGCTTTCGAACTGCTAGGTTGGCAGGAGCTGGGACCAAGCAACGGGAGCTCACCCCGTCACAGGGATTCGAACCGCCGACCTTCTGATCAGCAAGCCCTAGGCTCTGTGGTTTAACCCACAGAGCCACCTGGGTCCCATAAGATTAGATGTCATCAAATCACCAGATGGCATTTGTTCATTTATCTAGCTTGTATCCTGCCCTTCCTCCAAAAAGTTAATAGAATTGTAGAGTTGGAAGTTATCCCATTACATCTTCCCAAGAACCATGTAAGAAAATCAAAGCTAAGAAACCCCAGAGTCACTCACTGAATGCCACGACCATGTGAGCAATTGAACCCAGGTCTCTCTTTCATGGAATACATTTTCAAAACATCTCACAAAGTATGTTAAAGTGAAAGGTTGCTTTTATAATCCTGGAGAATCCAAACATTGTGTAGCATCTTAAGGCACAATCCTATTTTTTTGTATTGGGTGTGTGTGTCTGCACACAAGCTCTTCCACACTTACAGGTATGACATCATTGTGTATGGGCCTTGGGTGCTGGATTCCATGATGAGTGGAATGGAGGGCTTCAGGTGTGAAAATAAAGGGGCATCCCTCCACATGACACGAGTCTCTGCACTTCGCCTGGTATGGTGAGCCAGCCAAATCGTAACCTTGTCACTTCCTTCGGTATCATACTGACTTGGCCTCCATTTATGCGAAAGTGCCACTGGTACTGTGACAGCATATTCAGTATATGCTGCACAGTAATAATAATAATAATACTATTAATTTATTATTTATACCCCGCCTATCTGGCTGGGTTTCCCCAGCCACCTTGGGCAGCTCCCAATAGAATATTAAAAACAAGATAAAACATCAAATGTGTAAAACTTTCCTAAGCAGGGTTGCCTTCCGATGTCTTCTAAAAGTCAGATAGTTGTTTATTTCCTTGACATCTGATGGGAGGGCGCCACTACCAAGAAGGCCCTCTGCCTGGTTCCCTGTAACCTCACTTCTCGCAGAGAGGGAACCGCCAGAAGGCCCTCGGCGCTGGACCTCAGTGTCCGGGCTGAACGATGGGGGTGGAGACGCTCCTTCAGGTATACAGGACCGAGGCCGTTTAGGGCTCTAAAGGTCAGCACCAACACTTTGAATTGTGTCCGGAAACCATCATAGCCAATGAAGTTAATCTGAGGTATAATTACTGCTAACTGAAAACCATTCGAAAACATTGTTGCCAAGCAGCATATTGCTGCAGAATGGGGATGCAACGGTAGTATATCTGAATGTCTCTTAACTTAGCTGTGGAAAAGTTGCTGTTCGACAGCCTCAGCTGTCTGGTTTCAGGGGAGCTGCCGTGATGCAAAGGGATTTTGCACATCTGTCAACTACAGCAGCATTCCAAATGCAAAATCAGTGCTTGGAGACATTGTTGGGATTTCTGACACTCCCTCTGGGACTCTTGATCCATAAACCAATGAATGGATTACAATGACACATAAATACAGTTTTTTCATGGATGACATGTAATCCTGCTTTATTATCACTCCTGTTATGTTAGTGAAAGCTGGTAAGCATTTTTTTCTGACCCACTAGAGCAGGGGTGTCAAACTCAAATTCATCGGGGGCCGCATCAGCAGTTTGGTCACCCTCAAAGGGCCGGTTGTGTCTGTAGGACTATGTGTCCACTCTTTATTATCATAAATTATTGTCACTGCATTCAATTATTACTGTTTTTTGTAATAATGTAAGCTCATTCCCGCCCCCACGCGGATCACATTCCTGCGTCGTGGCGCGTGTGTGGGAGGGGATGTAAACGAGGGAAATTTGAACAAAAGGTGGGGATCGACGGCTTCCGGGGGGGGGGGCTCAACTAAACCTTCGGCAGGAAGGAGAAAGCCACTGCTGGGATTAAAAACCTGCAGATGGAAAGAGGGCTTCCCTCTCCCGCCCTGCGCACACCCAAACCCCGCTAGGCAGGATGCCACACGCTGCAACCCACCCCATGCTTTGGAGAGGGGCAGGAACATGCGGTGCAGCACCAACTCCCTGCTTTGCTTTTGCATCCTCCCTCCTCAGCGCCAGAGTCCCTTTCCCTCGCGCTGAGGGAGGGCAGCGGATTTCCCGAGGAGGAAGGCGGCGGCAGCCCCAGCGGACGTGCATCTTCGCCTCAGAGCTGCTCTTCCCCCCACCCGCGCTGTTGTCGTCTTCACCGCCTCTCCCTACCGGGACTGCAGGCAGAGGAGGCTTGAAAACCTCCCCCCCCAAAAAAATTCCCCTCCCACCTACTCAAACCGCGAGGCGACTCCATCTGGAGCCCTACATCACGAGGGGCTGAGAGGAGGCGGCGACAGAGCGGGAAGAGCAGGAACCCGTGCCGTCGCCGCCGCCTCCCTCCCGGCCGCCCCCCAGGGAGCAGCTCCACCGGAACTGAGAAGCCAAAGGGCGGCTCGGGGGTGGGGGGCAGAGCAAAAGCCAGGCACCCTTCCGAGTGTCTATGAGGAGAAAACGGGGGAAGAGGGAAGAGAAACCCGGCTCCATCAAGAGAGCGACTGTTGCGCTTCGCCTACTTCCCCCTCAGGCTCACTCCGCGTCCCTTTCGCCCGCTGGCTCGCCCACCTCCCGGATGCAGCCGAGGAGAGGAAGGGAAGCGGCGGGCGGCGGCTCCCCAGTGCCGCCTCACTCGCTCTCGGAGACAACAGCAAAGCCTGCAAAAAAAAAATCCAGTGCTGCTCCGTCCCGGCACCAACTTTGCCGGCAGCGCCTGTAGGGCTTTCCTACCTCCTCAGCGGGCTTCCTCCTCCTCCTCCTGCATCTCACTTCCCCGTCTGGCCGCTGTGCCACCGCCTCCCTCAGCCTCATTCGAAATTGAAATTCCCTGGCCAAGGCAATCAGCGCAGCTCCACCGCCCCGGCCTCCGCCTACAGCCCCGCCCCCGGTTTTGACCCTCGGCCAATCGCAGGCTCCAGAACTACTGTCAGCGGTTATTGTCGGCTGCGGCTACGCGGGCCACATGACGAGGTCTGGCGGGCCGGATTAGGCCCCCGGGCCTTGTGTTTGACACCTGTGCACTAGAGGGTATCTTTTTGTTTGTTTTTTAAATAAACATTTTCTAAGAATACAAAAATTAAAATGTGGACTACTGACTCCAAAATTGCACTCAAGTACATAATTCATATTCCTGTTGGGTTGGATCTTGACTTAGTTATGCTTGCAGTAGATCCACGGAAACCAGTAGGACTCATGTAAGTCACATTGATTTTAGCGAGTCTACTCTATGCAAGTTTGGATCAGAACCTAGGCCTGCTATTGCATGTTTCGATGATACTCAAAGGCGGCAAACCTGAAATCAACAAAAGAGAAAAAATTAACAGTTTTCTTTACCTAATAAGAAATTAGAATGCTGGGCATTATCCTCACCAGTTTTATAGAAGTGTGTCTTCAGATTTCTCCAGTTATTTATTTGAAAGAGTATGGTGTGGAATATATGTTTCTGCTCTCAAAAGAGAATATCTCTCGGACGAATTTTTCAGGTCAGATACCCTTTGCCCCTCCTTCCACAGGGCAGCATCTGCCCATCAGTCTCCTTGCCATGGATGACTGGATGCATCTGACGCCAGACCCTCCAGGCAGCCTGTTCTTTGGGCTCACAGCAGGAAGCCAACGGCTTGTTACCTTTGTTTGTTTCTATCTGGATCTCTAAAAAGTGGGCGAACAAAGGCGGCAGTCATAAAAGGAGAGCTAAAGAGCATCCTCTGCAGCCTTTTCACTGAAGCAGATAAAACCAATTAAAAGGTTGTCTCCACAGGTGTACAACTCTGCCCACAAAACTATTTTGGTAGTATTGCTTACTGGTGTCCTGGCAAGTTGAAAATACGCCTAGAAACTGAATGTGTTTGATGAACCAAGGAAAGAGTCATGGTGGGTTTTTCAACCTAAGATTTGGAAGTACCCATCATAAATTTGTGGCGGAAGGTACTCATCGCCATTTGTAAAAATGGATACAATTCTCCCTAGGATCAAGGCCAGGGGAGAGCTGGTGGTGTATGATTGGCTAGAATAGCAGTGATGTCACCAACCCGCTACTACTGGATCGCCTTGTCAATGTGACTCCACTTTTTAAACGAAGTGTGGGCAAAAGGAACTGAAGGTCACTATGATAGCACTCTTCAAATATCTTAAGGGGTTCACATAAAATAGGGCAAATGCCTATTCTTCTGCAACATAGGGCAGGACTGTAGCTAATGGGCTTCAGTTACAAGAGACTAGAGTTTGGATGAACATTAAGAGAGGCCTGTAATTGCTCTTGATGGTAAGAGCAATTAGACAATGGGACCGATTATCTAGAGGGGTGGTGGGTTCCTCTCTGCCAGAGGTCTTCAAGCAGATACTAAACAGCTGTCTGTTGGAGATGTTTCATCTGTTTCTGCTTGAAGGAAGAGCTAAGACAGACTCCCTGCCTATTGTGTGATATAGGTGAGAGACGCCAGGCTTACAGTGAGGGTCTGTATCATGGTGCCATCAAAGTGTTTTGGACTACATCCAGCATGGCCAATGGACAGGAGTGATGGGAATTGTAGTCTATATAACTTGGAGAGCACCATGTTGGCTGTCTTTGGTCTGTAGGGATGAAGGAAATCTTTCATATATCTGGGACCTAAGTCATTTAGGACTTTGAACACTAACTGGGCCTGGAAACAAACTGGCAATCCAAAATGCACTGCTGTTACCCTAAAACGTTTTGCACGAGGCACAATCTGAGCTAAATCCTCAAAGCACCTTCTCTATTTTGTTTTAAGAGCATTACAAACCACAGTCTAGGGGTGTCAAACTCAAATTCATCGGGGGCCACATCAGCAGTTTGGTCACCCTCAAAGGGTCGGTTGTATCTGTAGGACTATGTGTCCACTCTTTATTATCATAAATTATTGTCACTGCATTCAATTATTACTGTTTTTTGTAATAATGTAAGTAATAACTAGGAGACCCAGGTGGCGCTGTGGTTAAACCGCTGAGCCTAGGGCTTGCTGATCAGAAGGTCGGCGGTTCGAATCCCTGTGACGGGGTGAGCTCCCGTTGCTTGGTCCCAGCTCCTGCCAACCTAGCAGTTCGAAAGCACGTCAAAATGCAAGTAGATAAATAGGAACCGCTACAGCGGGAAGGTAAACGGCGTTTCCATGTGCTGCTCTGGTTTGCCCGAAGCGGCTTTGTCATGCTGGCCACATGACCTGGAAGCTATACGCCGGCTCCCTCGGCCAATAATGCGAGATGAGCGCGCAACCCCAGAGTCGGTCACGACTGGACCTAATGGTCAGGGGTCCCTTTACCTTTACCTTTAAGTAATAACTAGCATTGAAAGCAGAAACCTAGTCAGAATAATGGCAAGTAGATATTCAAATGTACAATTATTGTACAATTTATTGAAAAATGATTTTTGGTAACTGCACTGGGTGGTGGAGGCTCGCTAGGGTTTCATGCAGGACCTTTGCAGAGCTACTAGTACCTGGAGATACTGGGGTCCTTCTGCATGCAGGAAAGATGTTCTGCCAGTGAGCCACCACCCTTCACCAAAGGGACTGGCTGAGGTTGACTCACTAGAACTGCTCTCCTGGTTCCAGGGTTTAAGGGCCAGAAGTATAAAACAGCATCCTATGTTTCTGGGGAGAGGGAGAGGGAGAGGGAGGGGAGGGGAGGGGAGGGGAGGGAGGGAGGAAGGAAGGAAGGAAGGAAGGAAGGAAGGAAGGAAGGAAGGAAGGAAGGAAGGAAGGAAGGAAGGAAAGAGGGAGTGGGAGGGAGAGAGGAAGTAAGGAAAGAGGGAGGAGAAAGAAGAGTAGGAAATAAGGAAGGGAATAAAGAAGGAAAGAAAACGAAAGAGGGAGAGAAGACGGAAAGGGAGAAAGAAGGAAGGAAGTAGAGGGAAAGAAAGAATAAGAATGAGGGAGAGGAAGAAAGATGGGAAGGACAGAAGGAAGAAAGGAAGGAAGGGTGGCAGGAGGAGGAGGAGGTGAGGCAAGAGGAGGAGGAGGAGGAGGAGGCTTGCTGGGTCGGTGCCTGGCAGCGCCGTGCGGAGAGTCCCGAGCCTCTGGGACGCAGCAGTGCTCTGTATCACTTTGAATCCTCCTCCTCCTCCACGCGGCGCTGCTGGGTGCTTTGTCTGTGCTTCAGCAACAGCAGCAACAGCAGCAGCAGCGGTTTCCAGGCGCCGAGCCGTGGCAGGAGGAAGAGGATTCAAAATGCTACAGAGCACTGCTGCATCGCAGAGGCTCGGGACTCTCCGTGCGGCACTGCTCCGGCCGCCTTTCTACCCCCCCCCCGGCCCCAGCTGTTTGTCGGCGCTTTGTGGGTCGCGCTGGCTGGGGCGCTCGGCGGGCCACATGACGAGGTCTGGCGGGCCGGATTTGGCCCCCGGGCCTTGTGTTTGACACCCGTGGTCTAGGCTTTTTCCATCATGAAACCCTGCATCCTCTCTCCCCCTCCCATTCCTTTTTCTTTTATTTACATCCTGCCTAATGAGGAGGGGTTGGGAACTGGGGGGGAAATGCTCACAGTTTTATGATAATTCAGTTGGTTGCAATAAAGTTATTGTGCTACTCTTGTTTTTTTTGGATTAAATCTACATGTAGAAAATGTTGTCATAATGGGGCTCTGCCTTCACCTAGAAAGGAGGTCACAGTGCCTTGACAGGATTAAATCTGTAGAGAATTTAAATTCACTGCTTTAGAACATGATTCGGCATTTGCCAATGTGTCACCTAAAATTATATAGTCAATTGAGCAAATGGTGAGAGCCATCCAAATTGGCTCCATTTCAGTGTTTTTCAATGAAGTCAGTTCACAAGTTCAGCTGTGAGCCAACTAGGCTTGAACAATCAAGGGATGAGAAACCAATACATTGCAGGGGGTTGCACTAGATGACCTTCAGCATCCCTTCAAACTCTACAATTATATGATTCTATGAGTCTACGTGTGAACTGGCCCTTGGTCATCTTTGTTGCTAATATGGTCACTTCAAAGGCTCAGATCAATTCTTCCAAAGTCAGCTTTTACCTAGATCCCTTGGGAAAGCAAAGTGGGTGCTTACACACACACTCTCTCTCTGGGTGGGGAAACTGAAGAGGTGGTACCCATAACACTCATAAATCCAAATGGCCCCACAAGCCTTAAAACCTTGGCAATCCCTGCACAGCCTCGGCTTGAGAAGCTACCTAGCTGTATCATCACCCAACATCCAGATTTGTTCACAGCTCGATGTTGATGAATGTACAAATATTGCACCCTTGCTTGTGTCCAGGAAGACCAGCAGCAGGGAACATGCAAATGGATTAGTATCTCTCCATCAAATGACCTTGATGTCCCTTATGCAGGAAAGGAGGACAACATGGACGCTTAGAAATCACTGCACTTGTGTGTGTTTATTTTTATTTTAATTGATTTTTTTCAGCACAATAGAAAGGGGCCAAACAAAACAACACACTCCCCCCCCAACTCACACCCGCCCCCCACCTCCTGGCTGAAAAGAAACTACAGCCATTAGATTCACTTCAGTTGTCTCACCTGACCTGAACTGAACTCCCTCCCTCAGGCCTGTAAGAAAATTCAATTAAAAGGTCCATCTGTGAGGCAGCAGCTGAGGAGGAATTACTGTGGGGAGGTCCACATTTTACATAAAGAAAAGAATCCCCCTCTCTTCACTGTTCCCCTCCTTATCCCTGATTAGGCTTGCCCCTTAGTTCAAAATCACAAGCCCTTTCCAATTAACCAAACCTGAAGCAGTAGCTTTTATCTTCTCCATTCAAATGCAGAAATGCCATGGATTTGGTACATCCCTATAAACGTCATGGGGAGAAAGGAGGCAGGAGAAAGGGAGGGCAGGAGAAGAGAGGTTGGGAATCAGGGCTGGCAGAAACCAATTAAGCGGCCTGATGCAGTGGGATTAATAGCTACTAATATACAAAAGACACTGCTGGCAGAGGAAAGGGGAAAAGCAACAACAACAACAAAACTAAAAAAGCAGAAGGGAAACAACAACAACAACAACAACAACAACAACAACAACCAGGATTGCAAAAATGATGGGTGGGAGAGAGCTAGTGGCAAGATTGCTATTGTGTGAAAGCTCTGCAAAATCTCATGCTACGAGTCTTGGAATCTTGTCTTGCAGAGCAGCCCAGAATCCAGCAGCTATTTGGCATACGGGAGGCAATGTGGTATTTGTGTTAAAGGAATGCTAGGTTGGAGGCATGTGCATTGTGGGGTATCAGCTAATCATGAGGTCTGTTGGATGGGGAAAGAGCTGCTCTCTGTCTAGCTAGCCAGATAGCGTAAGTGTTCCCGAATAGCTGAAGATCTGTGCCTTTGCAATGTTGGAACGGCAAGTGTATGGCAAGTTCACCTATGTGTGTTTACCTGAGTACAGAAACTGGAGATAGCTGGCATGTGTGAATGCATAGGCTACTACAGCAGGGTGTCCTACTTCACAGAGGACAGTGCTCTATCAAAAGGGCTGCCAGAGGACAATTTTCTGTCCAAAGGCATCCTCTGTCTGGAGGACTGTCCATTCCAAGTCTGATTTAAAGACAGTGAGTCCTAAGAAAGGCAAGCAGAGGACATGAAGTTGCCTGTCGACATTTAGGAGCTGGACAGGCCACATGGTCACAGTCTCCTCCACTATAGTGAGATATATTTCTGTTTAAATCACAGTAATTACTTCAAACTTCCATCCGAACATATCAATTGCCATATGCAGCATATATGCCAAACTGTGCCTTTTTCTTTAGTGATGCCTAAGTGGTCTCCCTGCACCACAGACTAGGCCAGGGGTGGGAATCCTGTGGCCCTCCAAATGATGGGACTCCCGCTCCCATCAACACTAGTAAGAATGAAGAATGGCCAGTGGTAGGGGATGAGGGGAGCTGTAGTCTGGAGGGCCATAGTTTTCTCACCGCTGGACCAGGGAAAAAAATTCTGTTTGAATGTTAAAGTGCAAGTCCTAGAGGGGTGGGACAGTGTCTTGCCCCAGCAGGCCCTCCTCACTCCTCTCTGCAGGTCTCTCTATGATCGTGCATCTCATGAGTGGGGAAGAGACACTTTTTGCAGCCTTTGGCACCCACCGCAGAGCCAGACACTTTCTGGAACCTCTTGTGGATGCTGTATTCCCACTTTTCCCAGGTAATACTTGGTTGTCATCCTTGGGGAAGGAAGTAGCAAAAATGGGAGCTGCACTACCTTCTGCCCCCTTTAACTGTGAAGGGGGAAACAAGGAGAGGAAGGGAGGGCTCACAAACACCAATAGTGGCGACCACCAACTTGACTGGGTTTAAAAGAGCATTAGGCATATTCCTGGAGGATAAGGCTAACACAGTGGCTACTAGTCACAACGGCGATGTTCTCCTGGAGGCAGTATGCTGGGAATCACAAGTGGTGACAGCACTGGCACATTCAGGTCCTGCTTATGGGCTTCTTATATGTAGTAAGTAAAACCTTTATTGGCATCAAACAAACTCACAGACAAAATAATAAGAGATTAAAACTGTCACTGTGGCAAACGCTGTGTTAAGAGAGAGAAGGGAATAATCCGCTATCCGCTCTCACGACAATGGGGCTTCTAATAATTCAGACGACTGCAGAGTACAGCGACGAGAAAATAGTAAATTAAGATATTGAGCCACCATCTTGGTGAGGGCCTGGTCCTTCCCCAGCAAAAGAAATTGTAAGATTTCCCGCTCTGGTCTCCTTCTGGGGATGCCGAGCCGGTCCAGGAATTGTTGACGAAGGTCGGCGTAAAGATTACAGTGAAAAACCATATGTAGAAGGCTTTCCACCTGAGGGTCATGACACAGACAGAACCTCTCGTCCTTCGCCCTGCCCGAGAATCTTCCCCACAGGAGGTTCGATGGATTTGCGTTGAACCTGGCCAACGAAAATGCCCTTCTTTCTTGTGGGTTCAGTAGGAAGTCAAGATAATTAGGTTTTGTTTCATGAGCCCACGGGAGGTGGAAAAGAAGGGGGGAACATGTTGTGCCTGCTGCCGCTATAAGATCCTGTCTCTCAATGTCCCACAACCTAGTTAAGACTGTGGCTTTGGCAGATTGTAAGGACATTGAGCGGAGGAATTCTACTGAAAGCCCCAGTTGCTGTACCTTCCTGTTGAAGTGTTGTATCCCTGGGGGGAGGAAGGTGTCCGAAAGCATTTCCTGGAGGAAGGGATCTCTGTCAAGGTCGAGGCAGATTTTTAGCCAGAATATAAGGAATCTTGCCCAGGCGACAGATTCCACCTTGTGTTGAGCTCCCTCTAAACATAAAACTGCATATGGGACGCATCTTGGAACAGAGAAAATCTTGTAGAGGAAGGCTGATTGCACTTGCTCTACTGTCTGGGTGAACCCCGGGATCCAGATTGGAATGCCGTAGAGCAGTTGTGATATGGTCTTGGCATTGAAGATCTTGAGCGCAGAAGGGATATGCGAGTTGCCCCTTGTATGCACATGGTTGGCCACTATGAAAACAGAATACAGTAGTGGACAAGATGGGTCTTTGACCTGATGTAGGAGGGCTCTCTTTGCATTCTTATCAGCATGTCCTGCAAGCGTCTGTAAAACCTCATGGGATTTTGCAGGTGCTCAATGAGCATGCTCACGAAACCCCAAGTTGGCAAGTCCAGTCATATGTTCATGTTACATTATCAGCATCACCACCATCTTCAATGTATAGCTAGCCTTAAAAGGTCTATAACTTAATGGGAAGAGAAGGAACAGAAACAAAATGCAAGTAGACCGGTGTGGCAATATGTTTGTACCCTGTAAATAATAGAGGACAGACAAAGAAGAAGACCTCTACCCTTCTCTACCCTTTCCATTAGTTTTTTGTGTAGCTATGTCTGTACAACAAAAATTATTTTTCCCTGTCTATAGATCAAGCTGCACCTTTATCTTGCCCTCGTTAATATTCTGCCTCCAACACATGCAGAGTCCATGGGCAGTTTATTTATTGACATTTTCATAGCGGATAATCAATAACTTTCAAAATATCTTGCTCACAGCGCTCATCCATGTTACCCATCACAATGAGCTGTGGTGAGCTGTACTGGAGCAAAAAGGAGACATGCCAGTAAGAGTGAAATGACCCATTGCTTTTAATATCATTTCAGCCAATTTGCATTCACAAAACCCATGCAAAGTATACATTCCTAAAATTATAAGCAAGGAATGGGTCTAGAAGAGAGTTAATATAGAGTAGTGGACAAAGAGCGGGACTTCAACCATTCAGGCTCAAATTCTTGGGGATCAAATTCTTGCTCAGACATGAAATTTACTTGGGTAGTTTTGGGTCAGCCATCTGCCTGCCATCTTAAGGTTATTGTCAGGATAAAAGAGGAGGACAACCATGTATGTCATCTTGAGCTCCTTGGAGGAAGTACAGAACAACAGTGCAATGACAAATAAAGAATCCAACGCAATATGAATAACCACCAGGTAGAAAACCTTTTGAAATAAAATATTCTGAATAGATTCCGAATAGTCTTTAGCCATAGGACTGGCTCTTAAGTTAAAGTTGGCCTTTTCGGCATTCTGGATTTATAAAGCCTGAAAAGTCTATGCATCATAACATCAGGAGGACTATGGCTATACTTGCATGCAATGCTAAACCATGGTTAAGTGCTACATAGATGACCCCAACAAGCCTCAATGAAGTGCTGGACTCATGTGTCTTTCCCTCCCCTCCTTCTGCATGGCTAGAAGGAAGAGAGCTGCCAATATTACTTTCGACTTCTCTGAATTTCTATGTACAAACCAGAAATCCTAAATTGAAACAAACACTGATCAGATTCAAATAAGCCAAACCATGGGTGATGAAGCTGGCTATTAAGCTAGCCCTTGAGCATCCCTAGGAGTAGTGTCCACTCTACAACAAAGAGAAGCCCAGTGGGAAAGGTGTTGGGTCGCTTTCATTCGCCCATTGGTTTGGGGGCCTCAGGGTTCCTTCTAAGCTACCGAGGTGTCAAGGATGAGGAGTGGTAGACGCCGGTGGCCCAAGAACCCCCCAGGGAGGGCACAGAAGAAGACAATCCCAGTTCCTGGTGGTGGGGCGCTGAATAGCAGTTTGCAGAAGGGTCGAGCTGGGAGGTGCTAGAAGCGAGGGGTTTAGTGATTGGGTCAGGAGAAGAAGGCCCTTCCAGGACAGGGTTAGAGGCTGAGAGTCACAGTGCGATCGCAGACTCAGAGAGGAGTCAGACGTTGCCCCTGCTACAGGGCAGCAGGACAGTCTCAGTCCTACTGACTCACCTCCCCTTCTACCACCTTGATTGAGGAGAGTCCTGCACATTGCTGAGCAACAGACAGGCCCAGAGGAGGAGCTCACCCCTCTTGATATCCCTTTTGTCGGCTTGGGAGGGATCCAGAGTGAAAGGCTAAAGGGGGAAGGGTGGGGCCAGTGGTCAGTTTCAGCCACCTCACAGCTGGATTAAAGTGAACCAGAGGACTCTGCTGTGTTGTTGTTGTTGTTTAGTCGTTTAGTCGTGTCCGACTCTTCGTGACCCCATGGACCATAGCACGCCAGGCACTCCTGTCTTGCACTGCCTCCCGCAGTTTGGTCAAACTCATGTTCGTAGCTTCAAGAACACTGTCTAACCATCTTGTCCTCTGTCGTCCCCTTCCCCTAGTGCCCTCAATCTTTCCCAACATCAGGGTCTTTTCCAAGGATTCTTCTCTTCTCATGAGGTGGCCAAAGTATTGGAGCCTCAGCTTCACGATCTGTCCTTCCAGGGAGCACTCAGGGCTGATTTCCTTAAGAATGGATAGGTTTGATCTTCTAGCAGTCCATGGGACTCTCAAGAGTCTCCTCCAGCACCATAATTCAAAAGCATCAATTCTTCGGCGATCAGCCTTCTTTATGGTCCAGCTCTCACTTCCATACATCACTACTGGGAAAACCATAGCTTTAACTATACGGACCTTTGTCGGCAAGGTGATGTCTCTGCTTTTTAAGATGCTGTCTAGGTTTGTCATTGCTTTTCTCCCAAGAAGCAGGCGTCTTTTAATTTCGTGACTGCTGTCACCATCTGCAGTGATCAAGGAGCCCAAGAAAGTAAAATCTCTCACTGCCTCCATTTCTTCCCCTTCTATTTGCCAGGAGGTGATGGGACCAGTGGCCATGATCTTGGTTTTTTTGATGTTGAGCTTCAGACCATATTTTGCGCTCTCCTCTTTCACCCTCATTAAAAGGTTCTTTAATTCCTCCTCGCTTTCTGCCATCAAGGTTGTGTCATCTGCATATCTGAGGTTGTTGATATTTCTTCCGGCAATCTTAATTCCGGCTTGGGATTCATCTAGTCCAGCCTTTCGCATGATGAATTCTGCATATAAGTTATTTAACTCTGCTGTGTTATTTTCTGTTAATAAAGAAATAATTGCATTCCATGCCTGCTGTGTGTGTGTGCCTGCCCTGTGGTTGACGTGGCTCATTGACAGCTTCTTGACATGGAGAATGAATGGAAATCTAAGGTTGCAATCCTATAGCCACCTACCTGGAAATACAGTAAGTCCCACTGAACTCAATGGGACTCACTTCTGGGTAGACGTGTACAGGATAAAATTGCTCCAGCCAAATATAATATTTCCTTCATCAGGAGACGGGGAAACCGTAAGTGAGGTTTGCTCACCCATCACAAGATAAACAACTGCATCTCAAGATGGAAGAAATCCCACTTTATTCCCAGGAAGCTCCTTTGTGCCCTCATGGAAATGGAAGCGGCGTCAGTGAGTGCTGTTTAGCACCACTGTATTTAGGCCTAGTTTTTATTCCATATTTTTTTAACAGGAGGAAAGGAAGCTGTAAGAAGATTGGGCACCAAATTCTCTTCTTCCTCTTGGTAGAATCAGGGCTTTATCCTGTGAACTGCCCTGAGACCTGCAAGGTATAGGGCGGCATACAAATTTAATAAAATAATAAAAATAAAATAGTGCTACTGAGCAGGAAGAAGGAAGTCCCTCTAGCCCCCTCTCCCCTCCTCTCCCCAAAGAAACAAATCTGTCATTGGGGAAGGGAATGCCAGTATTGTGGCCAATTCAAAGGAACAGCTTGAAAGCAGCTGGATAGTTTTGCAAAAATAAAAATAAAAAATGAGCACACAGAGCAGCTGCATGGAGAGAGACATGCACAATATTAATTATCCCTGTGTTATGGACATGGGGAGGGGGGAAATACAGTATTAGCATTTTTAATGCAACAGAGCGGAGGCAGCCAGAGGGAGTAGTTCATGCTCTCATATGGCTCTGCAAGGATGTGAACTAGTTTCATACCAGAGGATTCCAGGTGTTGTCAAAGTGGGACACACCGAATGGGCCAGATTTCCAAATGTGTTGGTTGTAAATGATGTTTAATGCTACTGGGGACTTTGTGGGGTGGAGAGGGGTTGACGGGTGGGAACAACTTCCGTTTCATCTATTTTGTTTAGTCATTAACTATTTTTATACATAGAGTGCTATTGTATTTATATACCTGGTTTTTATTTGTAATGGGGTTATTTAAGAGAATATTTTGTTTTCCTGCTAATTATGTTGCTTTAAATGTGAAGCATTATTGCATTTCTACCCGATTCCCATTTGTGACATTTTGTCTTGAGATTTTGTAATGTCCCACAAACAGGTTGCAAACCACTGAGAGATTCCTTTGGCAATATCAAGTGGTATAGAAATTATTTAAATAATAATAAATAATAATAATAATAATCTCCCCAACTGGGAGATAAAACGCTCTGTCTTCTCTTTAGAAATCCTTCTCTAAATATCAGATCAGGAGCAAAAGCCATTCTGTTGGCCATTTCCTGAGGCTTAGCAGACCAGGTCCAGCCTAGCAGCCTCTAGCTACCCACCCCTGTATTAAGCCTTCTAAAAATGCATGTGTTCAGACTTGCATAAGCAGCGTATTCAGTACTCATTTCTGAGTACCCCTTTCTCAATTCTGTCAACAAATTCCATTTGTACCTTGTTTCACACACCTCCAGCTAACTTACTTTTGCTTCTTAGTTCTGGACACTGATCCCATGGAAATGCCCTACTCTAGGGGACCATCACTTGAGGTGTTAATCAGTTTCTCTCTATTCAGACTCATTTGTCCAAGCATGTGAGTGGGAGAGAGGCTGGAGGGTGGTCAAGGGCAAGTCCATGTGCTTGTTAGCTGTTAATCCACTTTCCCCACATCTGAATTAGGCCAGAGTAGTCAGTGGCATATCGTGGGTTGCCAGTGCCCAGGGTTATGTGGAGGGGTAGGTGGGGGGGGAGGAATATACATGCACATTCAACTGCCTAACAGTGTCCATATCACCCAGGAGATCACAGCCACAGAGATAAGAAAAGAAGAGTAGTTCCATTGTCTGGAGAGGTCACTTCCTGGTTTGCATGGAGAAGCCATTTTCATTGGAACCCAGCAAAGGAAGTCTGCAGCTGTATTGAGGCTGCTGTATTCTAATTTGTTAATTGGCACTATTATATGGCTTGCCCATAGAGAGCTGTGCATACACCTTGGTTTTTTCTTTTTTGTTTTGCATTAAGTCCCTACTTAAGAAGTGTATGAAAGCACACAATCATAAATTTGCTTGTTCAGTTTTCTGGTTTTGAGCAAATCTGAGGAATCTAAAGGGGAAAAGAATCTTCCATTCATGACTGCACCGGAAATAGTTATGAGCACAGCCAGAAAATAAATGAAAGTATTGAGTAAGTAGTAGGTATGGAAATGGGAAAAGCAGGCAGTCACTACTGATCCACCCATTTGTGATTTTGAGTGGAGTGGTTTTGAAGCCTGATTTCCCCAAATTTATCAGATTATTCCTGTATTGGGTAAACCCAAATTTACAGGAAGAAAGCATTGAGATTGGTGTTCATTAAATGGAAATGCAAACAGCTGCCAACACACAATAAACTCTGGTGCAGACAAGCCCCAAGTTGCAAGCTCACTTTTTAAAAAATACCCAGCAGGCAATTTTGGGGAGGCATTTTCACTCATAAAACAGTTCTTGCTGGAGTTAGCTTGCAGTAGGAATGTAAGGCACACATTACTAATCAGAATGCTCATTTGCTTGGCAAACAACTTTCTTCCACATTAACAACTGTCAGATGTTTTCACACATACCGTGTTTCTCACATTTTAAGACACCGTCTTATAACTTTTTTCCCTCAAAAAAACACTGGGTGGCTTATTTTCAGGGAATGTCTTGTTTTTATTACGTCAGGAGCAGTGCCCCTCTTGCTCCCTGGCTCCCTGCGGGGCAGGATTCTTGACTGAAAGAAAAGGACGGGCAACAGCCACCACCAAACTCCGTGAGAGGGAGTCTGAGGGAAGGGAAGTGTGTGCGTCCCTGGCCCAGCCCTCTCTCCCCGGCCCTGGGATGTTCGTGAGGGAGGGAGGGAGGGAGCTCCTCCGAAGGGCTGCTCTCTCTCTCTCTCTCCTCCCAGGTGGGGACTCACTTAATAGCAATCTGCTACACTGGAGCTTCTTAAATTTAAACCAGTACAGTATAATGGAATCTATCTGTGTGATGCAGTACGTATAGCAAATAAGGATCTCTACCAGCCAGCCCAAGACTTAAGAGCGAAAGTTCCAACAATGTAGCACTTTGTAGCACTGATAGCAAAGAGGCTACCGGCTGATAAGAGATACTGTAGAAAACAAGGCAGTTGAGCAGCAATTAAAATGGTAAATGGTAGCAATTGTAGCAATTGAGCCAGCAGGAAAGCGGGGTGAGATAATCTGCTGGTCCTAACTGCTTCTCTTACCCACAAAATGTTAACTTTTAGCAGCTCCTAAACAGCGAGAAGCCACCGGCAGCGATCCCGGTACCAGTAAAAATCCTTAAAGGGGCAGCTCTACAGACAAGCAATAGAAAGAAAAAGAATCCTCACTTTTTAAAAGGTTTTTAAAAGGGGGGAAGGTGGGGGGAAGCGAGAGGTGGGCTCTGTGTGTGTGTGTGTGTGTGTGTGTGAGAGAGAGAGAGAGAGAGAGAGAGACACGCAGGGGAGAGAGAGAGAGAGAGAGACGCGCACACAGAGTCTCTCCCTAAAGGGGAAGGCAGCGTCTTCAATCGCCCCTCTTTTCTTCCTCCTGTTTCATCTCCTCCCCACCGCAAATGCCACTTTTCTCCTCTTCACTCACACAGCCTAGCTAAAAAAAAAAAAATCGAACGGGAGGGGAAATCACGAGTCTGCAGCAACCAGCAGCTATGGCTCTTCGGTGCATTTTTACAAGCTTTTAAAAGAAATACGTGTCTTTGGAGCGACAGCAAAATGGGGAGAGATTTTTAGGGGGGGGAGTTTGCTGGCGGGAGGGGGGAAGGGTCTATCACTATGTCTTATTTTCGGGTTATGGCTTATATCGCACAATTGCTTAGAAATCCTGCTATGTCTTATATTATGCCTACGTCTTAAAAAAGGAGAAACACGGTAGTACAAGATGAAAATGGCTCTGGTTGCCTGAGGCTGCATGCAACTTCTGAACCAGAGTTGGGCTCCTCTATCTTATCCCTAAGCTTTTCTGTCAGATGCTATTATCCTTCATTGAAAAGAACAAGATCATAGAACCTCCAGAAACATATTGCTACATTGTTTTTGTTTTTCCTACAGATGGGAAGGTTTTTTTCTCTAAATAGATCTTTGTATAGTCTACACTAAAGGTAAAGGGACCCCTGACCATTAGGTACAGTCGTGACCGACTCTGGGGTTGCGCGCTCATCTCGCATTATTGGCTGAGGGAGCCAGCGTATAGCTTCCAGGTCATGTGGCCAGCATGACAAAGCCGCTTCTGGCAAACCAGAGCAGCACATGGAAACGCCGTTTACCTTCCCGCTGTAGCGGTTCCTAGGCTCAGTGGTTTAACCACAGCGCCACCTGGGTCCCTCAGGTCTACACTATGGGTCCCTCATAGTCTACACTAGGCATCCCCAAACTTCGGCCCTCCAGATGTTTTGGACTACAATTCCCATCTTTCCCGACCACTGGTCCTGTTAGCTAGGGATCATGGGAGTTGTAGGCAAAAACATCTGGAGGGCCGCAGTTTGGGGTTGCCTGGTCTACACCCATTGCTCCTTGGCTCATCTCGTTAACAATTGTTCCTTGGCCATTATTCAGACTGCATATTGCATGAGGGTCCATGATTGGATCACTTGTTGATTTTTGATTTCATTTTAATGCAATGCAAAGGGCTCCAAATTTGACCAGAGCAGTGGCTATGAAGCTTCCAGGGTAGCTTAGAGCATGTATCTTACCTCCATCCATGCTGCCGCTGAAGAGCTGAATATGATTAAGTGATAAACAAATCAAATCAAATGCACATGTGGGAAAGAGGTGCATCTGTAGGTTTGCCTGGTATTTTAACTGCAGGAATTGCCATTGCTGAAATAACAGTTTACCTTTTAAAACTGAGCAGTAGTTTATCTCAGCAGCGGAAGGAGCTTTAGTTGTTTTTGTTTTTGTTTTAGGCATACAGTATATATATATATATATATATATATATATATATATATATATGCCTGTACTTCCCTTCTCTTGCATTCTGACCATATTGAGTGTCAATCACTGTTTCAAAATGCTGCTTTCTTCAGCCTCAAAGTGCGCTTTGAAAAAAACTAGAGAACTAAAATACTGCATTGATGTGACTGGGTGTCTCTGCCCCCCTTCCTCCAGTTTCCTCATTGGGTGGGGGGCAGAACACCAATGGCAACATTGGTTTAAGTAGCAGACTTCCTCCACAGACCCTCTCTGGCACTTAGCTGCAGGGCATGCAGAAACTTCCTGTGGCTCAAAAGCCTGATGTTATTGCACGCAGCCCAAAAGCGGGAGTCAAATTGGAGCAGACACCAGGCAGTCTATGGTTACAGCTGTCTGCATTCCTATTGATCTGAGGGTTTAGTCTGCGTTCTGCCTTTATCATCCAGCGGCATCATGATTGCCATCTATTCTCTCTCATCCTCCTAACCTGGAAAGCACTTAGAGGGCTGTTATCAAAAGATTCAAGGCCTTAAAGAGAAAAAGAAAAAGGCAATGAACATGCCTCAGAAGAAACAGTTGCCTAGCACCTTTGAAGAAAGTTTCTTGACACTTTTCCCATTTAATTAACACACACACACACACACACACCCTGAAACTATCAATGATGTTTCCCTCTTTGCTGAGCATCCCAGAATGATTTCTGACAGTGTTGGATTATAATGAACCTCTTATCAAGATTGCCAACTCAAGACAGGCACACAGACAGGCAGATGGACAGACAGACAGCTTGTATGCATCTGTTCAGATTCCTGCCTTGTTAACATCAGAACAGAAAGGAGGATTGGCATGGGCGGGGGGGGGGATTTATAGCCAGGAATTCTCTTCCCCCTCCTATATAACACATAGCCACATGGATTCTTCATGTTGCAGTTGCTGATTGTTCTGCAAATGAGAAAGGATGGCTCTGCAGAGTTGAAGTTGATAAAAGGGATAAACCCAATATCTCTAAGGGGGTTTCTGCATTTGTTCTCCCCACCCCTTTTAGATTATTCTGTAACAGCAATGAATGATTAAATTTTAGGAGCGTGATCCTCTGCAAATGGAAACCAGTGACTGCTACAACAGCAAAGCAATGCAATTGCCTGATAAAAAGAGTGTTTGTTTTCTAATAGCAGAAATGTATCTTTCTTTGTCCATGGAGTTTTCTTGGCAGGGATACTGGAGTGGCTTGCCAGTTCCTTCTCCAGGTGGATCACGTTTAGTCAGAACTCCCCACTATGACCTGTCCATCTTGGGTGGCCCTGCATGGCATAGCTCATAGCTTCTCTGAGTTATTCAAGCCCCTTTGCCACAACAAGGCATTGATCCATGAAGGCCAGCCCTGAGTGCTCACTGGAAGGACAGATAGTGAAGCTGAGGCTCCAATACTTTGGCCACCTCATGAGAAGAGAAGACTCCCTGGAAAAGACCCTGATGTTGGGAAAGATTGAGGGCACTAGGAGAAGGGGACGACAGAGGATGAGATGGTTGGACAGTGTTCTCGAAGCTACGAACATGAGTTTGACCAAACTGCAGGAGGCAGTGGAAGACAGGAGTGCCTGGCGTGCTCTGGTCCATGGGGTCACGAAGAGTCGGACATGACTAAACAACTAAACAACAACATCTTTCTTTGATGCTTGCATTGCTGGAACGGTGGTCAAAGTCAGTCTCATCTATACAGGTAAAGGGACCCCTGACCATTAGGTCCAGTCACGAACGACTCTGGGGTTGTGGCGCTCATCTTGCTTTATTGGCCAAGGGAGCCGGCATACAGCTTCCAGGTCATGTGGCCAGCATGACTAAGCCACTTCTGGCAAACCAGAGCAGCGCACAGAAACACCGTTTACCTTCCCGCTGGAGCGGTACCTATTTATCTACTGGCACTCTGACGTGCTTTTGAACTGCTAGGTTGGCAGGATCTCATCTATATATCTCACTACAAATTGTTCTAGAGACACATTAAGAAGGTGTAGTCAGAGGAAGGTAGAAAAGAAACAAATCAAAGCAAGGGTGGAAAACCTTTTGCAGATCAAGGACCAAATTGGCCCATAGGGCAACTTTCTGGAGGGCAACATGCCGGTGGTGAACAGGGCCAGAGGCCAAATAAGTTGGACCAATGACCAAAAATAACCTGTATCTTTGTAGAGTAGGATGCATTCCTGCCATGCTAAAGTCAGAGGTTTCTACACACACATCTATTTCCATTCTCCAAGGGAGAGTCCTGCCACAGTTGTTGTTGTTGTTGTTGTTGTTGTTGTTGTTGTTGTTGTTGTTGTTGTTGTTGTTGTTGTTGTTGTTGTTGTTTAGGTCTCCTGTAGTCTATTTAATGTATAGCCTAAATTGTGCAGCAATTTCATAACCTCCTCCCTTGTACATGATGGCTGCTTACCTGCATGCAAAGACTTCATAGCCAAGAATGCCTTCATCTTTCTACCCAGGGAACTTACCTATGTCCTCTAACCACATACCACTGGTCACTGTGAAGGGAGTACACTGTTCCCATTGTACTGTGAACAGGATGGATTTGGCCAATGGGTATAATGCTTAGAGGTATGTATTCCTCTCCTTTGCTAACTTGAAAAGCAGGAGTGGCCAGCATGGTGCAGCAGAGCCACCAAGCAACCCTATTGATGCTGGTGTCATTGTCATATACTGGGATAGTGCAGAGCATTGGCAAGGTTGGAGCTGAATGGGTGCACCAGCAAAGTCAATCTGCTGCTCCGTCCAGAGTGCCCTTGCAGCCCTGGATTGCATATGATCAAACTAAATTGGGAAATCCTGCCCGCAAATGTATTATGCACAAGAGCCCAAAACAAGTATGGGTGCCACTGATCCATAATCTGTCCTGTTTGCACAGTACAAGGTACAAGCATTCCAGTTTCGTACACAGCTGGAGGCTGGATGGGAAGCCTGGAGATGGACCAAAATTCCTATAAACCACAGCCATCACCCTTCCCTAATCCTACAGCCTACTGTGGTGCTGCACCAAATAATAGGTGCAGACAGGAGAGAGCAACCCCCCTCCCATGCTCATCTCCGCTCCCTAATACAGTTATTAAACATACAAGACTGGCCTCCTGGTGGATGAATATAGGGGCTCTGGTCCACATATGTTAAGGAGACAGCCCTTCCCTTTGGTACCCTCCAAGTCATTACAAACTATTTAGATAGCTGCCAGATCAGGTATACTGGCAAATGAAGTTGGATAATTGGACAGTACCAACAATGGAAGCTGCATTGTATGTAGCCAGGCACACAGCTGTATAGCGGCAGTTCCCAGCATGCTCCTTTACTGCAAGCCCCGTCTTGGTGACATTGCATCATTATGAACCGACAAGTTAACATTCAGAAGTAAATGTTCCCAATTAAAAGCAAATGTATCATTATGTGCTCAAAACCCACGGCCAAATTTAAGGCCATGTTTCTAAAGCAGTTCACATTTTCTTCTGCAACTGTGCGAAAATTCGTTTGCAAATATGGCTAGCTTCCACTTTCCTTCCAGGTAAACTTCATCAGCTTGACTCCATACTATTCTAAACCTACAGTGCCCAGCCTTTGACAAACAGCTGCTCTTAACTGTGAAATATTAGTGCCTTTGTATATTTGCATTCTTCATTAATTCCTGCATGTGTGAGACAAAGAACAGCTTAAAAAAAACCCCACCCTTAATTGTCGTATTAATAGGCCTAAACAACTTACATCTCAACCCTGCCCCAGTCATCTTTCTGAACCACCACTGTTTATAGATTTCAACAAGCTGTGTCAGGCTTGGGAGATGGCTCCTTGGGGGAAATAGAAAGAATAAGAAATATTTTTTCATTACTAGCTGTTGGCTGGCAGATTTTTAAGTTTTACAACCACAGCTGCTGAAAAGGAGTATTAAATCATTTCTAGGCATTTTTTATTTATGTATGCTGAAAAAAGCTGAAATGCAACAAACCTCAGCAAATTATTAGGTATTGTTTTGCCCACTGACTTGCTGTGTTATATGAAATAACTGTATGGGACAGAACTGAATTAGAAAACATTATGTTTCATAGACTGGAGACATGACTTGACCTTGAAATCTTTCAGGAATATCTGGGTAAGCCTGGGTACATGTGTTCTTGGTTTATTTGCTTTTAGTGTGCAGAATTAATGTTTTTACGCACTCAGGCTGTCTTGGTTAAAAAACAACTGAAGAATGCCAACGTGCTGACAGAAAATGAATTTCTTTCATTACTGTTGCCACACATCGACGTCTTTTATTTCAGTGCTGTAGATATTTTTATTTCCATAAATTACCCAGACTGTTTCTCACATGTGTGATTCAATCGGATGACTCCAGCGATCAAGAAAACAAAAGGGGTGTGATATACCGTATTAGTGATTATCTCTAGGGTCGTGCAAGTCGTCAACTGGCAGGCTAAGTACTGGCAAAAGAAGCATCTGTGACACATGTTTAAGGCAACTCAGACATAGCTTGCAAAGTTACACGCAAGACCCACTCATGTTGTCCACAGCATAGCATACAGGTGAGGCGTTGTGGCCAATGCTGTCCCACTCAGGCAACAGGCTTCCACTTGCACAATGGAGTCTTCTTCCTCTCCCCACCCCTTCAGCCCCCTGCACACAATGAATATCTGCTCTGCTCCAGAGAGTTGAGGAACTCTCTGGAAAATACCGTATTTTTCTATGTATAAGACTAGGTTATTTTCTTGAAAAATCAAGCTTAAAAATGGGGGTTATCTTATACATGGGGGAAAATTTTCCCCCATTTTCTCAATTTGGAGTCCCCAAAAGTCCCCTTATACATAGGGGCATCTTATAGATGGGAAAATACGGTGTGTGTGTGTGTGTACTGAAGAAGGCATAGGAAGGGGGGAGTAAGGAGAAGTCCCACTGTGTGAGTTTTGCTCACACAGCACTGGACACAATCCATAGTTTTCAATATGAAAATAAATACTGTAGTTGCAGCCTCTTTATATTACATGTACAAAATACATCAGTCTCTCTTACCTATTGGATCCACATAGACCCATTTGTCATAGAATCATAGAATTGTAAAGTTGGAAGGGATCCTGGTTCAACTCCCTGCAATGCGTTTATCTCTCTTTTAAATTACCAAGTCTTCCATTTGGCTTACCATTTTATTTTACTTTATTTTTTCTACACTGGTATTTGTTGAACTTGTTGTGTTAAATGAAGGATGCTGGTTTTCAGCTGTGTAATAAATTATATATATGTGTACTAACAGCAGACTCAGTCTTAGACTGCCAGCCTTTTTGTAGCTAAAATGGCACCAAGCATGAAAAGGAGAAAGGGAAACAAACAAACCCAAATGGTCCAATGATGATTTAGGATGCTCAGTGGCTAGAGAATGAAGACAACCTGGGGGGGGGGGAGGACTGAGTGTCATGGGTCAGGAATAAGCTTCACCTGCTGAACAGCAGCCTGAAGGGGACTAAGGCGAAATGATTCCCCTGCAGCTGATCAGCCTTCAAGGAATCAGAGGAGAAGGCACTGATGAGAAACAGCTGGTTTCAGCCTTCTCAAGCAGAGCTTTCACCAGCAATCAGATGCTGGAAACATTGCCTGGGGTTCCCAGCTCTGTACCTACCTACCTCTGAATTAGCATATACAAATCTGTACCCTTTTGTGCTCTTTTATGTGGGTGTGTTTCCTCTTTTTTTGGCAGTGTGTGAGTGGCCATCACACTGGAGTAAGCATGGGATAAATGTGACCCATAATAACCTCGCAACTCTCCTCTGGCTTCCGGCCAACACTACCTGATTGTATGTTACTGTTGTAGGATTTTATCTCTTGGAAATCATACAAACTTTAGTTGCTAAATGGACACTGCCAGATCTGGTAGGCCTAAAATTAGATCTGCCAGCTGTGTTTTAATTTCTAGGCACAAACATGTCTACAGTGCCTTGGAAAGAATACCATGCTGGAATTTATAAGAAATCTGTTTTTATGTGTGGCACATACAGAATGCATTAAAAAAATTTTTTTAAAAGCCCTTATTCCTCAGCTAAAAACACCAGAAGTAGCTTCAGTATTTTACCCTGCTCCCTTCTGCTGCTGTCACCACGATCAGCAATCCTTTCATCCACGTAGTCTCAAGATCCTGTGTCACAATGCCATTATTTAAGCTTAAATCAGTACACCTCCTTTTAATAGCAAGCTATCAAACCACATACTGTGGTCGTGGGGCCCAGGCATCCCACCCCTTATGCCACCATAACCCCTTACTAACAGATGGATTTTCTGGCCTGACCTTGGCTGTGCTGTAGCAGCATCACTGCAGATGGCCAAAGTAAGGTACTACAGCTCCCAGTAGTAAAAAGTGACAGAAGACGCCAATAGAGTCTTATCAAGCACTGCTGAGGTGCCTACTCTGGCCTGGCTCCTTCAGCTGAACATTCACAATCTCTCCCTCCCTCCTTCATATTCTTAATATTGGAAATGGAGAAATATATTGTAAGGGGAAAACTCCAGTCCTTTCAGCTGCATTCATAATTTGGTCAACATTTATGAACATCATCAGAATGATTGGAAAAATATGTATTTCTTTGAATTTTAATGATTATTTTTTTGCACACAAATGCATTTTATCACACCACCACCCCTGCAAATTTTAGCTTGTAGGATCCAACAATGGAGAGTTGATTGGAAATTCCACCACCACCACCCCTCTAAACAAACATACAAAGGAACAAAAGAGAGGTTTTGGATCTGGATGAGGGGCAGCAACCGTATAAAAGGTTTGCAAGAGGCAATCAAGACTATTGACCCCAATAGAGAGAATACTTGCCAGATAAAAGGCTGCTTGATCCGGTGATCTGGTCTCATGGTTCACGGCAATTAAGGGGAGTTTCAGCTGGAGCAAGAACTTAACATTAAAGAACTTTTACACATCTGCCTACAAAGCAGCTGGCTTTGTAGTCCATGTAGTTTCACATTAATCAACTAGAATTTCAGCAAGAGTAAAGAGTTTAACAGTAATCAACTACATTGCAGCTGGCTTTGTTGTTCACATAATTGTACATCTATCAATGAGAGTTTTGGCAAGAGTTTGAAACATCTTCAGATGTATTCTAGGAAAGAGTTCAACTTAAAAGGCTTGTTGAATGAGGGAGGGCTTTGGTAGGCACCAAAATGATAATAGAGATGGCGTCTGTCTAATATTCAAGGAGAGGGAATTCCAAAGGGGAGGTGCCAATACACTAAAGGCGCAATTCCTCCTGATAAGATGTATCTGCAAGAGGCTATATAAGGGGTAATATTTTTTATGCTCAAGAATCCCCCCCCCCAATTTGGATGAGCATCCAGCAATGTGAGTCACACCTGCCTAAGTACAATTGTCAAGATGCAGCTTTCCTATATCTGTAAGAAACTGGCCTTAGAGATGCAGATGGAAACAGTGGTTGAGTTGGGGGTAAAGGCAACAGTCCCCAAGGGCTTACTAACAGGAGTATGGAGAGCATTGAGTGAACAACTGGTCGATGGCAGACATGGGGGATCAGGTAAAATATGCCTGCAGCTGAAGTGAGTAAAAAGGACCGGCGAAACAATATTGTTCTTGAGGAAATCTTTTTGTAGGAAAGATTCTAGATAGCTGTAGTCGTGGCTGTTACTGGTGACTACAGGAAGTGTGAAAATCTATGAGGATTCCTCTGCATTCCTCCCACCATTCCTCTGCATCCAGCCAGTCCATGACACCCATCCATGTAAGCTGAAGTCATGCTGCTTTGGGGAGGAAAGCTCTGCCGCAACACATGGGCCACGACCGTAGCTTCCAACACCTGCTATTCATTTTATATATAAGAGCCTGAGCTGTGACAGTTTTCAGTTTTTTTTGTCAAACAAACAAACAAACAAACATGTTTCTGTTTTGTTTTACATGAAGGTGTTTAACATGAGGGTGGTATTTCAGCTATGGTTATTCCACCAGCATATAAGAAAGATGTCAACAAGGTGTAACCAATGGCTTTAGATTTTTGAAGAGCAACTCTCCAGTCAAATAGCAATGTGCCATCCTGCCAGGCCTTGGAAATGGATTGTGCATGGCGTGAAATCAGTGGCTGACCCTTCTGCTTGCTTTTACTGCCTGCCAGGCTTGGCAGGGGAAGGGGGGGGACTTGCATTCCAGATACACAAACTGGCATCTCGTGCAGTTTGGGAGATTTACAGTGGGATCTCTGTAAGAGGACGACACTTCCAGGAAAATGTGGCTGTACACCTTTTCACTGGCTCTCCTCTGTGCTTCGGCATCTTCATCAAAGCCAGAAGTTTGAGTTTCCAGTGGTGTTCCTTTCCTTTCTTGATTTGCTTACTTACATCCCCTCTCTCTAGCCTAGAGCTGCGTTCCGGAGATGTTGTGTCTGGTTACAGCGTTTGCCAGCTTAACCAACTATCTTGTAAGGAAATCATTTCTAATAAAGCTGGAATGCTGGGGTTTATCATTTTATAAGTGCAGGTCAGGATTTAGTTCACTATGTTAAACTCTCCTTGCTGCATATGATTTTTCAAGCTTTGTCAAGAACAAAAAAGTTCCAAGGATGTGCAAAGCATAGCTGCTTGGTTTCCATGGAGACACTGCTAGTTAGGCTATGGAAATTCTGAAAAGGCCAGAGGATGACTGACAATACAAGGCCTTAGCGGCTGATCTGAGGAGCCAGACTGAATTAATGAGATTTTTCACAGAGAGTTATTAGCGAGACTAGCACGGTGTGGCACTTAGGCCTGCTTTCGTTTTTCTCAGCTGTAGTCTTGGAAAGCAGGCATGGAAAGATTTAATTGCTATTTTTAAGCCCTTTAAGATTATTTTAACCTATAACATTTAAAGGATGTAATGAAAAGCAGGTTTGTTTACTTAAAAAAAAAACCCATACAAACATTCTGTTACTGTTACTGCTGGGGTCGTCTTGTTTCCCTCCCTTCCTTCTTCCTTTCTTTTTATTAGTGACAGTTGCTCTTTCTCTATACAGCAACGGGACAGTCAATAGTACTTACACTGAGCAGCTAATTCCCACATGCTGAGAACACATTACTACTCAAAGTAGGTTATCTGGAGTTCCATTTAGAACCAAATGAGAGATACTGTGGCAGTGGCATTAAATTTTCCTAGGGCTGTATTAATTTATTACTACTCCTAATACAAACTGTTAATTCTGGCCTGAAATCAGTGGTTCTGTGAGGCACTACTGTATATATTTTTTACTTGGCCTGATTTTCCTTTCTCAAAAATATTAATATGGACATCTTTAGTGCACCGTTTAAATATAAAACACAATTCCCGCCCCCTTTCTTAATTGAGTTCCCAGATGGAAGGGGGAAATCACTCCAATTTTTGGGTTATTAAATCATGATAATAGCCTACTCTCAAGAATTCTAAAAACAACACTAAGCAGATGCAAGTACCTAGCTATACAATCATACCTGTCTCCTCAGAAATAAGCCCATCTGGATTCAATGGGACTTACTCCCAGGTTAGTTTGTATAGGATTGTAACTTGTAGCTGAGCAAAATTCATTCATTGCCTGCAGCCAAGAGTAGATTCTAAAAATATAAGAGTTTGGAATGGGGATGGGAATCCATAGCTGCCAAGTTATCCCTTTTTTAAGGGATTTTCCCTTATGCTGAATAGGCTTCCTCGCGAGAAAAGGGAAAACTTGGCAGCTATGTGGGAATCACTCATAGGAATGGAAAAACCCCTATGCTTCCTAATCACTTGTACTCTTTTGAACTAAGTAGACGCAACAGGAGAAACAATGAGGCCACCTTCTAAATATAGAATGAGATTAAGGGAGGGAGAGAGATTTGATTCAGTTCACATTTAAAGGCAAACCTACAAAAACCATACTTTTCAAAAACAATGCAGGAATCGATGCCCAGGCATCCTTTGAAATTCCAGCTTCTATGAATTATGCACTGCAATTCTCTAGCCAAGTAATGTGCCCCACAATGCATATACCAAGGTGAAGCTTTCAGAAAATAACCTATGCTAAAATCCTTCAAAAATGTCGAAACTACATACAAAAATATGTTTACTGGGGGAGGGGGGGTGATGCAAAAATGCAGATGAAATGTGGAGCACAGAATTTCAGTTTGGGGGGAAATGAGAAACTTGGAGAAGTGAAATTTGTTCACCTCCAAGTGAGACATGTGTACTGAGTGGCATATGTACATGCTTTATTTATGCAGAGATGTGTCACTGGCCTTTCCAGTCCAGTTTTGGTTGTTATAGCCAGGGGATGCTTCTAACCTACTTTACAGGGTTGTGAGGATAACATGGAGAGGACCTTGAGTTCCTTGGGGCAAAGGTGGGATGTGAATGTAATAATAATAAACAATTTAATGTTGATTCAACTACAAATAAATGTTCACCCTTTTTTAAAGTTAACCAAACTTCATGTAAAATGTGTAGAGGAGTGTTTGTGGTGGGGAGGGAGCATCTTCCTCAGCTTGTATCATTAATTAATAGCTTTAAAAATTGAGTCAGGCACATACACACCATAGTAAAGCCAGTGTTTTGCTGGTGCAGTGTGTTAGAATGCAGAGGGGTAGGGTGTTTTCCTTTCAACTACAACACAGCTCTGTATTTGCTGAAATCAGCAGCCTTGAAATACTGGGATGACTTGCTGGGGAATTGTGGCTACTTGATGTGGGAGCAGTGGTGCTGTGGTCTAAACGAGAGCAATGGGGTGAGCTCTCATTGCTCTGTGCCAGCCTCTGCCAACCTAGCAGTTCAAAAGCATGCCAGTGCAAGTAGATAAATAGGCACCACTGCGGTGGGAAGGTAAATGGCGTTTCCATGTGCTCTGGCTTCCGTCACGGTGTTCCGTTGCACCAGAAGCAGTTTAGTCATGCTGGCCACATGACCCAGAAAGCTGTCTGTGGACAAATGGTAGCTCCCTCAGCCTGAAAGCGGGATGAGCACCGCAGCCCCATAGTCACCTTTGACTGGACTTAACCATCCAGGGGTCCTTTACCCATTTATTTATTTTTGCTTTGATCCATTATTTTACTTTATTTATTAAAGGTTTTCTTGGTTTACAAAGATATGTGCAATATCTCTCATAACATTTTTACAAATCAGTTTCATTTGTTGAGACATTGGGAAGAAAAGGGGGAGAGAGTTAGATGGGGGGAGGGTGGGTGGGGAGATGGGGTCGGATGTTTCTATTTTGCTTAATATGTGGGGGGGGGGTTGTCAGCGTTGCTTGTGTAGGGTCCTTTACCTTTTAACCTTTTACCTGCTGCTACTTGGAAAAACACACTCACAAAACCACCCTCTCATACATATGTTCCTGGGAGATGTAAAACCATAACATTGCTTCTGGATAATCCACAACTAAAGCACATGCAAGCAACATTCCACAGATTCCTGTACAGTAGACTAATCCACTTAATCTCACTGTTCGTGTCTCTCACAGGAATTTCACAGGCATTTTTTATTTGATGGTTTGTAACATTTCTGATTAGAGTCTCTGTGTTGTTGTTTTTTGTCATTGTCATTGTTTTCAATCTCACCAAACGGGTGTTGTTCTTATGCATGTTTAAACAATAGCACCTTTAAATGGTCTATACTTTTTCCAGTCCTTCCAATAGATTCTCTTGCCATACTGCTGTATTTCTGCTCTCAGAGTTAATAAGCGTTTGTTTTTTAAAAAAGAGATGATTATTTTTAAAGGAGCTGTCAAATCCCTTGAAGAAGGAAAAGAACCCTGATCAAAATATTTGGAGGTAATTTTCTTTTTTCTTTTGTATTAGCAAATGATAAATATGAGACAGAAATTATGTGGGTAATGGGACAATTGACTTAAAAAGATAAATTAAAGTGACATGTAAATTGCTCAAAGAGCACTGCAGTGCAAATGGTATATATGACAATAAATGGACCCCTGAACAGATTTGCAAGGCAATCCTTTACACAAGAAGTTAAACTGAGCCAGATTAAAATATGCCAGGATCCAGTCTAAATCATCCTCCCTTATATCACTTCACCAGTGTTTGTCCACAGACAGTTTTCTGGGTCATGTGACTAGCATGACGAAACCGCTACTGATGCACAGAGGACCGTGATGAGTGCCAGAGTGCATGGAAATGCCGTTTACCTTCCTACCGCAGTGGTACCTATTTATCTACTTGCACTGGTATGCATTTGAACTGCAAGGTTGGCAGAAGCTGGGACACAGCAACGGGTGCTCACCCCTTCACTCAGATTCGAACTGCCGACCTTCCAATCGGCAAGCCCAATAGGCTCAGTGGTTTAGACCACAGTGCCACCCGTGTCCCTAAAGCTCCCAGAGCAGCACACGGGTAGGGAGGGATCGTTGTGTGTTACAAGCTGATATGCGTGCACAGATTGAGTCTTTATAATAGCACAACATTGAATTCCATCCCATATGAGAAGTAAAAGAAGCAATAAAAATACAATTAAAAATCAATATAAATATTTAATGCAATGGATGTGCCCTCTCCCATCTTCAGCCATGAATTCAGAGGCATGTTGCACATCAACTGATTTTAGCTTGCAGATGTCCATGGATCACAGTTTGGGAACCTCTGATGTATTTAATTTAGCGAGCAAAATCAAAGGGAAATCCAGCTCACTCCACATCATCCTCTCCTTGCACCCTCATATTAGTAAACCTGCAGTTAAAGATTATTCCAAGGGAAAATTAGAATGTTGAGAAGGGCAGCAGAAAGAATTAAGGTTGTTGGTGAATACTGTACTTGCTGTGTGTGGATATGGAGGTGTTAAACTTAATGACACCTGAGCTTTAGGTTCAGTGAGCAGGAGAGATACGGTAAGTAGACAAGGCTGGCTCAAAAGGAATACATATTCTGATCCAGACAAAATTAATGGTTGCTGTTGATGCCAGGGTGGAGACTTGGAAACTTTTATACATTTTTAAAAAGCCTGTCAAAACTGAGGCTGATGTGGGGAGGTATTTTAACTGTAGCAACTCCCAAGAACCTAGTATCTAAATTAAGCTCAATTTATCCAAGGACCCCAGGACTGTGTCATGAACAGACACAGAACATTAAAAAATGCACCTGAATGGCTTTAAATAAACCCAGAATGAAACAGATAAGCACAAAGTAATAGTGGCAGCTATTGGTATCTGTAATAGAGATAGCCAGGAGAGAAATACTTCAGTGAGCAAGAAAGGGATGTAGAAAATATAAGTCGTGATGTGAGGACACAATCCATCCTACATTAAGTGCTTTTAAATACCATTGTTTTCAATGAAAATATAAGAATGCATTTAACTTTCCCCCACTGAAATCAGTGAGACTTTGAAGCTGCAGTCCTGACTCTTGTGGAAGCTCACTCAAGACTGAGTCCTATCTAACTCAGTGGGATCAGGTAACATGATGGATGGATTGCAGTGCTATTTTTATAGAAAAAGAGGTGCCAGAACTCACCATGAACACCTCCCTCGTTCTCTTATAATGGCAATGGCGCCCACTTAAGAGGTACCAGAGCTGAGTTCTGGCGAGTTCCAGCTGAAAAAAGCCCTGATGGATTGTATCCTGAATATCCTTGTGTTTCTAGAAATCCTAGATAATTTATCTGTCAGCAATGTGTCCTCTCTACTCTGGATTTTAATCTCCCTATTTCACAGAATGCAATGAAGCTGAATGATTCAGGACAGATAAGGTAAGGTACTTCTCCCTGCTGCACACACTTATATTGTGGAACTTGCTTCCACAGGAGGCAGTAATGGCCATGAACTCTGATGGCTTTGAAAGAGGATTGGACTAATTCATGGAGGAGAAGGCTCTCAATGACTTCAAACCCCACTGGCATCTGGGCAACGGCTGTGAGAACAGGTCACTGTGAGATGGGCCACTGGCCTGATCCAGCAGGCTCTTCTTAAGCTATGTTCTTAAGCATAGTGACTCTCAACAGAAAACCTGGTTTTCTAGTTTGTTTGTTGTTAACAGTAGGAACCCACTAGGGTTTCTAACTGACCAGCAAAAAATCCACCCTGGTCTGTTCTAGTTGCTATATAACTGTAGCTTGTTCTGCAGAAATCAGCACGCAAAGGTTGCATGGCACACTGGTAGCAGGGGGGCAGTAAAATAGTTGGCAACTTTAAAAACAACCATAGAAAACTTGCATTTCATTTGGGAATGAGCAGAGATGATCCCAAATTCCAAGTTCAATACCCACAAACTCTTCTTTTTCAAGGCAAACAGATTTACCTAGATAATTCATCAGGCAAAACATGTAGCCAATGAACATCCCTATAATTATACTATCATTTATCAAAGATTTTCCCCCTTCATGTTCAGCCCTCAATTATAGTTCATTCTTCATTTCTGAGGCAGACACCACTAACAGCTAAGCATGTTAAAACTCAAAACAGAATCATCCATCACTTTTGTTCTTAAGCCATTCAACTTGTATTTGACAAGGTGATCATGAGTGATGTTGGTGTTTTCTTTCCTGAAGCTGATAAAGATTGGCAACAACTTCACAGAGCACACTGGCCAATGAACCAGGCTGTCAGATGATGAGATAAACTAAGATTATGCATCTTACAGAGCTCATGCATGTACACAGTGACAGCCAATGTTACCAGTTGCAAGGGAACAAATAGCTCTGGTGGAATATAGGTATTGTTCTTTCAAACCTGACCAGCCAATTTTGAACAGTTCAAACAATTTGTCACCATCCAGTCTGATCCACTTTTCTATATGATACCTGTAAGTTTGCTTTTGCCCAGATTGCTTTTTAAATCTGAAGTCTTACAAAGCATTTATGTCTTTCGAAATGCTAAGATATGCAAGATAAGATTTGCAAGGCCTAATATGCATTCATGTTCTTTGCAGGAAAATTAGTTAAATCAAATAATGCTTTAGTGCTCTGGTGCTTCCCATCAAAATGACAACTTCCATTCTGCTCTGCTCTACAGCTTCAGACCCTTTTGTGGTTGTTAATACTCAGTAATGATGAGGCCTCTATCAAATGAAAGAGTTGAAACCTGTCTGGAACTGAGATGAGTCCATTTGGGCCTTGTACAATGCTTGTGGAATGAAATCTTTCTCTAGACACCATGAGTGTTGAATGACTTTTCACAGTATTTGCAACCACTTCTGCCAGGAATGCTTGCTCCTCACAAAGTCTTGGCCGAACTCCTCACATCTCTACATTTCCTTTCTTCTGCTCCCTCTCTCAAGGCAGCATGAAGAGAGAAGATAAGTTTCTCTGTCCCTGGTCCTAATTCTGCCCTTTCCTCTGAAAAGCCACTCCTGAAAATCAAAGGAGGGGAACTGTTCAGAACCAGGCTATGCAGGTAACTCACCTGCTTGTACCACAAAAACATAGTTTTCTTCTCAATCCAGAATCAGTCGCGCTCAGCCTCAACATGCTGCTTTCAATCTAGAGCTCTGAAAATGACTTGCAAGAAGTAGTTACAGGTAGGTAGCCGTGTTGGTCTGACGTAGTCGAAACAAAATAAAAAAATTCCTTCAGTAGCACCTTAAAGACCAACTAAGTTTTTAAAGCTCATACCAAAATAAAAACTTAGTTGGTCTTTAAGGATTTTTTTTTATTTTGTTGCAAGAAATAAACATACATAACATGGAGCTATATCAATCTCCCATTGAAAATGGCAGCCTGTGGCTGAAGTGGCCTACTTCAACTTGAATTGGGGTAGGTGTGAATCAGTCATGGCTTTTTTCCTGGCCCAAGGACCCCCCCCCCCTGCCGTGTGGACTAAAAGCAGACAACTAATGGCAGCAGTTGCTTTAGTTCCTGTGCAAAGCAGCATCACTGTCTATGTATGCAAAGCCGACCACATGGGGACTGTGGAGCAGAAAAGGCAGCTCACTGTGGGAAGACTATAAATTCTGTAATAACAGGGCCTTCCTCCTGAGCTTGGCCATCTATCATGTAAATATTTTAGAGTCTGAGTTCATCTCCTGGCTAGAGAGATTTTCTGGCTGCTGTCCCAAACTGACGCAATGCTCTCTGTGACTGGGACATTTATTACATGTGCTGCATTAGGCACTCAGCGCATGTAGCAGTAATCAGACCTGGAAGGGGAGGGGGAAAGTTTAGGAATATATGTATTTTGATGCTGTTCTACTCTGTACAACCTATGACATCATCTGAAGAAGGCCACACTCTGTGTATCGTTCTCCTCTCCCTTAACTTGCTCTTCCTCCTTCCTCCCCCTTTCCCTTCCCTTTCAACTGCTATAAGAAAAAACTGCTCCTTTCCCCCTTATGCTAGCAGTTTGTCAAACTGTCTTGCCTTTATCTCATCTTACACACGCTTTGCAAATAAGCACGGGGTGATTGATGCGCTGCTAACTTCTTTTTTTAAAAAGAAGAAGTTGGGCTAAATAAAGCAGCCCTCCCCAAAACCAGTGTTTTGTGGAAATGTAAGGGGAAACCCATCCATCGCTCTTTGCAGTGTCTTAAAAAGTCTTATCTCAGCAAAGAGAGCACAGGGCAGGAGGGGTGAAGGGGGAGAGAAGAGCCTTTTCCAGATAAACAAAAAAGACCTCCAAAGTTCCCTTCACTCGCACCACTCCCACCTCTTTAACCTGGCTGGGCGCCCCTAAAGGAATTCACAAAAGCATCTGTGACCCCCTCGGCCCTTTATAAAAGTGTGCATCCCCTCAAAAGATCACGCCAGGGAAAACCTTGCCTGCTTAATTGCGCCCAAATGTTGCAACCATGGCTATTACAGAAACCTGTTAAAAGTTTACTGCTGGCCTGTGCTGATGATGAACAGTAAATCAACAGATGAATGTGAAACGTGTCATATTGACTCATGTGGGAGCAGACAATAGAGGCTGAACTTTCTACATTATTATTACTGCTTTCCTTCTGCAGAGATTAAGGAGTGGCTCTGCAATTTGTCATGCACAAGGAGGACAGAGATAATGAAGGGGGGGCCTTAGGAAGGCATACTTGGGATGTTAACAAATGCTAGCACGTCTGAGTGACAACTCAGCAGCAAACACAGCTTGTCTCTCTATTACAGTTATACTACAAAGGCTGTGTTCACGCGGTGCTTTATTCCCTCTTCCTGGCATTTCTGTACCTATTAATTTTCACATTTCATGTGACCGTTCTCATGATGTAAAATCCAGTTCTGGAAATCCAGTGGAATCTAGTGGCAATTTAGTACTCATTTCCATGTTAGTTGGTTGGAGAAAAAAAATTGTTTGCAACCCTGGAAATCCATAATATTGGGGGCAGGTTTGCTTATGTAAAATTTTGGGGGCTATACGGTAGTTTGGCATACCTCCTAGTGAACCATGGGGGGGACAGAACTGTGCCTGTCCAGAAAGAGCGAGGGAATTTGTTGTTGCATCACACCAAACCACTAGCATGAGTGAAAAGCTACAGTTCCACAATGCAACAGGTACTGCAATGCAAAAGGAACCAGTGAAATTAATGCAATAAACCTCACATCTGAATGCAGCCAAAGTTAAAGCAGTCTCCCCTCCCCCAGGTTTTTTATCTACTCAGTTTCTCCCTCTGTGGAATCCCCTGGATTTGATATTAAGCTCTTTAAATACCTCTGCTGTGTCGGATAGGAAGACACTGGGGCCTTTGTATGCCTTTCAGCGTTAAAAAGTACACTCTGCATTATTGTAGTAAAGTGGGAGAATGGTAAAATATGGCTGATCACATATTCTCCATGTACACTAGGTACAGTGGATGTTCTCATTGTATTGTGAGGGCATCTCAATTTGCAAGCGCCAAGACCCAGCAGTCAAAACAGCCAACAACCAGCTGACTGTCAGCACTTGCAGATCATAGCACAGCATACGGCAAAGGCACAGCATGTAAGAAATCAGGTGGAGGCCAGGTAGGTGTGGTTGAAATGGCTTGGTGGGCCAGATGGGGAGGCATGCTTGGAATGCAGGCTCCCCACCACTGAATTAAGCCCCTAGACATGTGATGCACTCAGTGCTGAGAGTTAGTTCACAGTGATCCCTTTGTCTTTCCTTAAGAAATGTTGTGAGTCTGTCATACATTCCAGATGGCAGGCAAACGAAACATACGACACGAGATATCCAAGGAAACTCACTTAAAATGAAACAACCCAAGCAGTTCATAAAACAGCTGGAAGCCAGTTCATTTACAGATAACTTTTATGGTTATAAAAGATCAGCTGTTGGGACAAACTTTCTTAAGATGATGAACTTCAGACGAAAATGCTGGTAAATTTTCAGGAAGATGCCACCCTCTAAAAATCCGCAAAGTGGAGACATGGGGAACCAACCTTAAAAATAGGAAGATGAGAAACTGGAAGAAACCAAAATGGACAGATGTTTCTAAGGAGCAGTGGCTCCCTTCTTACCTAGAGTGCAGGGCCAAGGAAGGGACAGGGACTTGTTCTCCAGCTGCTGCCGCCTGTGCTGCTACTCACAGCTGGTGAGGGACAAAATAAAAATACGTGAAAGGAGAGCTTATCCTCATAAGAGGATAACATGTAAGCCAGCCAAGACAGATCTATCCCCTCCCCAAATACCTTTCTTTAAAAGGGTCATATTCATTGGGGAGAGCAGATTTGGTCTTTATTAGTATTATTTCCTTTAAGCTCCTGAAAAAGCAAACTCGAAAGCCAACTGAATTGTGCCAGTACATTCAAATGGCAGAATGTCTGTTTCCTTTTTATTTGCAATTTGGAGTGGCCACCGAGGATGTGCTGGGCGTAGGGTGGGTGGGGGGAGAATTATTGGATGTGTGAAAAATGCTTTTATGCTCATAACCCCCTAAACTCTGCGATTTGCCAGGAATTTCTGGGGTTCCTGCCAATGGCAAAAGAATTCCCACCACCACCACAGGGGACACGACTTACTAGAAAAATATATCTCCTTTCACATTATCTGAGTATTACAGAAGTTTTAGTTAAATTATATGCATAATTTTCCCTCTTATGGGCAAACTCTCAGCTGCCTTTTCCCTTTCAAGAAGGAATGGTAGAAACTATTCCACATGGCTAATGGAGTATGGGAAAGCACCAGAAGGAAAAGTAGGTGGAGCAATGGATGTGTGACCCTCACGTACAGCGTTTCAGCCACACAAAATTCAGAGGGTTCTGCACACACACACACACACACACACACACACACACACACACACACCTCTTGCTCCCATAAGCAAGAGGCATTATGGGAGTTCAAATACACATTCCACCCAGGCAAAATCCCTTCAGGAGAATATGGAGCAGGGTCAATGAGGGGTATGACTTAGCTTGACTCCTGGGGGCCACATACAGACAACCGAAGGGCCACATTTGACCTCTGGGGCCTGGGGTTCCTTACTCTTGTTTTGTCTAACAGGGGGTGGTGTTATTATTCACAGAATCAATTTGTGATAATGTGCGGGACAAGAGCCCATTGGGAATCCTTAGATGAATCTCCAAATACAGTTTTTATTTGTGGTAATGTACGCAAATCTAGGGTCCCCTAACAACGATAAATCTTCTTTGTCTTGCAGAAAACTGAGGCCTGTCCTTGCTCAAGATTCCCCCTATTTCCCCCACCATGAACATTATCCATGGTAAAGTTTCAGAGCCAAAAATCTCTTAATTCGGTAAGGCATATTCCAGCCAAGATAAAGGCTTTTGAAATTTCCTTGCTTTCAATAGAAGACAGTTTAAGAAATGGTTAGCTCCCCAAATAAAACAAATTTGGCGTCAAATAATGCTTACTACTTTGCTGCATTGTGCCTAGTGATGATACTTGTAATATTTCTAAAGCACCTTTTCTGAGTGCTTGTAAGTGGTTTATATAATATTATTTCAATGATGCTTTCAGAAAACATTGTTAGGTAAGCCGGGGCCATTAGTTCCATATTACAGATTGCAGGTGGTAGAGATGGTGGCTTGCCTAAGATTCCCCTGAGGAATTCATGCCTGAATTTGAGATATACTCCCAGCAGGTCTGCAGCCCTTACATTGGCTGGAGTGGTAGGAGGCGCCAGGCAAATCACTGTACTGGCTCAGGATCCAGCAGGTCCCGAGCCATTTCAGCCCCTCACTGCCTGCAGAATGCTCCATTTCAGGGCTTTCTGTGGGTTGTTGTCCACCTGCGTTTTTGGCAGGGAGAATGGGGAGTTCCATGGTGGCAGAATGTTTCTGGTGCCACCGGCAGAGGCCAACAGAACTGGGCAGAAGGATACCTCTGCCCAATAGAAGCATCCCCTACATCGCACAAAGGGGCTTTGGGTGGCATCCTTCTCTTAACCATAACATTACACCCAGGGCTTTTTTCAGCTGGAACTCTCTGGAACTGAGTTCCGGCACCTCTTTTTCTAGAAAAATAGCACTGAATCAGCTTCTCTCATGGTATGCTAGTTTTAATATACAGAAAAGGTGTCTACATTTCTCATTTGCTATAAATATTTTATATAGCGTGTAGTAAAATGTAATCTTGTCAGAGGCAAACTGAGTGCATGGTATTCAAATCAGTCTAAACCAAGACAAACCATTGAAATTTCATATCTATATCTTCAGGCATGAACTCACCAGGGAGACCTTCATTGGTTTAAACCACCTGTAAGTAACTTCTGTTTAAATGCATTGCTTGGATTGTTAGATATTCCTCAGTCCTTCCTTCTACGCTGTAATACTTTTGCTGCAATGCCAACATAATGTTGTGTCTTGCTTAGCAAACATTAAGTTTAAGCTGTATTCAAACTAAGAAATTTAAAAGATGGCAACCACTATGTAAAACAAAAGCTAGAACATGTGCAGGCTAAGAAGGTGATGTTTTGGAAATGAGGAGTGAGCATGCTAAGTGGCTATGGAATGCAGGCTGAAAGTTGGAGGAGAAAAACATGGGAAAACAAGAAAGAAAGAGGAATGGACTTTATTTCCTGGAACAGGGTATGGTTTCCCAGCTAGAACCCTGAACAGAAGCACTCCACACTATAACAGTCTATGAAAGTTCCACTTGTTAATATTAGCTTTTAAAGTTAAGTAATCTTTAAAGAAATGTGCCTCAGGAAACAAGAGAAGAGTGTGCCTTCAGGGGGTAAGTTCAAACCATTGGAGAGTTACAGTAGCTGTAGTGACTGATATGGGAGAGACATGTTTTGTTGCAGCTGGGGCAGATGAAGACATCCTGTTTTGCTGCTACAGGTGCACCATGGCATTTCTTCTCTCTGTGGTCCTCCCAGCAGTCATTCCTCCTCTGGTCATTGTCTGTCTTCAGGCACTGCCGTCGTCCGCAAGGGATTCCCACACAGCGGAGTTGATGTTGCCAGACTTCATGTCATGTTTGCAGACATCTTTGTAATACAGTTAGTCTGCCAATGGGCCTGGTGCCTGAAGCCAGCTCCCCTTAGAGGACATCCTTGGGGACCCCACTATCTTCCATTCTGTGGACATGACCAAGCCAGCATAGACATCGCTAAGACAGAAATGCAAACATTCTGGAAATGTGGGCTTGGGAGAACCTATTTGTTTGAGACTCTGCCCTGCCAATTAAGCTAAAATCATAATTTTACCTAACCAAGGAGGAGGAGATGTTTTTCCTTTTTATTCATGTCAGTTAGTTCCTCGTCTATATATTTTTCAAGAGAAGCATGGGGGGGGGGAGAACAGAATCTGACAAGCATTCTTCAATGGAGAACATTTCTTGGTTTCACATAATTCAGTTACCATATACTATCTTGGAAACCACAATAGCTATAAATAATTTGACCACACTTTCCTCTTGATAGTATCTCTCAACACATACACATGCCTGGAGAGAGAGAGAGAGAGAACAGTCAGATATTTGTGAAATGAGATGAGAATATCGGAGTCTTTTGGTTGCGAGGCGTGTGAGGGCTAAACGGTCCCTGCCTAGAGCGTATGCTTTTATGCTCAACGCAGTTTCCTGACAGAGGCTGCGGAAGCAGGCACTTCTTTGAAGGCGCAAACTACCAAAATGTCACCCGAAGGAAACAAGTAGCACCACTCATCCAGGCAAGGCTTGGGCGGAGGTATTTCAGTCAGCCCTAACGATGCTTTCATGATAAGCACCAGAGAAACTCGCTGAGCACCCCAAATTAGACGAACCTGGTGGTTTTCATGCTAAGCCATATTTGTGTGCTTCAGATGTCTTTGACCAATAAATCATGCCTTTTTAAAAAAAAGTGACAGTATACGCACACACAGGCAGATAGGAATAGGAAAGAAATTTGTTTGCTTTACCTGTCAAAATCACAATTCCCAAACCAACACGCAAACCAAAACAGCGCCCTCTTTGGGGGGGGATTTGCACTTCTCTGACCTTTGCAGTGCTGTTCTCCAGCCAAGGAATGCATATGAGGATGAGTATATTAGTGAAAAGTGCATGCAAAAATGCATACATTAGTGACAAGAATACAGAAAGATGCTTTTATTTAGTTGCAAAAATGCCTATATTCAGCAACAATTGCAGTGCTTTTTTTCTGGGGGGACGCAGGGGTATGCATACCCCTAAACATTTTGTGAATCTGATGGGAGAAGAAACTATTTTTTATTTATTTTTTAAGTTTCTTCTCTAGCACGGGGAATTGCCATTTCCGTTGCTACCTCCGATAGTGGCCTTTTGTCCATTTACTGTATTTATTTTCCCCGATTTGAACTTTAAAATGGTGATTTTCTCAAGTCAAAATGAGAGTAGCAATTGCATACAATAATGTACATACTGGGAGAAGTGTGCAAATTTTGCAAATGGATGCAGGAAAAAGTATAATAGGAAAAATGAGGATTTATCTATCCCTACAGCCAGGTGGCGCTGTGGTTAAACCACTGAGCCTAGGGCTTGCTGATCAGAAGGTCGGCGGTTCGAATCCCTGTGACGGGGTGAGCTCCCGTTGCTTGGTCCCAGCTCCTGCCAACCTAGCAGTTCGAAAGCACGTCAAAATGCAAGTAGATAAATAGGAACCGCTACAGCGGGAAGGTAAACGGCGATTCCATGTGCTGCTCTGGTTTGCCAGAAGCGGCTTTGTCATGCTGGCCACATGACCTGGAAGCTATATGCCGGCTCCCTCGGCCAATAATGTGAGATGAGCGCGCAACCCCAGAGTCGGTCACGACTGGACCTAATGGTCGGGGGTCCCTTTACCTTTACCTTACAGGCAGATAAACAACGACACTGTTACATAACTGTAGCAAGCCTTTCTTTTTGTACGTGAAGTCTTCCACTCCTTGTGACAACCAGGCTGCCCTGGTTCAGAGGAGTTCAGAGCACATGACTTTGCATGGAGAAGCAAGCTCTGGTGTGGACAATGTGTGCCCACATTGGTGGCATCTCATTAATGAAGCCCTTGAGAAATTCCAAAGATGTTATCACTTGTTTGATCTGAAGAATGGTTGTTAACTGAGGACAGTCCTCCTCCATTATCCCTTTCAGGGTTATTTCCTACGCTGCAATTTCTTTGTTTGTTCAAAAGCTTCCCGTCTCTTGTAGGCAGAAATTGCCACAATAAAAGGTGTGACCTTGTCTAATTTATCTCTTTCAGTCTCTGAGACTAAAGATGCCTGTAGCCGGTCAAACAATGCAACCATCCCAACAGCAGTGCCCTTCAAGAGCGCGATCTTGTCTTTCAGTTGTGCTCTTTTGTATGGCATATTGTGTGAGTGCTGTTCAGCTTCTATGACTAGCAGCGGAATTCCCAGACTTGCCTACTCAAAAGTAAGTCCCATCATGGAGGTTCCTGGGGCTTACTCCCAAGTAAGTGTGTATAGGATCAAGGTCTTAAGGATGGGAATATGCAGCCACTTAGACAGCTTTAAAAATTAAAGTGTGAGGCCAGAGGAACCATCATATATTCCGTCAAAATATTTAGGGGGAAATGTTGAGTTGCTGAAGCGACCTTGAGAAAGAAGGTTTGGCTCATGCACAACAAATGAACAAAATCCGTGTGTTTATTGCACAATGTAACTTAACATCTGGAAATGTGGTAAGACAGAAGGAAAAGTGATTCCATGCACAGCCAATGTACTGCCTGTTGCAGAATCCTGCCTTGGACAGCCAGCTCACCTAGGCAGAGAATGATGAGGGGTTTTTAAATATATTTTAAAGGCACATCCAGTTCTTTCTCATTTCTGCAGCACACCTGAGGCCAAAAGGACAATCAGTGTTTGAAGTACGAAAGAGCGGGCGAAGGAAGTGGGAAGGTTTTGTTTCAAATTAGGGCAGACTTATAGGCTGAGTATGCATGATACATTTAAAGCACAGTCATTTCCCAAGGAATCCTGGGAACTATAGTTTGCATAGGTGCCAAGTTCTGGATTGAAAAATCCGGGATCAGCAGCGCCGCAGCACCAGAAGTCGCTTCTACGCACTTCCGGACATGCGTAGAAGCGACTTCTGGCGCTGCGGGCATTTTGGAAATGGGCACAGTGGCATCAGAAGTCGCTTCTATGCATGTCTGTAAGTGCGTAGAAGCGACTTCTGGTGCCGGCGTGGCACCAGAAGAACATGGCTGCCGGCAGGAGCTCCGTAATCCGGGGGTATTTTGCCATTCGGCACACCTGCGGGAAACGGTAAGAAAATACGGGGTTTTCCCAGGGGAAACGGGGTACTTGGCAGCTATGAGTTTGTTAATGGTGGTGAGAGTTGTTAGCATACCCCTATTACCCTCACAGAGCTATGATTCCCAGAGTGGTTTAACAATCAAGCCCTTTCCATGAGAAACTGAGAATTGTAGCTCTGGGAAGGGAATAGGTGTGTCCTCTCAGAACCCTTAACAAATGACAGCTCCCAGAATTCTTTGAGGGAAGCCATGATGTGACGGAAAAGTTTGTTTTGCTGGACAGGTTGGGTCCCCAAGTGTTTTCTTTTCTTTTTTCCCGCTGCCAGCAAACAGTTAATGAATGGCAGGCTCTGATTGGGGTTAAAAAGGAGAGGATTTGGAGAGATTTTTTTTTTAGGTTGGGACAGAGGTTGGGATTGAGGTAGGGGGATAGGTTAGGAGTCAGGTTGGGAGATAGTGAGTGAGAGAAGAGAGGGTTGGTTCTGGGTAGAAACATCCACTCTGAGGAATGTATCACAAGCTAGAGAAAGGAGTCTCTGAGTTTAGGGTGAAGGACAGTGTATGGTTGTCCTTGTGAGAGTAATAGGCCAGGAATTAACTGGGAGGCTGAGCCTGAGCCAGGAGAAGTAGAATCTGGAAAGATACAGTCTATTTAGGTCTAATTCCAGTCAGGAGGGGAGAGATTCTTCTACAAAAAGAGAAGACTCCCAAACCAGTTAAGAGGGGTGTGGTGATCCCTTGGGTCTGTTACGTGGAGTACCCCAGGAGTAGGGTTGTCAAAGGGATGTGTAACTGACAGGAAGTACTACCTTCTTTAAGAACCAAAGTATTAAGCGGCAACAGCTGTGCAACAACTGAGAAAGAACTGAAGTGAAATAATCATGTGTTTTACCCACTTGTGTCATAAACTTCCTTTGTTTCATAAAATCTTTATTGTTAATTTGATCAAATCCTGCCTGAGACTCCAAACTATTAAGTTTTCCCTCACACAAGTCCCCTGCAAGATAATCTGGTGTAGTTTGTAGGAATTCATGGAACTGGTGTTCTGTGAGGTGGGTGCACTATATTTAAGTGAGGGCAGGCCTAACGGCGCCAGGAGGGAAAGTGCCGTTGTGGCGTCACACATGACAGTTTAAAGTGGTATCATATTGCTTTAAATATATGATGTGAATGTGGCCGATAAACACCAGGCTGGTAGCACCCATAGAGTTGGTCAGGGAGTATGACTTGAGAAGGAATAAAACCCAGAGGCTTATGTGTGTAAAATGTGGGTATAACAAAAGCATTCTGAAATGTGTGCCTTTCAGGGAAAACCATCATTAAAGCTTACAATGAGCAAGCTTAGTATTTCTTTATTTGATTTTCCTTTTAGTTAGCTACTGTTAAGTAAGGCATCCCAAGGCACTTCTGAGGCACCTCATCTGTGAAATGCTTGGGACTTGCACGCAGTTTGAAAGCACTGTGGCTTGAGGCTGATGTGGAAAAAGTTGAAATGAAATTGTTTGAACCTGCAGTACATTCGAAAATGGAAGCTTAACCTATTTTACTATCACTTCTTCTGTGGTTGGTCTGATTCCTATTGAAATGAATATTTCATTTATGAAGTGCCCTTTTCATGGCAGAGCTATGTGCTCATTCTAGAGCAGGGCTTATAAATACAAGACTGGGAGTCACAAGGAGGGAGCATGAACTGAGGGTCTTTGCCCAATGGAATGACACCACCCCCAAGCTGCATAGGAATATGCAGGAGATACAGCAGTAATGAATACAAGATGGCATTTATTTCATTGGATTAGAACCTGGTCCTTTTCAGACAAGCAGTTTATATTGAAGATAGTTCTCATTTGGTTGTAGGCTCCACAGCGCTAACACAGCAAAGGAAATATTTCTGTTTGGGGATTACCATGGCTCAAGCAACAGCATTTCTAGCTATTGAAATAGATGCATTTCCCCAGCTAATGGCAACTTTACAGTTTGGGGTGCTATCCAAACCCTAGTGTTCCCTTACACATAGTCCCTTAACTTGGGATCGTTGGAAGATTATTTACGAAGCCTGTGAATATCCCAATGTGAATATCATGATGCAAATGCTGTGTTAATAGGAGTCTAACATTCATACAAATTTGAGCATGGATCTAGTTACCTTAATTGATATGGAGAAGTTTCTTCTGGAAGAAGACGATCAGATGAGTAATTGGATCTCATAGGATTGTAAAGCAAACAAATCTAGTTTACAATTGATTTAGCTAGTAAACATGCTAAATTTAATAATTTTAAATGGTAATTTTAAGATTGGTTTGGATGGGCTAATTACATATATTGGCTCAGCAGAGGCCCGTGAAGTGGTCAGACCTCACCTGGAGTATTGTGTCCAGTTCTGGGCACCACAGTTCAAGAAGGATACTGATAAGCTGGAACGTGTCCAGAAGAGGGCAACCAAAATGGTCAAAGGCCTGGAAACGATGCCTTATGAGGAACGGCTTAGGGAGCTGGGTATGTTTAGCCTGGAGAAGAGAAGGTTAAGGAGTGATATGATAACCATGTTCAAATATATAAAAGGATGTCATATAGAGGAGGGAGAACGGTTGTTTTCTGCTGCTCCAGAGAAGCGGACACGGAGCAACGGATTCAAACTACAAGAAAGAAAATTCCACCTAAACATTAGGAAGAACTTCCTGACAGTAAGAGCTGTTCGGCAGTGGAATTTGCTGCCAAGGAGTGTGGTGGAGTCTCCTTCTTTGGAGGTCTTTAAGCAGAGGCTTGACAGCCATCTGTCAGGAATGCTTTGATGGTGTTTCCTGCTTGGCAGGGGGTTGGACTGGATGGCCCTTGTGGTCTCTTCCAACTCTATGATTCTATGATTCTATGATTCTAAGAGGTCTTTGTGTCCCTCTTGCAGAAGGAAAGTCTTCCACTTGAAGTGGGAGAAAGTGTCAGAAAGGGACAATGAGCTTCTGTTGGTTCAGATTTCATTTAATGATAAACCATAACTTCTGTCTGGTAGCAGTCATGGGGTAGGGTGGGGTGGGACTTCACTGCTTTCCTGGTTTCCCAATGCTAGAGTCACTGGCGGTTATGAGAGGAGGTTGGTGCGGTGTTGGCGCAGTATTAGATCAGCTCCACCACTGCACCAACCTTCCCATGGCCTCCATCTTGGTAACTAGCAGCAACCCCAGCATTGGGAAGCCAGCAAAGCTGCCTTGCCCCACCCCACCCCACGCCGTCCTGCCCTGCCCAGTCAGTTGCTTTCACTTCTGCCCCTTAAGCAAAGCCACAGAACTGAATCCATTCAAACTGCAACAGATAGGCACATTAAGGGGTCAATAAATCTTGCAAAGATATTAAAATCTCAGCTAAAATCCCCAACCTCAACAGTAATTGAAGAAGGTATAATTCTGTGTACAGGTGCTTCTCTGCCTATACACGTTCAACTCACGCGTGGTGGCATATATGTGCGGCGTTGGGAAATAATTTAATAAATCTATTTCAATTGCAAAAATGTGTAAAAAGGGCAAAAAAATGGCCCCAAAAGAGTGGGGAAACTGCAAAAATGGTGCCAAAGAGCGGGGAAACAGCTAGCAATCCCAGGAGGATTTGCAACTGCAATCCCATGAGCCGTTGCACCGACCTCTGAGGCCTGTGGAGAGTTGGAGTTTGAGAAAGGAGGTTTGGGGGGGATCAATTGTGGTGGAGTTTGGCAGACGAAAGGGTGCAGGTTTTCCCCATCTAACAGTATATGCGCGGTACCCAGAAATGTGATACACATACACACGCGTGAGTGGGGAGATACCTGTACATATCATTCTGGAGACATACACTAGATTAGTGGGGAAGGTATGATCTGGAGTGCTGTCTGAGATGAGGTTGGATGCATTTAATGAGTGCCTGTAACACTGATGTTAAGAGGCACAGCTCCCCACATGCCTGCACCATTTTAAAAAACTCATCTGTTCATGGGTGGAGAAGCCTCTTCTCAGTATAATCCTGCAGCAGCATGCTTTCATACTTTGCCTTGAGAGTGTATGGTTGAACTCACTGCTGAGGTTAATTCTTCAGACCTTGCCTGAATAGTCAGTTTCAGCTCCATGTGACTCCCTCCTTGAGAGGCTGAGTGCTCTCCCTCCTTGTGTGCTGAAGTGTATATCATCCAGACTTAAGATGAAAGGGACTTCTTCCACTAGGTATGGAGTCTACAGTATCTCCCTCCCCACTGGTTACAAGTGGATTGGATATGTCCGACCTTTTTCAGGAGTGCCTAAAAAGACTAAACTGTGGACCGGTGCATATCCCTCATTCGCTATCTGATCCATGCACAGCCACGAGTCACTGCTAAAACCCTCAGACAGAATTAGAGAGATAGTGTTTTAAAATTTACTACTAGCATTTTAATCGGAACCATATGTCCTGCTTTGAGACTCACTTGCATCCATGACAGAAATCTTAACCTGGAATCTAATAGTTCTGTGTTTCTTCTCATATCTTCCAACTCCCCCTTTTTTACTTTCTTACACCTTCCTATCCTGTTGGCCGATTTCAGATTGCTGGTAGGGACTTGTTTGTTTTTTAAATGTGTTGCACAATGCATAGCAAGGACTTCTCAAATAAAGGCAGAAATCCACGCAACAGTGAAGGATCAGGAAGCTCTGTCCCATGTAAACAGCACTTCTGTGCTAGAGCACCAGCGGAAAGGAGTAGGCATATAGGGTTGCCATATTAAAAAAACAAAAAACAGGACACTCCAAAAGTTGTTGAACTTTTTATAGAAGACCCCAAAAACATGGCTTTTCAGCACCGCCTTTCGGAAAGTCCAAACATATGGCAGCCCTAATTGAGCTCATGCACTTGGTACAACAGTGATTGTGCTCCTTTGCTACAGTTTAGCACAGGGGTGGGGAATTTGGGGTCCTCCAGCTGTAGTGTCACTCCAGCTTCTGTCAGTGAATGGAGTCCAGCAACATCTGGAAGGATGTGCATGTTCCACACCCCTGGTGGAGCAGGTCAGCTATGCCTTCTGTGGTGGGGCAGTAGCAGATAGCTTTCGTGCCAGTACGAGGGAATGGGAAATGATGTGTACAGTATTTTATTGTTGGAATTAGACAACTGTAAGAAATTGATCATTCAATATGGCAGCACTTACACTTTGGAACTTCCTGCCACTTGACACAAGGCAGGCACCTTCACTGTACTCTTTTTGGGTCCTGCTTTAAATGGTTTTGTTTGGACAAGCCTACTCGGACATGTAGAATGTAGATTTGTGTTTTGAATCTGTTTTTAGTTTATTGCTGGTTTTAATTTATTTTTTAATGTTTTAAATAGTTGTTTTTAGCTGTTTTTAGTGATTGTTTTATTCTCTTTGCAAACCATTTAGAGGTTTCCCCACCCCACAATCAAGTAGCATATACATTTTATGAAATAAATAATAAATAAACCAAGGGGCGCTTTTTTTTTTTGCCAGAAATTGTCTTCTTGTGGCATTTCTGACAGGTTTAAAAAGTAGATTAAAGGTAAAGGTAAAGGGACCCCTGACAATTACGTCCAGTTGTGACCGACTCTGGGGTTGCAGTGCTTTTCTCGCGTTATTGGCCGAGGGAGCCGGCATACAGCTTCCAGGTCATGTGGCCAGCATGACAAAGCCGCTTCTGGCGAACCAGAGCAGCACACGGAAATGCCGTTTACCTTCCCGCTTGGAGCAATACCTATTTAACTACTTGCACTTTGACGTGCTTTCAAACTGCTAGGTTGGCAGGAGCTGGGACCGAGCAAGGGGAGCTTACCCCGTTGCGGGGATTCGAACTGTTGAGCTTCTGATCAGCAAGCCCTAGGCTCTGTGGTTTAACACACACCGCCACCTGCGTCCCTATAAAAAGTAGATTAATCACGCTATAAATCCACTATTTAGTCAATATATTTCAAATATTATTTCTATTGAAGATTGGTGTGTGTGTGTGTTGGAAATACAGGCTAAAACATGCTATGTTGCAATGCTGGGCTATCATAAGTGCTTCCACTACTAAACCAATAGTGGGAAGTGACTCTAAAGTTTCCTGTTTGACATTAGTTCCTTCCTACTGTGAATACAGTGATTTATTGTACCAATGAAGCCATTACAGAAAGAGAGAGGAGGTGCTGGCTGAAGCCAGTCAATCTACAGCACTGCATTTATAGGGCCTATAATTATCCAAATTTTTGAGATGCACAATAGTATCTGCTGAAAGGGAACATCTGGGAGGGGAGCGACATGTCCCAATTAAACGATGGATGAGCAGCTTCATGTATTGGATAACTTGCTGTGTTAATGGGGTTGCAATTTTACAAATGCCACTCAAGTTAATAAACATGTTCCAAGAGTAGCAACGCCCGGGTGGGAGTGGAGGACACCCAGAGATCAAGCGATTCAAGATAACAGAGCGATTCAAGATAACAGAGCAACAATAAGATGGACTAAATAAAAAAAAGGAGTGCAGAAAATGTCACAAACTCATGTGCTGTGGAAGGACATCAGGGGAGGTGCTGGCAATCGGTACCCTGCCCCCCCTTTTTTAATGAAGATGACAGTTCAGTGTCAACACAGAGAATTTTTCAGTGTCTGGGCCAAACTTGCACATGACATTCATGACATTTTTAAACAAACATGCATAATATGAGTGGATTTATTTTGGAGGAAAGGTAGCTGTGGGGCCTCAATCTGCAGTGCACTTTTGATCTGGATTATTGCTTATTCCACAGACCCGGAAGCTGTCTGTGGACAAATGCCGGCTCCCTCGGCCTATAGAGCGAGATGAGCGCAGAAACCCCAGAGTCATCCGCGACTGGACCGAACGGTATGGGGTACCTTTACCGTTATTGCTTATTTAAGAAATATATTAGGCTGTGTACACGTTGCCAGCTTAAAATACAGCTAGGTTGTTTGTTTCCTCGATTTGGATCAAAGCTGGTTTGGAGAAAAGGGAACCAAAATGCAGAATCTCATAAGAAATGACAGGATAGATACAGATAGTAGCTAAAGTGTGTACGGCACTTCCCAAATCAGCAGAGCTGGTTTGCAGAACAAAGAGGAGTGTGTATACAACCTTAGCAACATGTTTGAACTCTATTGTCTCAGTGTGGTTTACACATTAAAAATAAAACACCAAAGACACTGAAATCAGATAAAAACAGCAATAAACTAAAACTAAAATTGGAACGGAGCCCTGTACTGGTTATCTGCTGAAAATCACTCTCTTCTGGCTGCTGCTGCTGCTGTTTTAACTCTGAAAGTGCTGCCTGGTCTAAATAGCACCTTCTGGAGCAAATAGCAGCCAGCTAGGGAATATTTCAGGAAAAAACAGACTTAGGACCTGAATCAAGACTGGGGGGCATGTTCCAGCCAGGGGCCTGTGGGAGTTTTCCCTCCAAAATAAAAGCAGCTAGGATAAGCACACTTGTTTATAGAATTGACTAATGTCATGTGCAGTTGGCCCTGAAACTTTATGCAGAAAAGGGTACACAGGGGGTGGCTGAGGCCTATTTCTGTTCCACAACTGAAATTATCAACTAGTGATGGGAGAGAATTTTTATTCAGTTTGTATTTAAAGGTAAACCTACCTAATCCACACTTTCTGAAACAATACGCCAGCCAAAACACAACCATTTTTTGACATTTGCACTGTTTGGGATTTTTCCATGCCGTTCTCTAGCCAGGCAAAGTCTACAAAAAGGGTAACATGCGCATATAAATGCATATATTAGTGAAATAACATACAAAAACACATGTTATGGTGAATTGCTTTGTGAAAATGTATCTATTAGGAGAAATTCGCACTAAAATGCTGGTGAATTTTCAAAAAGCAAATTGATGTGGAGAGCTGAGCTGAAGACTGGGGAAAAAGAGAAACTGAGAAAAACCAAAACTGACAGATTCACTCATCCCTACTATCAACCTACCTTGGCAGCAGAAGCGATGAGAATTTCAGAATGGTCATGGTTGAGGACTTATCCACACCAGAGCAGAGCAGACATTCATTGAGATTCCCTGAAACAGAGTGCTGTAAAGCAAGATGAGACTAGCCTACGATGGCTATTTTGTCCCTGCACTGCATGGACCCTTCCGGACAACCTGTTCATTGGGCATTCATCCTGATTTGTTTGCAGGGAGATTAGATGACGTTGTGTCAAAGGGTCATTGTGCACTTTCTAGTGTGCATTTCCCCCATCCCTTTCTTTATCACTCTATCTTGTGTGTTGCACAAGACAGTCAACTGTAAATGTGCAACCTGAACTTGCAATTGAAGCCTGCTCCTAAATAGCAACAACCCGGAAGTGCCTAGACTAAACTAAATTCAAGGTTTGCAAGCTACCCTACGAACGAAAGCAAGCACACAGAGAACGATCACGACAGCTACAGCTGCAGGAAGGTCATATTTGAATAAAAATTCAGAGAGGGATGCTGAGAAAGAGGGGGGCATCAGCCTTGAACAGATGTGTTGATGTTTGATATAAAGCACAGAAGCATCTCTTAGGTTTGAAGAACATGCCATGCCTTGTTAACTTGTGTTTCTGTTGTAAAGGCTTTTGCGGGGTGGAGGTGGGTGATTTCCTGGATGTCTACCACTCTCCCCTCCCCCCCCCCCGGAGCCCTGACAGATGGCCATTATCTCCCCCACTCCCCAAGACTTCTTATTCCCCACATCTTCAGCATCTTCTTATTTTCCCTTGCCAGTATACTCATGGGTTGTTTGCCGTTCCAGGCATGCCGCTCGCACACTTTGGGAAGGACTTGTTGCTAGCAACAGCTTTTAAATTCCAATGCCAACCTACTGGGAGAAACTATATTTGGAACGCGCACGTGTCGGCCTTTTCATGTTCCTTTTGTGCGCAGGCTGGACAGTTTGGTGCCAGCATCTGTGTATCTGAAGCGCAATCAGCTTCTTCTGCTCAGGTGCCAAAATTCCACAGCTCTTCAAAGGAGATATGGGGGGGGGGGGAGAGAGACGATATCAAAGAATTAGGTCAGTGATTAATTTAGCAAGGCTTTCTTTTTAAAACACAAGTTAGGTTTTTTTTATTTTTGTTCTGTTTAACAGTGAGCTCTTGCTCCGCTGAAAAATTCCACTGAATTCACAGCCAAACTACAAGCGATAGTGGTAGGATTGTGTCTTGAATTGTGTGGACTGGGGTGGAGGTGTGATTTAAAACGGATGGGTGGAGGGTCATTCTTCCTCAACCTCGCACACATAGCAAAAGATAGTTCAGCTGAGAGGAAAGCAGCTGGGGAGAGGGAGGGAGAGGGAGAAAAGCAGCAGGGAGGGAGGTGGAAAACCCATTCCGCTTTACGCATGATGGCTGCAGATTGCATTTAACTACATGGACCCACCTCTGTCACTTGCAACTCAACGCTTTTTCTGGGTTGCGTTGTGATGCTTCTAGTGTAGTGGGTGTGCTCACATATGAGAACCAGGATAGCTCAGCTGCTTAGAGCATGGTGCTGATCACGCCAAGGTTGCAGGTTTGATGGCACAGCTGCATATTCCTGCATTGCAGGGGGTTGGATGAGATCATCCTCAGGATGAGATCATCCAACTCTACAATGCTATGATTCATTGGAGCCAACTCCAGGGGGCCATGGGTGCTTGGGCACCCACAAAGTCAATCAGCAAAGCTGGCAGGTGGCAGCCCCGTTGCCTCCAAGAGAGAAGCAGTTCAGCTCCACCCTCCGCAGCCAGCCATTGAAGCACCCTTGGGGGGGCGGGGGGGGCTCAAATGCAGAGGCAGAGTCAGCCTTGCTGGCTGTGGAGAGGAGGAGGAAGAGGAGCTTGTATGGGAAATGCACCCAGAACACCAAAATGTATTGAGGAGTTAGTGATCTGCCTCTGTTCCTCCCCCCTCCCTCACTCTTGTTAAGTTTTTTGATGGGGTGAGAACAGTCTTTAATGTCCTGAGAACAGTTGGGAGGAGGTGAAGTCCCACACACAGCTGCCTTAGTCAGTTGTGGAGGATAATGCTGGGTACTTTCTTTGATGTTGGACATTGTTTTGAGAAAGTGAGGCTATCTATAAAATTGGACAGTTTGGGCAGAGTTTTAAACCTTTGCCTAACGAAAGGATGTAACAGGTCATTATTTTACATACAGGAAATGATTTTAAACCAGGTGATTTTGCTGCTACTCTCAATCCAAGCATATCACTGGAAAACGACAGGCTGATATCTAAGCATGCATTCCAGTGTAGTTTTCCGTCTTTAAAATATGGCAGCTCCTGAAGAGAATGTTGTTGATAATGTTCATATTATTGTTCATATTATTCCCCCCCCCAACACACAAGTGCTTCATTCTATAGCTCCAGTCTCTCTCATTAACTTTGCTTCTTGATGCATTCAGTATGCAGATTCTTCCAGTGCAATGATTTCTGCACATCGCCATATGCCATGTCCCAGGAGAATGGGCAGGGCGAGGGCAAGGGGGGGGTAGGAGGGAGAGCAGCACTAACCCTTTCTTTGATTTCCTATGATAAGATGCCTGGGTATTTCCCCCCCAAAAGCAGCACAAACAGCAGCGGGTGGGCAGTGGAAGGCTGCACTGTCTTTGTACTCTTCCATTTTCACCTAATAGCTTTCATTGCACGTTGAAGCTCCGGGGGTTAGAATGACAAAGGGCAAGGAGCTCAAGAAAGATTTCTGTCTAGACCTTATGGGTGGAAGACTCTTTGGGGAGCATTTGCTACAATGCAGAAGGCGACAGCCACTTTCTCAAGTGCAAATAGAATCGAGTGGATGCTGCGGCTGCTGTTTTCCCTGGCCTCTTACCATTTCTACCCATCTTGTTCTTGCTTAGAAGCAACTGAAAGCTGCATGCTAAGACATTTTCTTCCAACAACTAACCTGGGTGTTTCCTAACGATTTTGGTCAGTTAGCAAGCTTAGGTGCCTAAAGCCTATATAGACTAAATAAGTGCCTATGGTGGTATTGAATGCAGATTGAGTTATTTGGTCATGCCTTACTGGATCAGAGTGATAACGATCTAGTCTAGTTTCCAGCAAGATGATTGGCTGGTCAAAAGGAGAGAATGAAAGTGATGACCTTCTCCAGATGTTGATCCCAGAGTCAGCTACAGTACATTAAATGAGTCTGCAGCAGAGTTCCCCAAACTTGGGTCTACATCTGCTGTTGGACTACAACTCCCACCATCCCTAGCTAGCAGAACCAGTAGTCAGGGATGATGTAGAACTGTAGATGGTGGGAATTGGAGACCCAAGTTTGGGAAGCCCTGGTCTGCAGTCTGTGTACACAAATTGGTGAGCTCTACACTCATACAATTATTAAATGAGGGAAGAGTCTGTGTGCCTGTGTACAGAAAACCTGAACTGCATGAATCAAAATGTGCACACTCTTTTTATTACTTTTGACCAGTGTAATGTGTGATGCCTTTGACCATGAAGGGGACGACAGAGGATGAGATGGTTGGACAGTGTTCTTGAAGCCACCAACATGAGTCTGACCAAACTGCAGGAGGCAGTGGAAGACAGGAGTGCCTGGCATGCTCTGGTCTGGTCCATGGGGTCACGAAGAGTCGGACACGACTAAACGACTAAACAACAACAACAATGTGTGATATGCAACGGGTAAGCAAGCCTTCTTAAAGCATGGAAGGAAGATGTGTGTCCCGTGCAGCCTCTGTTGCTGCTCCCATGTCTTGTGGAAATGGCAGAGATCCAAAAATTTAACAGCTAACTTTAAGTGACACAGTGTTCAGCTGCCAGTCGGAGGCTGGTAGCACCCCGAACCTTGGGTTTTTAAGGAATTTAGCCACTATGTCACGTCTTCTTCTGCATACACCTCATGAGCACAATAACTTTCCCTGACCTGAAAGAAGTGGCTTTCTGATTCAGGACATAATGGAAATTTATTTCATTTTGTTCTGCCTTACAAAACCAGGTCAGTTGGCAACTCTAATCCTTGCGTATCTGAAATGCGCTTGAAAGTAACAGAGCTTTGCACACTGCTCCATCCCGTCCCCGAGGTCATTCTTCCCCAAATGTGTCAAACAAAGGGCCAGCTGCATTATCTGACCACAGCTTGGTTACACATGCAAAGCAAGTGATGGGGGAGGAAGAAGAGAGGATCATCTATTATTAAAGTGTGAATGGCGGAGACTTTATGGCCCACTGAACTTGTATTGTGTAATAAGAACAGAAAGAGAGGCTCTCTGCTTACCTAGTGCCTTGGGCTCATGAGGCTACATCTGAGACACAACCAGAAAAGAAAATAGAGAGAAACTGTGTTATACTGGTTGTGACTACCTAGATGAACCTCATGTGGGTTCAACACTCCATGTAGTGTGGTGTTGTGTGTGTGTGTGTTTAAGGAGCTTTAAATCTCCACCCACAGGAGACAAATTTCCACAGAGACTAAACTATTGTGACCCTGTCAGCCAGGCAAAATAAGAATAGACTTCACCCTCAGAAAAAGAAATGCAAAAGGCACATTTTTAACCGTGAGTACCCATCTCAGTCACCAGAAAATACTCAAGGGTTTGCTTCAGACATGTTGGTTTCCCCCTCAACATTAGTACAGCAAGCCACATAGGCTGTAGGAAGCCCAAGTGAATACTGACTCTCCTAAAATACATTTGGCCATCTGGCTGACTCACTGACATTCACGTGGGCTTCCCACGTTGGGACAAGATTTTCCTTTCTGGCAAATAGGTTCGTGGTTAAGGAAACGACATTGTGCGCAGAGGCCTGGAGGACTCTCCTCTTATGCTTTTTGAGAACTGGCCTGTTCTCATGAGGCTATTATCAACACCCCCAGAACTGGCCTGTTCTGGGGGTGTTGATAATAGCCTCATGGATTCTACAGCCCATCATCTCCTCCACGGTCATCCAGGAGATTGTGGTGGTTCAGAGGGACCAATTCACATGCAAAGACAACAGCCGGTATGGAAAACCTGGATATTCTTTTATCAACCCTTTATAAAGTCTTCTTGCCCAGCATGGCCTTGAATGCCATTTGCATAGGCTCTGCCTTCTGCCACCATGGATTCTCACCATGGATTCTCACCATGTCCTCTGGATGATTCAAGAGGGAGCTAAAAAAAATGGCTTTTTGTGTATATATTTTGTTCAATGCAAGTTCCACCTGGTCATTCAACAGCTGAAAAACTGGGGGCTCAGTGTGCATCTTTTCCTGTTCCCTTTTCATGCCATTTTCCTTGTGTATCATGTCTATTAGATTGTAAGCCTGCAGTGAAGGACTGTTTTGTTTTTAAATCTTTGTACAAGTCTCTAGGATACTTAAGCACTTTATGATGTTGATAATGAAGAAGCAGTTGCATATGATTGTCCTTCAGATTGTGTCCATTGTACACAATTGGATCAACTTGTGTGAAAGATTCTGCAGAAGAACTGCTACTTCCCATGCATGGGTCATAAGTGTGGCCAAGGCCTTAGGTGAGGACCGGCGAATATGTTTGAACTATCTCAGGGTATTTTACTTGCAGGTAGGGATGGAGGAGAAATTTGATTTTGCTTGCATTTTAATGAGAACTACCTAATCCAGACATATCAAACCAATAGGCAAACGCCAACCCAGCTACCCTTTGAAATTTTCATTTCTCCGAATTCTGCAATACAGTTCTCCAGCCAAACAGTATGACCAAAAATGCATATATTGGGGAGGGGAGAGATCATAAAAATGGTTACCAGTGAAGATCACATTCAAAATGCATTATAATAGAGAAAACTGCTTGTGAAATATTCACATTACCCAAAACTGCATATATAAAAAAACCACTTAAACGGAGAAAAGCAAACTAAAATGTTGACGAATTTTCATGAGGATTAAAAAGAAAAAGAAATTGCAAATTGCTGTGGAAACACTGAAAACTGAATTTAAGACTGGAAAAATGAAGAACTGACAGATATTTTTCCCCACCCCCTTGCAAGTGTATCAGCTTGATCCCTTGAGGAGCACTATGCGCATGACATCCAACTTTCATGCATGTCATTCCTATCTGGACATCAAACCCTTTGAGCACCTAGGTGCTGCTCAGATGGCTCCCTTCTCCAAATCATGAGACAGCGCTTTGTACGTGGAGCACCTTTCGTAAAAACAAAACACTATTCTATTGGCCAAAAACCATTACAATATTAACCATTCAAGAGAGGGAGCAGAGGTCAGGCTTCACCCTACTCCGACCCCAAGCCCAACATGCTGGGGCGAATCAGCCCATGCAGCCATAGTGCCTCTGGGCCTGCTCCAAATGGATCAGGGAATGTATGCATTTAGGCACAAAGTTCTAGTCTGCAATTCTAAACTTACTTGGTAGTATTTTCCTTTGAAATAAGTAAGACATGCTCTCTAGCATTTGGGCCCACGGTTGACCCTGAATAACTTTAAAATGTCAAGAGCCTTGGAAGAGTATAATAAATGCTTTTAGAAGATATTTGGGGAAGGATCTGCTTGCAACAGCAGCAAGCCTAAATAACAGGCCCACAGGCATCTCGAAAAGTCACGGCAGGTTGTCTGCAATTTAAAGAGCAACATATGAAAATGGATGGCTTCAGATTGGTCAACCCATGCTCTTGCCATTATGTAAAACATATGCTACTTATACAACATTTGCATGTAAGCTCATACATTTTGGTTACACATGGGTTATCTTGGAACCCTTAGGGCCCCCCTACCCTATTTGCAAATATTTGATTTAGATGGAGGCAAAGCTATCATGCAAACATAAACATATGCAGAATGGCGAGGGTAGTCAAAAATACAAATTGGGTTCCCTATTGTTAATTCACTTCCTGTTTCATGCATGCAGCTATCTGTCTGGATGTCTGTCTGCTTATCTCTCTGTTTCTACCGTGTTTCTCCTTTTTTAAGACGTAGGCATAATATAAGACATAGCAGGATTTCTAAGCAATTGTGCGATATAAGCCATAACCCGAAAATAAGACATAGTGATAGACCCTTCCCCCCTCCCGCCAGCAAACTCCCCCCCCTAAAAATCTCTCCCCATTTTGCTGTCGCTCCAAAGACACGTATTTCTTTTAAAAGCTTGTAAAAATGCACCGAAGAGCCATAGCTGCTGGTTGCTGCAGACTCGTGATTTCCCCTCCCGTTCGATTTTTTTTTTTTTAGCTAGGCTGTGTGAGTGAAGAGGAGAAAAGTGGCATTTGCGGTGGGGAGGAGATGAAACAGGAGGAAGAAAAGAGGGGCGATTGAAGACGCTGCCTTCCCCTTTAGGGAGAGACTCTGTGTGCGCGTCTCTCTCTCTCTCTCTCTCCCCTGCGTGTCTCTCTCTCTCTCTCTCTCTCTCTCACACACACACACACACACACACACAGAGCCCACCTCTCGCTTCCCCCCACCTTCCCCCCTTTTAAAAACCTTTTAAAAAGTGAGGATTCTTTTTCTTTCTATTGCTTGTCTGTAGAGCTGCCCCTTTAAGGATTTTTACTGGTACCGGGATCGCTGCCGGTGGCTTCTCGCTGTTTAGGAGCTGCTAAAAGTTAACATTTTGTGGGTAAGAGAAGCAGTTAGGACCAGCAGATTATCTCACCCCGCTTTCCTGCTGGCTCAATTGCTACAATTGCTACCATTTACCATTTTAATTGCTGCTCAACTGCCTTGTTTTCTACAGTATCTCTTATCAGCCGGTAGCCTCTTTGCTATCAGTGCTACAAAGTGCTACATTGTTGGAACTTTCGCTCTTAAGTCTTGGGCTGGCTGGTAGAGATCCTTATTTGCTATACGTACTGCATCACACAGATAGATTCCATTATACTGTACTGGTTTAAATTTAAGAAGCTCCAGTGTAGCAGATTGCTATTAAGTGAGTCCCCACCTGGGAGGAGAGAGAGAGAGAGAGCAGCCCTTCGGAGGAGCTCCCTCCCTCCCTCCCTCACGAACATCCCAGGGCCGGGGAGAGAGGGCTGGGCCAGGGACGCACACACTTCCCTTCCCTCAGACTCCCTCTCACGGAGTTTGGTGGTGGCTGTTGCCCGTCCTTTTCTTTCAGTCAAGAATCCTGCCCCGCAGGGAGCCAGGGAGCAAGAGGGGCACTGCTCCTGACGTAATAAAAACAAGACATTCCCTGAAAATAAGCCACCCAGTGTTTTTTTGAGGGAAAAAAGTTATAAGACGGTGTCTTAAAATGTGAGAAACACGGTAAGTACCCACATTGCTGGATGTTAGTGATATTTGGATGCACTGCATTTGCTTTCCCTGTGCCTGGAGGAAGATAGCATGGAAGAGAGAATGAAGAATGTTTTCTTCTGTCTGAATTCTAATGGCCGTTAGCCACTTCCCTCTCATCAGCTATATTTGTATATGTCCACGTGCAGAAATTCAGGATGCCCGTGAAAATACAGGATTAACACAAGTACGAGGCCATTCACGAACACTGGCATGGCAACAACAGCTCTTCATATCAAATGCCGACTGGATGACTTGTATTAGAAAGATCATGTATCCTTTCCAGGGCTAAAAGCACCCCTTTTGCAACTCGTTCATCCCTGGAGATCACAGGAACCAGTTTTGTGCAAATTGTTGGACACATGCTGGAACTGCTTCTTCCCGCATGAACCTATGATCATCATCAGAGGCCCATCTCTGTGTGCAGACTGGCAACAGAATGGGACTTTTCAGTGATGGCTTCCCATTTGTGGAATTCTCTCTCCAGAGAAATACACCTGGTGCCAACATTCCTAACTTTTAGGGGCCAGGCTAAGACATTCCTGTATGACCAGGCTTTTGGTTCTTAACTCAAATCATACTGCAGTATGATTTATGACCTATTTACATTCTTCTTGTTGGATGAAAAGCTTTAGAAATGGTTTTTTTCTGTGCGTTTAATTAGGGTTGCCGTATTTCAAAAAGTGAAATTCTTTTTTTTAAAAAAACATAATTTTTATTAATTTTACAAATTACAAAAAACGGTACATACATAAACACCTTTTCCACCTCCTTCCCCCCCCCCTCCATGGGTCCTCCCCTGCCACAGAAGTATCCCATGTAAGTGAACAGTCAGAGATGGTCCATTTTATGCTTGGATTTCTGTCCTCCTCCCCCTCCCCTGTCCCCAAAGCCCCCCCCCCTGCCACCAGGGAGCTCCAGTAAACCAGGGCAGTACGCAGGAGGTCATCCATCCAACCATCTATTATCATACCAAAAAAAAGAGTAAAAATAGAAAAAAGAGAAGAAAAAAAATATCAAAAAAGAGAAAAAGACAATACAAAACAGAAAAAATCTTTCTTTCATTCATAATTATTAAACCATATTTTGTGGGCTTCCCCACCCTCCCCCCTTCCCCGGTTTTCATCCCTTTTTTATCATCTTCAACAGTTTCTTATTTTATAAAAATACACCTTTATACCTTATACTACTTATAAATTGATTATTATCATTTTCACCTAATGTCCAAATCACTGAAAAATCAAATCCCATTTTATCTTCCCGTGCCTAATTTTTACCCCCTCTATAAGCCTCCACAAAAAGTGAAATTCTTTACACCCACAAAATTGTTCAGCTTTTTTTAAAGGGAACCACCAAAAGCAGTTGTTTCTGCTGCTTTTTCCATTGCGTTGCCATATATCCGGGTTTTCCCTGCCGTTTTGCCAAAATTCCCCCCACCGCCATTTTTACACCCGAAAACCAGGACATGTCAGGGATTTTCCTGACTTATTCAGAATAGACCCATTGCAGTTAATCAACATGACTAAGTTAGGTCCATTAATTTCAATAGGTATACTCTGAGTAAATCCCTATGTATCTGGTTTTTAAATGGTTGACAAGCTTTTTGGGTATTTTAAAATATTTTGTAAGTTTCTTTAAGACATTTTGTGTTGGCAGTTGTGGAAACTAGGCCTAGGCCGGGGCCACTTCACAGGTAGGCACAGAAGAATGCTGACATCAGGTGATTGACAGCTGGAGCTGGGAGGCCTTGCCCACCTGTCAAAGTGGCCTGCCAGGGATGAGTTATCTAAAGGTCTGGCCAGACAGGCTGAAAAGGTTCTCCACCCCTGCTATAGACCTTCATGTCCTCCTGGACATGACAGATGGCTTGCTACTTCTCTCACCTTGCCAGGCTCCCTATTACTGTTGCACTCTAAGCTGCTCTGTTCCCTTGCTCCCTCTTTTGCAGCCACAGTAAGCCTCGAAGTATGCCTCCCAATCTCCCATGGCAGTGACCCACTTCTAGCTCATCTATGTTTACATCTGGTCAGGCTGGAAGAGGGAGGCCAGGGGGAATGTTTAGTTACATAGTTACATAGATAATCCCATCTACTTTTCTAATTATTGTCTCTCACCTCTGCCACATGTTTGCTCATGATGACGTACTGTGGCAAGCTGTTATATACGTATAAAACAGGATGACGAGAGCCCCCGCTTCCCGCCCTCAGTGTAAATCTGCCTGAGTATTACTGAAGAACTACAGCCGTAATGATGCTGTCCCCCTGCCTTCCTCTCTTTCCTTCCAGATGTTTTTCCTTTTATTTTCATGCAGGGATTGTCACTGTTTCCATAACACAGTAAATCAGATTATTCTTTTGATTCCTTCCACAAGTATAGGCCTCTGAATCCTGTAGTGGCTAGCGAGCAAGAAACCCACTGGAGTCCTCTATATATGTTTACTTAGCCTCAATGTAAAAACATTTTTTAAGCAGGCAGACATCTGCCAGAGCGGATAGTCTTTTCATTGATTGCTGCTATAGGAGCCCTGGAGACAGCAGAACTGATCCACGCTGAACTAAAGTTTCCATAAATCTGCCAGGCCCAAATCCTCCAGTGGCCTCTCATCCGGCTGCTTAGAGCTTGTTTCCTTGCTTTTGATCCATGCTGGTGCCAAGTTCAAATAAGCCTCCTCGTTAGCAGTATCCTTGAAACTAACACCCTGGCCCTAAACCTTTTGGAAACACCCGAAGTCTCTTCCTTCTGTTGAATGCCTTCCTCTATTCAAATGGAAACCAGGATTTCCTTAATGGGTTTGGGCCCAAGATGCCTGGCTCAATTGACCTGTCCTTCCCTGCTGTGGGCAGTCTTCCTTGCGTGTCCTGGAGAGATCACCCACATGCTGCTCAAAATCTAAACTGGAAGGAATTTAATAGATGTGGAAGATCCATCTGCTGAGATCTGTTTCTTATGTGTCACACAAGGATTAATCTCTGCTTCAGGAAAAAAAGTGCACCCTTTTAATATATGCAAAACTGTATAAGCATTGGTTTCCACTGTGAGCACACAGATGGGGAAACTGCCTAGACAAGAGATTAAGGGGAAGTATGATATGGAAAGGGCTTTCAGTCACATAGAAGATGCAGCAGACTTCTTTTCTGTTGCCCCAGCGGCAGGACTAGAACCAATGAGTAGAAATTGTGGGGATGCAGATTTAGGGTAAACATTAGGCAAGTGTTTCTAATAGCAAGAGCTGTCCACAGTGAAACAGACCATCTTGGGAGGTGATAAGACTCTCCTTCCCTGGAAGCAGAGGCTGGGCAGTCATCTGTCAGGGATACTGGAGCTGCATCCTGGATTGTAGGCTTAGACTAGATGACATCCAAGATCCCTTCCAGATCTCTGATTCTATGTTTTCTGGAAAGCCAATAATCCAATCCGTAGATAACCAGTAAAAAGTGGGTTTCCAGTGGGCCCTACATAGCATCAGTAATGTTTGACAGGTGAATCATGTAGGATTGGTGGGTTGTAGGGGAAGTTTCTGTCCTGATTTTTACTGAAGATTTTAATCAAAAGATAACACAGAGATGAGGAAAGTAGAAATATACTGCCTAATGCCCAGCATTAAAAAATAATAATAACAATGTGAAGGCACCCAAGGATTTCATCTTCATGTGAAGAATATATTTTGAAAAATGATAAAAGTTTGATCATATTTAATTTGCTGGGTGTGTATGTGCCTTTAGTCTATTCAGGATGACATCTTCAATAGGAACACTCAAAAAGATAAATGAACACATAAATACGAAAACAAAAAACCCTGAGAGCAACTGAGCTGAGGTTCTCAACATAGTTACAATACTGCAGTAAAATGCCACCATATTTGCTACCAGAACAAACTAGGATCATTAATACTGGGCCCATTTGTTTGCAATTAATAAAACAGCTGTCCATAATATGACCTTTGGGTGACCTTGACATATTTTCTGTTAGCCGAAGGCGCAGACCTTCAAAGCCGTCTCAGTAGAAAGAAAGTGGGATTAAGAATCTCGTTTAACAGACGGGTGAGATGAAGTTGCCATTGGGATCACATGAGGCCCTTGCTTCCTATGGATATATCAGAATCTATTTAGAGGACCCTGACACCTACCTGCAATATTCCAGACAGTAGATGGTAGATTCATAAACAGAAGATGGCATGAACAACAGAGAGCCAGCTATTGCTTCGCAGCTCTCCCATCTGTCATGCTTTTCTGTGCCATCAATTATGGACAATGTCCAGTCATCTTGATGGAGCAGATTGTTCCGCTTGCTCGATAGCCAATATGGATTTCTGGTCACGAAGCTAGCTGTACTAGAAAGATAAATTTATGAAAGGTGCCATCATTTACTGCTGTTTCCTATTCACCTTGCTACAAGAAGCATTTCAGGAGAGAAAATTGAACCAGTTGCAAAAATGTGGGAAGGGCCTCTCGGTGATAGAACAGGAGAAGGAGGCGGAATCAAGAAAGGGTTGGGGAAAGCCAAAGTGCAGATGAGCCCAAAGAGCAAAACTTCAAGATGACTTAGTGCAAATTAGGCACTCTGTAACTCCCCCCCCCCAAGGGTGGTGCCTCCTGGCTGCTATTCAGCGCATACTTGGGAGTGAAATGGATATTCTAATCCAAATAACTGCCGTCTAGAGTTAATTCTGCCATAATAGTGACAATAAAAATCTGATATTCCTCCTTCCTTCTCCTACAGTAGTCCTCAAGCCCATTGAATCCTGCTATACTGCATGATCAGACTGAATGGAATAACATGATTCTTCTCGTACAGAAAACTGGGTCCGATCAGTAGTTATTTGCATCTATCTCTGTTGATGTGAATTGTAAGTCTAAAACCTCAAGAGGGCTTTCATTCTCCCCCCCCCTTTTTTAAAAAGACCGTTTCTATTCTAATATTTGGGAATAATGACTAGACTTTTAAAAGCTAGTGTGCAGGACAATCTGGTGTGTGCAATATTTTTGTGTGGAGACTTAGGGCTGGATTCAACTAATGAGTCCCACTAGAGAAAGCCAGCGCAACACCTTCCACTGGTGCAGTGAAGCTTTCTGCCTGTTCTGTGCCACCCAAATTTGCTTAAGAGTGTGTGTTGGGGAACCCGCAGAACAGGGTGGAGAGGAGAGAGAGAGATCATTCCATCTGGCAAGCTGCCATGGTTGCACTGGCGGTACAATTTCCTAGCACTACATTGAATTCCTTCCATTATCTGGACGATGGTTATCTAGGCAAAGTTTCTGGGGATTTATCAATGGCCAGGGAAAAACCAAACTCCATTTTAGAGATACAGCTAGAAAATGTTGCTATCCCCATGCAAAGTATCCACTCCACACAACATAAGATGAGCCTGCTGGACCAGGTCAATGGCCCATCTAGTCCAGCATCCTTTTCTCAACTAGATGTCTATGTGAAGCCCACAAGTGGGGCCCAAATGCAAGATCAGCTTCCAGTGTATGGTATTCTAAATCATCCTGCCTCAGACACAGAGGCACTTACATGCTCCATCCTAAATCTCTGCCAGACTTTACATCAGAGATGGTCCCAAGATGAACAATGAAGGAATTCCTGCTAAATTGGACAGTGGAAAGTGATGAATGTGGAAGAATTTTTTTCATATGCAATGTGGCATTAGTTCATGCAAAGTACATATCTACTTCTATCTAGCATGACAAAATATAGTCCTTTAATATATATGGTGCTTACCACGTCCAAGAGATGTTTTGCTTATTATGGATTTTCAAGACCTGGTCTTGAACAACCAGAATAAAGGCCTTCATAGTTTCTGTCATGGAGCATTCACACACAGAAGTCATCACAATGTTGCGGTCATCAAATGATTGACATGCATATGTGAACTTGCTCCTAATGATAATGACAAAGAAACTCGCCTCATGGTAATAAACTGACAGATGCATTTGTAGGGCATATGTTCTAGATCAGGTTTTGCAGTATGTTTGTATTGATTGCTGTTGGTTGATTTTTTAAAAAATTGTTTTATGGTATTATTGTGCTGATAGGTGCCACTGTTTGTTTTTATTGTACTCTGGGATCTCTGGCAATGAATGGCGGGTGAGAAATGCTCTAAATAAAAAAATAAATACATGCTGCTCTGAAATATATAATTAAAAATCCTCATTTGAGGATTATGCAAAGGTATGCAGCCAAAATCAAGTAAACAGGCCATTTATAGAATTGATAGCCAATCGTACAGTGACTGCTGGCAGGGCTGTTTTACAACATTTTCAGGTCATAATTGACTGTCACTTTAGCGCAGAATGAGCCTCAATTACTGCACAGAGATTATAGCTCTTCCTAAAGAATTCAATACTGCCTTTGCTTTAAGGGTTTGCTTTAAACTCTCCATTACAGGATAATGGCCTGCACAACCGCAGCATCAAAGATAAAAAAACAAAAGGAGAAAAACAACGGCAAGCCAGTTCCTATCTCACCTTTGCAGAGGAAGGCAAGCCAGAGTAAAGCAACGTTTGTGCTAAGGTTAGAATGGGAAAACTGGCTTATAACTCCTGTGCTTTTCAAAAAAATTGTTGGGCATTGGTTCTTCTGAGTAGCTTTTTTAAGAGACAGAATAACTCGTTCATTTGTCTGAGGTCATGTACAGATCATTGTATAAACATCAATAGCTGCTCGGCAAACCTCTGGACTGCAACATGCTCTATGTGTGTGTTTGTGATCCAGTTGCCTCTACTACTCAAGCAGCTAAAGGTAAAGGGACCCCTGAGCATTAGGTCCAGTCGTGACCGACTCTGGGGTTGCGCGCTCATCTCGCATTATTGGCCGAGGGAGCCGGCGTATAGCTTCCAGGTCATGTGGCCAGCATGACAAAGCCGCTTCTGGCAAACCAGAGCAGCACATGGAAACGCCGTTTACCTTCCCGCTGTAGCGGTTCCTATTTATCTACTTGCATTTTGACGTGCTTTCGAACTGCTAGGTTGGCAGGAGCTGGGACCAAGCAACGGGAGCTCACCCCGTCACAGGGATTCGAACCGCCGACCTTCTGATCAGCAAGCCCTAGGCTCAGTGGTTTAACCCACAGCGCCACCTGATTGATTAATCACAAGGCCAGAACTGGGGCTGCTAACTGATGATAACGAGGAAACCTCTCTGCTTAGGAGCTGAAATGCAGGGCCTGCATCTGATATGGGGTCATGGAGACAGATTGAGGGTACTGTTGGTGCACCACTCACCTTGCTACCCTACAGCCTCCCCGACTGAGTTGGCCAAGGCTGTCTTTGGTGTGGTTTTGGAGGAACCTAGGACTCTCATCCTGGTTGACTTCAATACCTATGCCTTGGTTGCCTTAGGGCCAGCTCAGGCTTTCATGGCAATCATGACACTGTCTCAGATGGTCAAGGTTCAGAGTTTTGCTGGCAGTCCTACCCTGTAGAAGTCCACCCCACCCTAGACACCATTCATGCAATTAGCAATTGTGTGAATGCTTCCTTTTTATAAAAGCAAGCAGTGGTGGAGTGGTTGCCCAATCCAGCTGTAGGGGTGTAGGTGGTTTTCAACCTCTTGTCTTCTGTTGGGGTCCTAATCCAGACTGGGGCCTTGCTAATGCTCTTTGCATTGGAAGGAAAGCTCCCATTCATGCCAGTAGAAGCTGCCCTTCCAATGCAAGTAAGCGCTGGAGAGGTTGGAGAACCAGATCAGGGTCAGAGCAGGGGAGAAAAGGTTAAAACCTGTACCTTTCCTAGGGTTCTGGTCTGGATTGGGGTCCCAATACCCGCTGTTCACTTTAAAATACCAAACAACCATGGAATTGCTGATTATGTGAATAGCATCATGTCTTGTGTGGCACAGAGTCTGAGTATCTGTTTCTCCTAGAATGGGGCGTGGTGGTCAGCACTCTCCTGGGTTTTTTTAAAAATAAGTGGGTGACCTTTATTTTATGAGTTTCAGGAATTTGAAAGGTTGTATGGTAGGCATACGGTACTTTCCCCACTGGAGGATTAAAACACACACACACACAAAGGGTCTCAATTTGGTTAGGGAATACAGGAGGCTGCTTGGTTCAAAACTGCACTATTGGACCATCCAGTTGACAGGCAGTGGCTCTCCAGGTTTTCAGCCAGGAGCCTTTCCCAGTCTTGTTGGGAGATGCCAGGGATTGGACCAAGGGCCTTCTGGGTGTAAAGCAGATGCTCTGCCACTGAGCTGCAGTCCCTTCCCCTGCCCTCCTCTGTGTACATAACACAATGGTTATTTCAGTCCTGGTCACTCGCAAACACGTGTACACAGCCTAAAATCATCACTTGGTTACACAGGCCTGCCTGGAGGGCTTTTACTATTGTAGCACTTCCACAGCAGTACCATTTCATAGACAGAACAAGGGTGTCCTGGCTGCGCTTTGCCCCAAAGTGGTGTAACATTGCTGTTGGGAGCAGGTTCTTCTTTCACAGGTTTATCAAATACTGGATATCAGGTATCAGATGCCAAATACTGAATTTCAAATATGTGCCAGAGAGCTGACACCCAAGCCTGGAAACATCTGGGAGTACAAATCTATTTCAGCACTAATTACCATCTATTCTGGATTGCACCAGCTTTTTTCAGACTCTTTCTTTGTATGTTGCACCGTGACCTTGGCAATTCCCTTTGCTAGAAGCAAGCTAGGTCAAACACAGTGCACATGCGGGAATTGTCATCAAAATCTAGTTCCTTTCAGCGCTCCATAATGAATTCACTAAGTGGCTGCCAAATTCAGTCCTATTATAGGCAAAAATATGTCCATAGTCACTCTCCAAAATAGTCCCATCATGTCAGTTCTCTCGTCTTAATTTATGGCACTTGTTTTCTGACTCCATGCGTATTTATGTGCAGCTGGGACCCTTGCTCTAGCACAGGCCAATTAATCTGGCAAAATTCCTTTTAAGTGAGTTCTCCACTTATTCTGTATTGTATATATTGTGCATTCACAGTTGGTTCTCAGGCCAAACTTGCTACGGTTGGAATGCACAATGGCAGGAACTCCCAGAGTTTCTGCTTGAATGTTACATTCACGAGTGATTCCATCTGCTTGCAAAAAAAGGAAAAATAAAAGAACTGCTGTTGTGTAGTTTCTTAGTCTGTTATGACTTGATTTTTACTGCAGACTAAAGGTAATATGTTCAGCTAAATCCCAGGGTGGGTGGCTTCAAAATCATAAACACTCAAACCTTCAGCTAGTAGTCATTCTTTTTTAGCCTGACAGCTTCATCCATAAAATGAGAAGAATAGTGGCCAACCTGAAAGGGTTGTTGTGAAAATAAATGAAGTAATATTGGTAAAGCAGTTAGTATGTTTAAAAATGTAAACAGAAATGATTATCGGGGGTCAGTACGGCCAAAGAAGAAAGGGTACAGGTAAATAAGAGGAAATAGGAGTGTATTGACAAATGTGTATGATTTTGAGATTGTGAACAAAAAACCAGGGAAACAAAGCCCTGCTCTTTGAACATTGGATCCTTTTGCAAAGCTGGGCTTAGTAACCATGAGGGCTTGATACTTGATTTTAAAACCAGAGCTGTCATCCGAAGGAATCGAATCAACATTCTTTTCCAGATCTCTGATGCAATGGACTCTTCCGACTGTTCCCATCACTCCGTAAATCTCCGCATCACATTCCATTACTCTCTGGCCCACTAATAAGACCAGCCGCAATGGTTGAGATGCAATGTTAGCTGCTGGAAATGCTTTAGGAAACATTGGCAGCATCTTTATTTTTAAACATGGCTCGCACTGTTTCTGCTAATTACATTGGCCATATTAATGGCACAGACTGTTCATTTTCAGGCGATGCTGAAAAGACTACCTAGAGAGGCGTTATTCTCCCCAGCACGGTGTCAGATGTCACCTGGTAGGATATTAAAACCAAGGTGAGATCGTGTTGAAAAATATTTTCTTTTACTGTACAGTAACTCAGAGAGCACTGTTGAGTTCAAGAGAAATCCCTTTGCTGGAAAAACGTTAATGCAGGCTGCCAAAGGGGAGAGATTTTTCCACAGTTCACTGTTAGTGTAAGCCTTCACTACCACAAGACATGCTGTCCTGGAATGAACGGCTCTTTTAATGAGAGCTGAAGTTCAGCGTTTCATACCTCTGCTAAAAAGACAATCAAGTTAGAAAAGAGAAGCTTTGATACTCCTACCCTTGGTTTAATTTCTTTTTAACATAAGCACTAATTGGGTTTAAACAAACCAGGGTAGAACATAATAGATTTAGCAGACTTTATTTCAGTGAGATGAGACCAAATTTGGCATATTCAGAAAACACAGGCTCCCTGCTTTTATGAGGTAATTATGACTTAGTGTTTACTGTCTCCCTGATGAGGCTGTGGGCTGCTTTTAAAGTGGCTCTGGGATGAATCTCAGAAACACAATTTACAGTCAGTCCTTTTTGGCATGTAAAACACCGGGGGGGGGGATCTACCCTGTTTCTCCGAAAATAAGCCGTAGCCATAAAATAAGCCGTAGCAGGATTTTAAGCATCCAAGGAATAAGCCATACCCCGAAAATAAGACATAGTGATAGGTGCAGCAGCAATGCCAGCCGCAGCATGAGGAGGAGGAAAAAAATAAGACATCCGCTGAAAATAAGTCATAGTGTGTTTTTGGAGGAAAAATAAATATAAGACGGTGTCTTATTTTCGGAGATACACTGTATCTATCTCTAGCTATCATCTATCTATCTATCTATCTATCTACCTATCTACCTACCTATCTATCATCTCCCCAGCAATTTTTCTTCTGCATTTCTTCACTCTTGCTTTTCTCCAAAACAGCGCTGATAATTTTCTTTCTCCTATAGAAAACATTTGCTGCCTCATCAGGAATAGGTTTTTTTCCCTGAAGGCAAGAGTCATGAGGATGTGTATAGAGGAAAATATTTTCCCTTGCAGCAGATACTCAAGAGTTTACAAGGGTAAATTCCTCTCTCTTCCATTTAAAAGCAGCCATCAGCTGATAAAAGTGTGAAGGTTGGGTCCTTTGGCAGTAAACTTGCTGCTCCCTTTCATTCAGTTCCAGCTTCCATTGGAACGAGGCATCTGGCTAGATGTCTTGGAATGTCTTCACAGTTGCTGCACCAGTGAAGGTCAACCTGACCTGCACTACAGCTCAGTGGTAAAGTACAGCCTGAAAATATGTCTACATATAGCTTCAAGAAGCACAACACTGTTCTTTTCTTGCTTTTACTACATTGAACGATCGTGGAAACTTGGTGTGAACTTGTAAGATAGGGTTGTCTGGATTTTCCCGGAAATATCCGGAATACGGCAGTCTGCAGCAGTGTCTGGGTGGAAGGGAAAAAAGCTCAACAATTTGGCAGCTGTTTGAAATGGCAACCAGAAGCATACCTGCAAATATTTGAAATGGGCACTAATTTCAACTGTTGCCCTTTCAGTTTTGAATGCAAGTTTTGGAATTTCAGAAATTGAAATGATTCCTGTCATTTGGTGAACAGATGTATGGAAAGAAGCACCTCTTTTGGATTGCTGCACATGTTCTATATGCCTTTGGCTCCCGAGTTGTGTCCTTATTCTTGTGTATTTTCTGTCCCACCAGCATTGCTCCATAACGCCTTCTGAGTTGGTATGCTCTCTCATCATAGGCAAAACCACCAGTGCTCCACACAGCAGATCTCCCTTGTTCAACGATCCTGTGGAAACCGCTTGTTATGTTGTTCAAAGTGCAAATGCAGAACTGGGCAGTGGGCCTTTAAAAGGAGATCAGGGTAAGCTGCAGGTCCAGACCACCTAGCCCTCATAAGGCCTGGTGTGCTGCTGAGACAGCAGGTCTTGGGTGAGTTCCAGCCAGCACCTGTCCAGCATCTTGACATACCAAGGTGTGTCTGGTGTGATCTGGTCCTGCCTGTTGTGCCATGCCTTGCCTATTGTGATCTGACATAGCCTGTCTTGACTTTGCTCTATCACATGTGACTCTCCTCTTCTGGATGTGGCCCAACTCATCCAGTAAGTGCCACGTCTTAAACCAGCCTCTGCTGGGAGCCATGAGCCAATCTGGGCCAGGACAGGGCTATATTAAAATTTAAACCCACCATAATTTCTTGGGAGAAGAGAAACATCAGACCAAGTATCCCTATTTTCCAGGGACATTCCCAGATTTACACAAGCTTGTCCTGGTTTCTGCTTTGATCCCTGAATGTCTCATTTTTCCTTAGAATGTCCCTATTTTCATTGGAGAATTGTGAGAGGGTATGGAGTTATACAACCTTCAAGCCAAGGAGATAGGTAACTATACAACCTCTAGAAAACATCTGAAAGCAGTCCTGTATAGGGTAGTTTTTTATTTTTAATGTTTTGTTGTCACGTTTTTATATATGTTGGAAGCCGCCCAGAGTAGCTGGGGCAAGCCAGTCAAATGGGTGGGGTATTATTATTATTATTATTATTATTATTATTATTATTATTATGGAATAGGACATCCCTATTTTCATAGGAGAAATGTTGGAAGGTATGCAACGTGTCTGCTGTTGTTATATATTTTTCTTTTACAAAGAAATCTCTGTAAAGTGCTGTGTGCACTGTGATGGTACATAGCTGTCAAGTTCTCTCTTTTTTAAAGGGAAATTCCCTTAAGCTGAATAGGCTTCCCCGTGAGAAAAGGGAAAACTTGACAGCTATGTGATGGTACCAAATAAATAAAAAGGTCGTTATTGTTTGTTATTTGAGGAAGGGCCTCTACAGCATGCAGAAATTCCCGAGTTCAATCCCTGGCATCTCCAGGTATTCATGGGAGAGAGCCCTGCCTGAAATCTTGGAGAGCTGTTTCTGGTCTGTGTAAACAATACAGGACTTGATGAACCAAAGGTCCGACTCTGCATAAGGCAGCTTCCCATGGCCCTGTGCAATTTTCACACAGAACGCTAAATGCAAGTTTTGCACCTGCAATTTGAATGGAAAACCAATAGATAGAATTTAGAGTGACTTATCTTGCATGAGAAACATTCTCATTTCCACCCAAACGACACATGCAATAAGGCACTTAACATTGTCCTTGTAAATGTCCCAAGAACAGGCAACACAAGGCAAAGTCATACTTTCTGTCTTGGCAGCAGACATGAGGGGAAGGGTTTGTTTAACATTATGGTACATTTTTCTCCATGGGAATCATTTATGGGCTCATTCCCATGAATGAAAATGGTAACATCAGAAGCAAAGGAAGGAATCCTTCTTGACAGTTCTAATGTATCTCAGGGAACCCTATATGCTTGATGATGCTATTTGGAATTGGGAACGAAGATTAAATGACAGACATGATCATTACTTGGGCTAGGCAGTGAAAAGGTATCCTAGAGTGAGCAAATGAGCAGACAGAAGGAAAAGAGCCAAGGATGAAATGTTGAGACAGCCCACATGAGATTTAAAGCTAGCACCAGGGAGGAGAAAGGGGACACTAGAGGAGACAAGTAGAAAATGTTAGACAGGCTCTGGGACCTGCTTTGTAAAGGAGAGTAAAGGGAGGAAGTTATAACCCTTGCACTCAGACCGAGGAAGGGAAGGCATTTAACCAATTGAAATGAACTATGGTTATCTATTATTTACCAATATGAGCACCAACCAGTTTTTTCTGTCTCTGTGAAAGGGAATTGTGCAGACAGATATTGCTTCAAAAATTCCATTTCATAAAATAATGCACTACAGGGTTTTTTATTTTAATAAAACTAGTGCTGGACCATATCCACATATAGGATAAATGTGTGGGTAAAGGGGTGAGGAGAGAGGTATATTTTTCTTCACTACATGCATGGGCATGCAGTATAGATAACAGGTGCTCGGTGTGCTTGTATCCTCACTGTAGTAAAGTGACCTCTCTTCCGCTCTAAGTTGTAATACGTGGGTTTGCCTGCCTACAGGAAGTGCCCTTCCAACCCTTTTAGTCAAAAAGTTCTCCCCTGATGGTTCACAAGCAGCACTAGTGCACAGTACTGCTCTGAAATGAAGCACAAAGGGGTTGGGGAGAGGGATCTAGAGAGAGGGAGGGAGTACTTCTGGACTGTCATTGTTTTTGGATGAGATTCAATCACATCCCAGCAAATTCAGCTTATAGTTGATAGGAGGTTTTGTGCAACAAACTCATTTCACCAAGAAGACTGGACTTTTTGTGATAACAAAAGTGATGGGGAAATGCTCTGGAAAGCATTTTGGTTTGGCATGATGTCATCTAGCTTCCCTGCAAACAAATGCTCATTAAATAGCTAACATTGCCTAACCTCTGTGCAGAGCAAATCCTCAAAAAACAGGTTGTCTGGAAGCACCCAGAAAGTGAAGGCACATTAATGAGTTTTCTTTCAGTATTTGATGCTTGAAGCTGTTGCTTCATGTTTGCTAGGATAACACAGTTGGTAGAGCATGAGACTTAATCTCAGGGTTGTAGGTTTGAGCCCTGCATTGCCGGGAGTTGAACTAGATGACCTTCATGGTCCCTTCCAACTCTACAATTCTATGTTCCTTCACAGTAAGGCTATTCTTGCCAGTATTACCCGATAAGGCCTGTTTTATGAGGTGCCTAGGCTGTGTGCTCCATGTCTGGCATCAACTCAAGTCAGTGGGATGTCTAGGAGAAAACTTCCAGCGCTTGGGGCTGTGCTTTGTAAATTATGGTCTCTTAGCGTGTGCGCTCACAGAGTCCCTTGAGAGACTGGTGACATTTTGCAGCCACCCCTCTCTCCCCCTTCCTGACATGCTTGTATGCCAATGTCTGTGACACATAGATAATTTATGAAAACAGAGTAGATGCTTTTAAATAATTAAGTAATAGATATAATGTGAGGGTTTTATTCCAGTGACATACAATAGCTTTTGAGATAGGCCTGAGCTTGAGATGGTTAGATTCTCACTTATTAGTAAAAAAGAAGAGAAAAGTGAAAGGGGGGGGAGGAAACTGAGGGGATCTACTCATCTTGCACAGTGTAATTAACTAAATCAAGGCCCTTAAAGCCTCCCTGCGTTTTTGCAGCATATGTACTTCATCGCAGTCACATGATATCAGCAGCAGGCCTGTGGCAAATGGCCAGCTGATTGCCCTAGCCTAAATCACAAAGCGTCAGCGCAGCCTATTCTCTCTAAATTACAGGGCAAACAAAAACACAGGTAAAATTAGCCAAGGCACTAATACTAATTATACAGCATGAGTGTGTAAAGGCTATAGAATGATAAAGTGTGTTCTCCTTCATGGAGAGCACATGTTGCGGTGGGGGCTAGCAAGACACCCCTCTGTTGCTGGGCGGGTTAGTTTGGATGGCCATGGATGTGAGTGAGCTCCTCTGGTTGTTGGGGAGATTTTGATGTTGCTAATTATTGATTGACAGCTTAGAAGTTATACATTCCCTGCACACAGCGATGAGCTTCCTCTTTTCGCTGCGTGCATTGGATCAGTCCAAGCCCAGTGGAGGGGAGTCCAGCAAAGATGGTTTTATCGCTCTATGCATCTTGTTTTCAGATTTATAGTTTAGTTCTGACCGTTCTCTTGTTTTACTCCTACTTTAAACCCTCCCCACACCCTCTGGTTTTCCCTTAGTCGTACACCCTACCCCCCTAATTCCTTTTCCCACCCCTCTGATCTGATCTTATTAACCCCTGCCCCCCTTTTTTCATCCCTAGCTTTACCTTGTGTATTTCCGCCTGTTGCAGCACAAGCTCTGCTTTTTCATCCCCGGGGGTCGGGACCGGGGGCAGTGGGCTGCACCTTAGCCCCTGTGCAGCTCCTCCGCTTGGGGGGCCTTGGACCGGGTAGAGTCCTGGGATGCTAGAGCCTTCACTGGCTTTAGCGGCTTTTTTCAGCAGTTTCCCCCCTGCTTTTGGAAGCGGCCGCTTTCTTGCCGCTTCCCAGCTGTTCGGCAGCTTTGGGCCGCTTTTGGGCGGCGCACAAGGAGCGCTAGCCTCGCGCCGTGCTCCGTCCGTCCGTCCGTCCGACCCCCCCCCCCCGTCTGATTGGCGGCTTATGCCGCTTCCTCCCAAGGAGGCTTCTCGACTGCCTTGCGAAGCAGCTGCTTTCTCGCTGTTGCACTGGAGTTGAAGGTATGGTTGCATATGTGAGTGGTTTGGCGGCAAGCTTAGGAGCTTGATTGACGGTTAGGCATTGGTTTAAAAAATTGGTTGGTGGAGGGGTATTGGATTGGCTGTGCGTGCCCCTCCAATGCTGCTGCTGCAAGGGTATTCCATTAAAGGAATCTAGGGGTTCACCATGCTCTTGTCCAAATCCTTGTCAAGGGGCTAGGGTCATGCAAGAGCCCCTGGGAGCATTTGGGGAGAGGTGAGGGCCTGGCACCCAGCTCTATTCTCTCCCCAAAAATGTTTTCCCTTACTGACTTCGCAGGCTTGCGGATGTCAGTTCTGTCCCTGGGCGGGGACAGATAGTCACAACCATTGCTTAAGCCAGGGCTGTCTTAAGCCCATCCAGCGCCCTGGCGCTAAGGTCCCTCCAGCGCTCCCCTCTGCAAGTGCAGCACCAAAGCGATCATGCTGAGGCAGCCACCTTCTATGAGCTGGTGGGCTACAGGCAGCCCCCTCCCGCCTTGCTGGCCAAACCAGTTCCTGAGCGACCAGACTTGGCTCCAGAGCCTCTCCAAGGACCCGGGAGTGCCAAGCGGACTGCGGCAGCAGCGGGAGGCCACCTCCGAGGACTCTGCGCTGCGCCTCCTCCTCGTTTCCCCAGTGCTGGGTTCCGCTCAGTCAAGCTTCGCCGCCAGCGCGCACACCACGGGACCAGCAAGAGCTGCTTGGGCGCTGTGTGCGCGCTGGTGGCAAAGCTCGAATGAGTGGAACCCAGCGCTGGGGAAACGAGAAGGAGGCACAGCGCGGAGTCCTCAGAGAGGGAGAGAGACGCGGCGCAGCCTCTCAGCTCGTGGAGCGCAGTCCTGGCCAGATCGCCGGAACCCTGCGCTCACTTGGCGCCCTTCCAGCGCCCGGCGCCGTGGTTCTCTGCACCACTTGCCTCTATGGCTAGGACGGGCCTGGCTTAAGCAACCACTCACATTTTGTATTTTAAGAAAGTTGTGGCCAAAATTATGGCAGAAACCTTAAACAATAATCCTGTGTGAAGTGTGAATTTATTTGAGGGTGTCTTGGGAACCTCGACACGCAAATGGCAAATGTGGATCATGTTGTGTCATAGCGTGTAATCTTTCTTGCCACAGTGCTGGGAAACAAAAGGGAGAATTGTGTCTTGTTTGTCTAACATGCCCTTGATGCAAATTAGAAATCCTTCCCAATTAAGATATCGTTAAATTTCCTTTGTTAACAAATTTTAAACAATGAATTAAGTGGTTGGGGTGATCATTGTTCATCTAACAAACAATTAACCTGATCTGAACCAGAGTTTGAAGAAACCCAATAAGAGCCTCTATTTCCCCAAGCTTCCTGCCTTTTCTTCTTCCTCCCTTTTACCCCCAAGCTCCTCTTGAAATGAGGCAGGGCATCTGGGAATGCTAACACAGCACCTTCCAGACTAGAGCAAACTGTTCCTCAGAAGCAGGGCTGGAAATTCACATGGGCCTTAACGGCATGTAACAGTTCAGAATGACTGCAGCCTCAGAAGAGGTCAGGCAGACAAAGCCACAGAGGCTGTTGCTGCACCTCAGATGGTTTTGTTCACATGGATGAACTTCCATTTGCAGTGGAGTAACTGTTCAATGGGGTTGCCAGACTCTTCGTCAGAGCTTGCTCCGGTGCTTCAAACAACAGCTTAATCCGCAAGCGGTAGTTTGGGTTCTTTTTGGTCAATCGGCAACTCAGCTGCTCAACCTGATGTGCAGAGCTATCCTTGTCGTTAGGTGATCCCAGGTTGAGCATTTAGGGTGCCTTCATAGAAGAAATATTTTGTCCACATAGTGACGGGGTCAGGATTATACATTTCACTCTGCCATATTTTTGGACATAGGTGCATTTATTTGGGTGAATGAATAGAGCCCCACAATAAAGGTTGTACACAGTCCACCATTGTTCTCTTCTAGAGAGCGCCTGCCAGTCATAGAGATGCTAGTGGCCAGATGGGCAAAATAATCTAGATGTGTCTGGCTCTAGAATAGGGATGGTGAACCTATGATACCTTGCTTGTTCCACTGCTCGTGCATTAGAAGCACATTCATTTCATTACTCACATTTGTTTTTGTTTCCATATATAAATTTTATGAAACAATTTATGAAATAAATAAAATTGATTCACAGGGGGTGTTCTCTTTTTTAAACTTCCCTCAGCTAATTGCAGAAGGCCGTTGAATCACATGGTGGGCTTTCCTGGGAAAAATAAAAAGACTGTTGCCAGGATGAAGCCACCAAGAGGACCTACAGTGTCCCCTGAAAACCGTCTGGGTGATAAATAGGTAACAAAAGCAAACTCAATTTGTTTTCATTTCTTACTGATAGTGTTTGTTTTGTAATTAATAAAAATTGAACTGAGTAGAGGAAATGATGCCTATTATCAGTGACCAAGCAAGGGTTTCTGTCTTGTATGCAGAGTTACTCTGGAAAGAAATATAAGATTAACAATTAGGAGAAGATTACTTCTGCCTGTGGACAAAACTTTTTCTCCTTATTGTCTGCTTAGTGGAACTGAAGTGAGACAATCAGATTAAAGGCTTCGTTCATTTACACTTTTTCTGATTAATCCCTCCTTTTCCTGATTATTATTGACAACATCAGAGTGTACAATAACCTTAACCTGTTTAGCTTTCATGAATATAAATGTGTCTGTCCATCAATCACATTTGCATTTGCAAAATGTCCTTCGTACAAGGACTTGGGAACTGGAAGGCAATCAATAGACATAACATTGGTTAGTCTTGATTCAATGAAAAAATGACCAGCAGGTATTTCAGAATGCATGCCTTCAGACTAATGCACACACCTATAGTTTGTGTGTTTGTAAAAATAAAAAAGTGGGTCAGTGTGAATTGGAATGTCAGCAGATTCATTCAAAGTGGTTCACTGTGAACCTCGATGCGGCAAACGGTTATGTACAGCAAATAAAAAATCCCTCAGGCTCAACATTGCCTTAACAGTTCTGCCAAACTCTCATACGATTCCCTGAAAACACTGTTTGTCATGAAATGCCAGTGTTTCCCAGACTTCTGATGCACCCTTTTCCCTATATTAACATGAGATGCCCTCAGACAGAGGAGCCAACTGTTTTGTGTGGGTCTCTGATGTATATCTGGACCATAGCTGTCAAGTTTGTTGTGACGTGGGGTTTGTGATTTCAGCTCTCTTGACATAACATGCTGGAGACAGTTCTCTAGTAACAGCTCTTTATTAAAGTGAACAAGACTGAAGACTGAGGAGAGGAAAGCTACGCCTCAGCTGATCTATATGTCTCTTCCAAACTTGCCCATTTTCCAAGGTCACATAATAGGACACAGGTCCACTAGCCCGGGTGATCACACCGGCCACCCACCGCGGACCTCGTGAATAGTTCCTCACCCAGACCAGATCTTCAGGGGCGAGATACCTTGTTGTGTCAGTCTCAGCCTGGGGGGTTGCTCTTGAATTACGGTTTGGCATTTTACCTGGGTGGACATAATCCAACACCGTTACCAGTCTTCTACCTAAGAGCAGCTCGGCTGGCGACTTGCCCGTCGCAGTACACGGCGTCGCATGCTGCAAAAATAACATTCGCGCAATGCGAGCCGACCAGTTACCCTCCATTAAGCGCGCAATGGATTCTTTGGCTGTTCTTACCATGCGCTCAGCCTGCCCATTGGAGGATGGGTGAAAGGGCGCGGATGTGACCCCTCTTATAAAGTTATCAGCCAAGAATGCCCTGAATTCTTGGGATACAAAAGCTGCCCCATTATCTGATACAATGGTCTCAGGTAACCCGTGGGTAGCAAACAGCTGCCTCAACACCTTGATTACGGCAGCTGATGCCATGCTAGGGACCATCGCCACTTCTAACCATTTGGAATATGCATCAACGATAACCAAAAAGACCTTCCCTTGGAATGGCCCAGCAAAATCTATGTGCAGCCGGCTCCAGGGAGTCCTGGACTGCTCCCACCAGTGGACTGGTGCTCTGGCCACTTCTGGCCGCACCTCTTGGCATGCCTTGCATGTTCGTACCCATTGTTCTATGTTCTGGTCCATTCCAGGCCACCACACATAACATCGGGCTAGCGACTTCATCCTGACCATTCCCGGGTGTCCCATGTGAAGCGTCTCAAGAACCCTGTTTCTCAGTGGTGCTGGGATGATCACCCTATCTCCCCATAGGAGACAACCCTTATGCATGGACAATTCGTGCTGCCTTGTCGCATAAGGCCTGAATTTTTCTTCATGCGGACCACCTGGCCACCCCCTCCCCACCCAAGTGAGCACACGGGAGAGAACAGCATCTTTCCTAGTTTTCTCAGCTATATCCGTAGCTGTTACAGGAGCCCCCGGAAGTGTTTCTAGCATCATAATGTGCTCCGCCGGAGCAGGATCCTCATTGCTCCCGCCAGGAAGGGGCAGTCGACTCAGCGCATCAGCATGGCACAACTGTTTCCCCGGCACATGGGTCAAGGTGTACTGGAACCCATTCAGGAATATTGACCAACGCAACATTCTGGGGGAGAGAATTTGTGGCGTTTGTTTGTTTGGGTTGAACAACCCTAACAGTGGTTTGTGGTCCGTTTCAATGGAGAAATGGCGACCGTACAAATAATCATAGAACCTTTTGATTCCGGACACAATAGCCAGTGCCTCTTTATCAATTTGAGCATAGTTGCGCTCTGTGGGCGACAACGTACGGGAATAGAAAGAGATGGGCTTTTCCGACCCATCCGGTTCCCTATGACTCAGCACAGCCCCCAGACCGTATTGAGAGGCATCACATGCCAGGACCAGCGGCTTTGACTCATCATAATGAGCAAGGACGCTCCTGCTACTCAGCATTCCTCGCAAGGAGTCAAAAGCCTTCTGCTGCTCCCGCCCCCATCGCCACACATTCTTTTTCTGCAATAGTCTATGTAATGGTTCAGCTACCGAAGCTTTCTGGGGTAAGAACGAATGATAAAAGTTAATAAGTCCCAGGAATGACTGCAACTCCGTCTTGTTCTGTGGTCGTGGTGCCTCGATGATGGCCTTAATCTTAGCATCTGTGGGGTGGATGCCTGATGCATCAATTTTAAACCCCAAGAAATCCACAGTTGGCACCCCAAAACTGCATTTTTCTTTTTTCAGTTGCAACCCCACCTCCTTGAACTTGAGCAACACTGCACGGACACGCGCAACCAGTTCCTGTGGGTCTTTTCCAGCAATCAAAACGTCATCAAAAAATGGCAAGACCCCCGGCAGACCTCTTAACAGGCGTTCCATGAGCCCTTGAAAAATCCCTGGGGCCACACAAACTCCGAACTGTAATCTGTTAACTCTGAACGCCCCTTTATGTGTGACAATAGTCTGTGCTTCCGCTGATTGTGGGGTTACTGGCAGCTGTTGGTAAGCTTGTGCCAGGTCAATTTTGGCGAACACCTTGCCCCCAGCCAGTTTAGCCAACAGATGTGATACGACTGGAATGGGGTATGAGTTTCCCCTGAGTGCCTTATTGATAGTACATTTGTAATCTGCACATATCCTGACTTCCCCATTTGCTTTAAGGGGCGTGATGATTGGAGTCTCCCACTTAGCAGAGTCCACGGGTGAGAGAACTCCCTGCTTGACCAATTTATCCAGCTCTGCCTCGATCTTGGGTTGCAGTGCAAATGGCACTCGCCTTGGTTTGAGTCGGATTGGGGCCACCCCGGGGTCCAACTCGAAGTCAACTGGGGGCCCTTTATAACAACCCAGTTTTCCATTAAAGAGACCAGCAAATTCCTTGCATAATGCCTCGCTCATCTCAGGGCAGGTTTGGGTTGAATTAAGCCCTGAGATACTCAGTCCCAGGGCGGGGAACCAGTCAGTGCCCAGGAGACTGGGGCGACTGCCCTTCGCAATCACCAGTTTGAGTACAGCCTGTTTGTCCCGGAACTGTACTCTCACGGCACACATTCCCAAAACATGGATGCGGCCTGCTGAGTACGACTGCAAGGTTGCCGGGAAGGGCTCCAGAGGGGGCAACTTACCCCTGAGGAAGAATGTCTTCGCGGTCTGGTCCGACACGATGGTGAATGCAGATCCGGAGTCCACCTCCATGTCGCACTGCTGACCCTCAATCTTCACCTTGACGTGTGCCTTGCCTTGCGCTGGAAACTGCACGGCCCTCCCGTTGATCTCCGTTACGTAGTGGCAGTCCTTTAGAAAACGAGTTGCTGTGGGCGGTCTGCGATGCTCCAGTCTAGGTGCTCCTGTTGCTCCCGCCGCCGCCGATCTACAGACCCTGGCGATGTGACCCGTCTTTCCGCACGTCCGGCACATAGCATCCCTGAAACGACAACTCTTCCGCTCATGGTTTCTGCCACAACCTGGGCAACTGCCTCGGCGATCTTTGTGCACTGTGCAGGCCTGACGCACCAACTCGACCCCACGGACTGGGCTCTGGCTCGGAGTAGCCTCTAGCTCGTCCATGGCATGTGCAACTTCTATCTGTGGCTTAGTGGCCTTGCGACTGGCATCAAGCTCCTCTCTTTCATAATTCTCCGTGGCGGTGGCCTCCTTCAAGGCTGAAGCAAGGGTAACCTCTTCTTTAGCCACGATGCGTCTTCTGGCTTTCTTGCTGCTCAGACCACCAATAAACCGATCCAGGAGAGTCTCTTCCAGATTTTGGAAGCCGCAGTGCTGAGCGAGCTTCCGGAGTTCAGCCAGAAATGTGGATACAGACTCCCCAGCATGCTGCTGCCTCTTATGGAACTCCATCCGCCGGGCCATCTTGGTCTCAGTAGGCGCCAAGTGGCTTGTTAGGCAGGCAAGAATATCTTTGAGAGATGTCTCACTCAGCTTCGCTGGAGCAAGTAATGCCTTGGCCAGCTTGAAGGTCTCGGGCCCACAGTAGCTCAGGAATGTGGCCCTTCTTTTGCTGGCATCGGTGATCCCTTGAGCCACTGCAAAGAACTCGAAGCGTTCGACGTAGTCTTCCCATGTGTGGGGCTCTGATGGCTGGAAGGGCTCCAATACCCTTGGACTCTCCATTGTCCTAGCTGGCCAGTGAGTCTTGTTCTAAGCTGCAATCCGGACTCTGAGGCAGGGCTGTGTTTAACCGCTCCTCAGCATTCCGGATCCCATCCTCGTCGCCAGTTGTTGTGACGTGGGGTTTGTGATTTCAGCTCTCTTGACATAACATGCTGGAGACAGTTCTCTAGTAACAGCTCTTTATTAAAGTGAACAAGACTGAAGACTGAGGAGAGGAAAGCTACATTTATAGGGACAGGGGACTAGCTAGGAAGGGATACATTTTGGAGGGAACAATATCAAGCAATCACAGTGCTGCCTTTTGGAGGAAACCAATAAGACAGAGGATCCAAATACAGCAGCTTAAATGAACCAATAGTAGCTGTACCCTCTGGAACCAAAAGGCAGTTACTTTATTCTAATGCAAATACAGACAATAATAATACAGATATAAAATCCTTTGACTCAATACACAACAAAGTTCTCCCCCTTTTTAAGGGAAATTCCCTTATGCTGAATAGGCTTCCTCGCAAGAAAAGGGAAAACTTGACAGCTATGATCTGGACTGGAAGCAAGTGAATGATCCAATCCTCACACCAGATACAGGAACATCCTATCCCCTGCTGAAGACTGATTGGAAACAGCCTGGTCCACACAGTTCCAATGAGGGGCGGGGCAGGGCGGGGGGGGGGAACCATTTATACCTCCCTGGATCCCTTGTGCTAAATAGAGAGGTGCCTTATTTGAGGTCCGACAATTTGTTGTCCGCTTAGCCCCGTATTGTCAATTATGACCTCCAGCAGCTTCCCCCCATCACCTACTTCCTGATTCTTTTAACTCAGGGTTGGGGAAGTGGTGTAGTAATAGGGGGGTGGGGGGGCGCCACCCCAGGCAGCAGGCTGGGGGGGGGCAGCAGGCTGGGCGGGGCTGACCATCTGCGACGGCCACCGCCAGGCGACACGGCCACCACCATGGAGGAGAAGCCCTGATGCAAGCGAGACTGCCTCACTCCACGGCTTGCTTGCAGGGTTTGCCGCGGTGCTGCAGCGCATGCCTCCTGTGCGCGTATATGCCATGTGCCACAATGCATGCATCGCGCATCGCGACGCATGCGTCGTGACATGCCTTCGGGTTTGCTGCTACGCCGCTGGGTTGGGGAATGTGTGGCTCTCAGGTTATTGTTGGGTTCCAACTCGCATCAGTCCCAGATAATATGGCCATGGGAACTGTAATCCAATAACCTATGAAGTGTTAGTAGAGTAGCTAAATTGCAGCTAGGAAGCCAACACCATGTGGAATACTGACTCTTCTTAAAATTAAATCAATGCCCAAACACTTGTTAAAACATTCAAAAAACTTTTCCTTGCAGAACATATAACTAAAGAAGAATATATGCAAAGTATCTGCATTCACATCCTTATCCAAGCATGGGCTTATTTTTTCTTAGTTGAAGATGACAGCTTCTTCCCTTAAACCTTCAAACAAATGTAATAGGATACCTCCCATGTGACCAAATTCTACCAATCACATGAGAGTTACTGGAGAAAAACCCAGTAATGCATTTAAGCATTCTCAATTTCAGTAAGTTAAATCACTGTACTGTACTTAACATGGAGGCCCTCAGGTTCCCCATCCCTGGAATTACCAAGGACTGAATTTGGGATCCTCTGCAGGAAAGCGTTTACCACTGAAATAGGTTCTTTCATCAAACTAGGAAGCGCTTGCTTTTGTGAGGATGGATTATGACACACAGTTTCGGAATGGGTGCAATATACCAATACCATTCAGCTTGTTTTCCAATGTTGCGTCCATTCACAGAGAAGAGCCTTCCCAGTGGATAATGCAACATGCATTCTCATTCACTCTTGGGTGGTTCCAGTAAAGAATTCACAAAAACAAAGAGGCAGTTATTGCTTAAGTCTGGCTTGACACCCTGACCTTAGCTGGGACTGCTGTGCCAACAAAACAGAAATAAAAAGGTGCAAATTAAAACCAATTATTATCAACCTGAAGTGTGAGATGGAACTGTGAAATTCCTGGCTTTTATCAGCAAAACCCTCTGCGCTTTCCTAATAGCAAACTCTTTGGCAGCCAAAGACATTTGTAACATAAATAGTAAAAAGTTTCCTTTGTTTCTTTCCTTTTGTGCCGAGGAAAGCAAAGCGGATGGAGAGAAGAGGAATTAGCCATTTAATTATTTAAAGAGCGTGGGAGAAGCAAAAAGACTGACACAAAAAAAGAGTGCTACTGTTTAAATTAGCAATTAGGAACTTCTCTGAGTATATATTTTAAAGAGAGAATATGCCAGCAGCATAATGTGCTTTTGAAGGTCTTGGCCTTTCTTAATTTAGTGTATGATATATAGGAGCTATAGAGCTCGGTGTTGCTTCTGCATTGGTTTCCGGATGCTGGAAGGCAGCAGACTGAGAATCAAAACAAAACAAAACAAACAAACCCACAAGATATGGGAAGAAGTAAAAGAACAAAGATATTAAAAACCTTGGTGAGAAACTAAGTGAAATGACGGTTTGGGCAAAATGACAAGGTGTTGAGGACAACCAGGAATGGAAGGGAAATAATCCTGTACAACAGAGTAAGAGAACATTTTCCATCCATCTTTATAACATGTACTGGAGTTGTGATCGTATGCAGAAAACTCCTATACATACAAAGACTCATTTGGCTGAAGGGAGCTATTTGGGGCACCCATTTCTTTACACTGATGCAACATGCACCCAGCTCTGGAATAGGGCTGCTCTCTGAATCAAGAAATGCACTTAGGGGTTTGTTTTGTTTTCTGTTTTCAAATGTCACGTCACGAACAATGCATGTCCTTTCACAACCGCAACAGCCCATTAAAATCTGATTTAATTAATATCCCACTGTTAATAAAACATGTTGATCAATCAAAGTCTCTTTCAGATCTAAGATGGTGGCATGGTCAAGATCTGGAATATAAAATAATTATTCCCCTCCCCACCCCGAGAGCATCTCTGCGGATGCAAAGGTATGTCTGAGGTCTTTCTTGTTCAGGATCATTCAAGCATGCAAAAAGCGGATACAGAGAAGTTTTTCTTCCTTTCTCATAATACTAGGACCTGTGACCATCCAATGATACTGAATGTTGGAAGTTTCAGGACAGACAAACGGAAGTATTTATTCACATAACACATAGTTACAACTATGGAATTCGCAACTACAAATAGTAATGGCTACCAGCTTAGACGGCTATTAAAGGAGCTTAGACAAAGTCCTGGAGGATAAGGCTATCAATGGCTATTAGTTCTTTTTCTACTTGTCCTGTTACAGACAGAATGCTTCTGAATACCAGTTAATAGGAAGCTACAAGTGGGGAAAGGATTGTTGCCCTAAGGTTCTGCTTGTAGCCTTCCCAAGGGCATTTTTTCAGCCACTGTAAGAACAAAATGCCAGATTGGATGGGTTTGTGGTCTGATCCAGAAAGGCTCTTCTTATTCTCTTAATCATTATCAGATGATCTGCAATTCAGGTTCCTATTAAAGGATTGGGCCCATTCTCCCCTAGCCCCTTTCTACATTTCTGTAGACCTGTTGTAATTATTTGAAGATTTTCTGGTGTTTGAGTGTCAGATAATTAGAAATGAGGTGAGAAAATGCAGAGGGGGCTTTGAAATCCTTTTGTGCTGCCTGCACTCCAGCAGAGCTATGCTTTTGGGGGGGAGGGGGGTTTAAGTCTTTGTAATTTAATTCCTCCTATTCAAATCATCCCGTAAGCAACTTTTAAGAAATGGTTCAAATGTCAAAATTTGGAGCAGATCTATAGGGTGCCTGTAACAAGTTTGGGCAAATGGAAAAGGCTACTTTGCAGGGTGAGGAGTAGGGACTGCAGAATGTTAGTCAAGAGGATGAAAAAGATTTGTTGCAGTTATTAGAAAACAGCCCTCCAAGCTAAACCTACTTGAACTTTCTTCTGGACATTTTAATGGTGATAACAATGTTGAGGCAACTTCTGTCCTGGCTTGCTGCCAAGCCCATCCACGTCATCTGCAAATAAGGTGAACCTTGCCTGGCACACCATTAGCAGCCGTTGTGATGTCTCAGTGGTTGAACAAAGTGTAAAGATTTGTTTTTAAAGGATAAAATGGGCTGTACTGAAACACACTCTTTTTTTAAAAAATCATTTTGGTTATTTACTTGGCAATGTCTTGTGAACTTTGCATTTGCAGGCTCTTTTCCATCTTTAAATATATATATATTAACCTTCCTCATTCCAGTGATGGTCAAGACCTGGGCTGTCACCGATGAATGCTGCTTCTATACCAGTCTCCCTTCTGAATAGCAGGGCTGAGCCTATAATGAAGTGGAATGAGACATTTGTCTCAAGTGACAGGCATAGGAGTGGAAGATCAGTGTCCCCTTGCTTCCCACAACACCCACCGATATACAGCAGGGGTACCATGAGTTCCATGGCACCCTTGAAGTCTTCTCCTAGGACTCACGAAGCCTGTGAGCCCAACCACTCACTGCCCTCTTGGTCATGAATGGGTGATGGTGCTTACTCTGAGGGACAGCTCAGTTGGTAGAGCATGAGATTCTTAATCTCAGTGTTGTGGGTTCAAGGCTGAAAGATTCCTGCATTGCAGGGGGTTGGACTAAATGATTCTTGTGGTTCCTTCCAACTCTACAATTCTATGGTTCTACGATTCTTTCTTCCCTTGAAAAGTAGAGTTGAAGGAGGCAGCGGAAAGAATGGCCATCTTCTCCATTTCTTCTTTCAGATCTGTGTACCCGTGGACCTAGAAAACTTGATGGCCCCTTATATACACAATATCTATACACATACAGGCAAAGGACTCCCCCCAAAAAATGCAAAAGTCAAAAGTACAGACAGTTGAATCTTACACTTAGGGTGGAACATCAGCCTACAGTACACCTGAGGGCAGCATACTAGTTTAGTAGGTTCTGGAGAAGTTAGTAGATTGTTGCTGCTCTTGGCTGTGGCATCAGTAGCCACCTCATACTGTAGTCTAATGGTAGAGCCGGCCCTGAGAGAGACACCTACAACCTTCCCCCAGGAAGATTATTATAGGCAGGGGAGAGCATTAAAATGCACAGGCCTTCAACTATAGTCTGAAATAGTGTAGCCTAGCAAAAATACCGCCCCATGTGACTGCTCTGATAATTGGTTTATCTGCTCTAGAAGTGCAGGAGTACGATAAACCAGTTGTTTTCAGCATAGGTCTTTAATATTTTACTCCTGTCATGAAGCAAATAAACAAAGATGACTCGAATATGATAATAAAATGAATTCAGAATGCACAGATGCACAAACAATTTACATAAGCAGAATGGGAAAATAAATCCTGAATTCAAGCAAACATACTCCAGAGAAATACAAAGTGACAGTGTGTGTGTGTGTGTGTGTGTGTGTGTGTGTGTGTGTTTATACACATAGTACATTTGAAATATAACTCAGTATGAACACTGAAAAGGTAATTAAATATGGCCTATTTTGTATGCTGAACCAGAAATGTTGGCTTTTCGAAATTGAAAAGAGGATGTAATGGTTTGCTGAACAGCACCTGTGGACACTGAAGAGTGTGGCCCGTTCTGCGAAAGGAAATGGTCAAATGTGTACGGGGAGAGGAAGACAAAAGGAAGGCTTATTGCTGTAACTAATATGCAACCACAGGACCACCGTGCCAGGGGTAACACACACACCAAATTACAAGGACACTGAGCAAATTTGTTAGCTACACCAGCCCAAAGTTATTTATTACCAGTGTTTTCTGAAATCTTGGCCAAAAGCACTTAAGGCACATATTTCAGCCTCTAGTTAGGTGGTCCTGGAAGCTCAGCTTCACATTTGGAGTTATGAATATATATATATGCAAGAGGACAGAGCAAAACAAACAGATCCCACAAAAGAAAGGCATGGATATTATGTTTTGCTCGGTCCTCTTGTTTAGAGAGATAAGCATATTTGTCATGTTTCTGTCAGGTTTCCAAAATGTAATAGCATTCTGGTGACTCAGCATATGTCATCATGCAATCTGCTTTCTTTCTCCTGCTAATCCTAGAGTTGTCAGAGTTAGGAATGGTGCCTTGGTAAGGAAAAGAGGTTCGTTTCCCCAGAAAAGTGAAGCTATGGCTGTACCTTAAGACTTAATCCGGTGAGCTACTTTTCAACAACACCAGCTCATAGGATCCTGCGTAACGAGAATCCTGCTACTGGCACAAAGGCATAATTTGCACCGCTTCCCCAGTGCTAGGAACCGATCCAAGCATTTCCCCAGCTGCTGTGCTGCACATGGAGCTTACTTTGGCTTTCGTTAAATCCAGGGAATTTTGCAGTGGCCTCTCACACAACACCCCGAGAGCCTATATTGTATGTAACATATATCAAAGGTACCAAGATGTCTCTGATTACCAGAATATACTTCCCCGTTTAAAAGAGTACAGTTCCCTAGAAGCCCATAGGATGGGTATTACATACACACTCCAGACAGCTGCAGCTCGTTTTACCATGTTTATCTTTGAAATCTAAATGTACTAGAATGAAACCAGAAAAGGCAAACCTGCAATCTGGAATATTGCCTCTGATTATTGTTTGCATATTGCTTTAACAGCTGGGACAACTTTCTTCAGGAGCTCCAGGGCATATAAAGAGCTCATTTTTGCAAGAAAAGGCCTCTCATTCACTTCAGAGTCAAGACAGTGTTGCTTGCATGCAAGCTCCATGCACAACGTAATTTTATCAGCAAACCACTGGAGCAAGAATTTTCATATGCAAATATATTTTCGGTTCTTTCGTTGCAGGGGGAAGAGGAGGTAGAGGGGAACACCTGAGAGGAGGAGCCACCGACCAGGGCCGGCACGTCCATTAAGGCGAACTAGGCAATTGCCTAGGGCGCCAAAATGGAGGGGGTGCTGGCATGAAGGGGAGTGCTGCTAGCTTCGCAGGACTCACTCTGCCGTGCGGCTGCTACACCCCGATGCCACATACCCGCGTCCAGGGTGAGCGGCAGCAGTGACGCCGGTGCAGCCCAGGCATGCCCGGAGTGCCATGGGCAGCAGCGTGTGGAGGACACGTGGGGCGAGAGCAGCCCCTTCCCGCGGAGCCAAACCTTCGGCTCCAGGCACAATCACTGCGCTCTACTTCTCAGGCAGGCTGGAGCAGCTGCTGTTGTGCCCGGGGGTCCGTGGCTGAAGCCCGAGGGCGGCCAGAGCAACCCAGCCGTCGACGTCGCAGGTAAGCGGGAGGGGCGCTGGGAAGGGAAGGGGGTGAAGGCTGGGCCAGCCCCGCGCAGATTGCACAGATGTGTAAATAAAACCATATATCCGAAAGGCACAACAGTCTGCACTGCAGTGACCTTGATTCCAAGGAAACCCTGGCTAAGCGCTGAAACCCTGAAATCTCTCACCACTCAGAGATTGGGCTGCATCCACCAGAGTGCCCACTTCAGCCTCACCACCTTACCAAAAGGCAAAAATAAGGATAGTGCATTTCTAGAATAAGGTAAATAGGAACAGCTTTAGCATATGGAATAGCAAGGAATAAATGTGCTTGGGCTCTGTAGAACATTTAACTGCTCATTATCTCTCTCTTTTTTTTTACACACACACACACACACACACACACACACACACACACCTTTTCCAATTTGCACTTATGTTCACAGGATCTGCTTTTTCATCTTACAACAAATGATGGCTTCTGGAACCAAGATTAAAACAAGTACCAGCAAGTGGAAAGTCTCCTAATGAGGCCTAATTGTTATTTAACTGAAAACCTATGTATAACCTATTCCCTTTCCCCCAGCCCCCAAAAAGATCATTTAATTCCACAAAACATTAATTACATCCTGTCATACAAATGTCTACAAGATACACGCTGCTGCAAAAAAGGAATTAAATAAGAGCCATGTTAACAAGGTTTTTAAAAAGTGCTTTCTGTTTCCACCCACCTACTCACCCACCCCACACCTTTGAAAACACTCAATTTGGAAATACAGCTTTGCTAGGATTTACATACGCAGGTCTGGCAACTCTGTCATATTTACTGGAAGCATGACAAATGAAATGTTGAGGTTCTCTCGCAGACAGCAAATTGTTTGCAAACATAGCCGCTCCAGGGAAATGAACGATTTCCATCTCCCTGGCCTGATGCAAGGTGATCTGAGTAGACTAAGACTGCACAGGTAATTAACCTGGACCAAATTAACAGCAGGATTAACAGCCCATGGGTTGTATCCAGATAAATGATATCTAGAACAGACTCGTGGCAATTAATAAACCTAAGTTAGCCATGTCCACTAATTTTAATGGGTTTACTCTGAGTAGGGTTAACATTGGCGAGGACCCACGATTTCAGTAACCCACAACTTCTTGCATATTGCATTTAGGGTGGTTTCTTCACATACCTGGAAATGGGCTCTGGCTTCATATATGGGGACGGGGCAAAAATTGTGGAGCTGCTACAAGGTGTGGTTTGCAGGAGGGTGGTTACACAAGACAGGGCCTTCACAGTGCTGGCCCCTCAACTTCCTTTGGAGAAATATGATTGTTTCTGCTTTTAGTTCTGTTGGCGCAAAGGACTTCTGCACATGCGATGTAAATTCCTCTCCCTCTCCTGTCTTCTCCAGCTGTCCTGCGTGCAGTTCAAAGCCAGTTCCGCTTGGTAGGGGATCTTCTGGAGCACCGTTTGAGAGCATGTAGAGGGAGGAGAGGAAACTGAAGCCCTGTTGCTCCAGTGGAACATTGTTGGCACAGCACGGGATACAGCCCATGTTTATAACTGGCCAAGTTAAACAAGAGAAAATTATGACTGACTCAGCCCTTCAGATTCTCAACTCCACAGCCAGGGCAATCCAAGGGAGACTGTCTGGAAGCAGTTTCTCTAATTGTGGCTTGTTTAGTTTGGTCATTTTAATGGCCAACCCAGTCTGACTTGGCTCCCTTTAGAGCTCTTGCACCTCAGAAACAGCTAAATGGGCTGTCGTTTTCCTTTGTTTTCGCTTTGTTTGGTGGAGAAATTTCTGTCTGAATCAGATAATGCTTTCATTGCTTTCAGCAAGGATAATAAAATAGCACAAAGTTAAGGTATAAATGGCAGAATACTGTTATGCAGAATCCCCCATGCAGAATCCCCACCAGCTAGGAATTAGACCTCTTGAATATCTTGCCGGCTACAGATTGGGAGGGCGGTATTTGGAAAAGAGGCCCACAGTGGTCCCCCTTCCTGACTGGGTCCAATGCACAGTGAGTTTGGGGGATTTCGCTTGTTTTTACTGGGTTCTCTAAATTATTGATTTGCTAGCCACATCGAGTCTGTTCAGAGATGGCATAGAATATTTTAAATAAGAAAGAAAGAAAGAAAGAAAGAAAGAAAGAAAGAAAGAAAGAAAACTTTGTGCAGCTGCCCAATTTCTTGCCCTCTGCATTTCAGTCCAACTCAGAGAATGACCTGTTATTCACAGTACTTCTAGCTCCTGCAGAATTTAACACATCCTTTAAGGTCCCCTGCTACTGATGCTTCCCATCCTGTGATTTGCAAAGGCTGTTAACATAATAGAACCAGTTGTGAAATTGGATGGGTAGAGAATTAACACTAACAGCCCATTTCTATCCAAATTGACTGAAAGTAAATTCCACTGAGTTCCATGGGACATACTTACTCCTCTCTAGTAAATACCCTTGCCTTTAGCTGCTGAGATATGTTTAAGGATCTACCTTTATTCTCCGTTTTAAATAGAATTTTTTGTGTTGTATTGTGCCTTTGTTTTATTTGATTCTCAACTGTACCATTGTTTTGTTGCAATCTGCCCAGGGACTTTATGATGAAGGGTAGGTAATAAACCCTATAAATAAATAACAAATAATCAGTGAGCAAAGGGTTGCACACTTGACGAGGGAAAAACATTTTAGCTGTAAGGACATAAGATGAGTCTGCTGGATCAGGCCAGTGGCCCATCGGGTCCATCATCCTGTTCTTACAGTGGCCAACCAGATCTCCATGGGAAGCCTGCAAGCAGGACCTGGGTGCAATAGCACTCCCCACCACCACCACTTCTGATTCCCAACAACTGGTATTCAGAAACATACTGCCATCAACAGCGAAACATAACCATCAAGGTTGGTAACCACTGATAGCCGTGTCCTCCACAAATTTCTTTTAAACCCATCCAAGATGGTGGTCGTCCCTGCCTCTTATAGCAGAAAATCTGATAATTTAACTATGCACTTTATGAAAAGCTATTTTCCTTTGTCTGCCCTGTTTATCCTCCACCATTCTGTTTCACTGGATGTCCCTGACATCTCGTGCCATGCGAGAAGGAGAAAAAACTTCTCTTTATCCAATTTCTCCACACAGAGCCTTATTTTGCACACCATTCGTTACTCAGTTTAGAGGTGGGAGTGGGGCAGAGATAAATTAAGCCATTTTCACCCCTCTATAAAGTGATGCTACCACAGCTCTGGGAGCCCAAAGTAAAACAAATAGCTTGCATATCATTGACATGTTGTGGCTCTCCACCTGGATGCTCTTGAAACTATTTCAGGTTCACCAGAAAGTATTCCTAGGGGTGACAGAAATCAGAACAGCAACCTATTCCATTTCAGGAACTTTCAGCTGAACTTAATTAAACACAGGTGCAGGCAAGCTACAACAATGCCCCATCTTTTGCATGTTCCTAAGCACTTCCCAGCATTCAAATAAATCTATGTGCAAAATGCCTTCACAGAATTATTTGGTGGGGAAATGTCATGCTGTGCAAAGGAATTTTCTGAAAAGGTATGCACAAAATATGTGTATCTCTTCCCTATTCAGAGACAGGACAGGGATATCTTTGCCTGATGCTCGTTACCTGATTTGTTTCCCTGCGATGAACTCCCAATTCACCGAGGCTGTCCTCTGAGCGTGTGCAGCAACTGCCTGAAATGTACACACCACAGCTTAACCACTGCCTCCTTTTGCAACTGGATGGAAGTTGATTTGAGGGAAAGTGAAACAAGCAAGATTTCTTCTCAAGAATCTACAGGATACCTATGGATTGTGGCTAATGTCATGTGTTGAACACCAGTGGTGGGGGAGCCAGAGTAACCAGTAACAGGTACACAGCCGGGAATATAATAATTGCCCTGCCAGAACATTTCAAGAGTTAGTCTATTCCAGTACTCCAGCAGTGGCCAGTTACTGGTATATGCTGGGGAAAGCTCACAGACAGGGCATATTTACTCCCAACATCCAGCACAGAAAGGTATACTGCTCTAATCATGAATGCTCCATTTGGCGTGCCATGGCTAATATTCTTTGATAGATCTGTCTTCTGTTGCATCCCAGGCCACTTTGGCAATACAGTCATACCTCGGTTTGTGACCGTAATCTGTTCCGGGGAGCCGGTCACTCCCCGAATCGGTCGCTCCCTGATGCATCGCGTGCGCGAAGCGCCGATATAGCACTTCTGCGCATGCACACGCTGCGCAGATCGCTTCTGCGCATCCGAGTGCCGCGGAACCTGGATGTTCCGCAGTGGTCGGAAACCGAAGCGGTCGCAAATGGAGGCGGTCGCAAACCGAGGTATGACTGTATGTGATTCTGGAAAATCACATGGCATGCTTGGACCCTCCCATATGAGAGCCAGTGTGGTGTAGTGGTTAAGAGCGGTAGACTCGTAATCTGGGAAGCCGGGTTCGCGTCTCCGCTCCTCCACATGCAGCTGCTGGGTGACCTTGGGCTAGTCACACTTCTTTGAAGTCTCTCAGCCCCACCCACCTCACAGGGTGTCTGTTGTGGGGGAGGAGGGGAAAGGAGATTGTTAGCCGCTTTGAGACTCCTTCGGGTAGTGATAAAGCGGGATATCAAATCCAAACTCTTCTTCTTCTTCTTCCCATATGAACTGCCTGATTCTGATGTTATCAGACAGATGAGCATGGGCAAGGATGTGGATCAACAACCAACCCACTTCTGCAAAGTAAGAATTGAAGAGTGTCCATCCAAGGCTGCTATGAGATGTTTTATGTACAAGAAGAAAGACAATAAAACATCTGGAGTCAGATTACACAGGCTGCTTAGACATTTTGAAAGTACATTTTCATCAAGACGTTATTGTTTTTTAGTATCAGCATAAATATTTCTTTATCCTGCAACTGCTAATTATATCAACATAAACTTAATTTGTAGTGATAATCACAGGGCTAATTTTGTACTGCTGCCAAACCTCATAACCAACACTTTGAGGCATCATGTAAATCCAGCCATTAGCAATCACGTAAATGCTCCCATTACCCATTACTGATATTGGCTAAAGAACTTTTTAATTGACTTCTTAAAATTTATGGCAGATGGTGCAGCCTGTGAGCTTGGATCCAGAGAGCTTTTTCCCCCCATTATTCTTTGGCTTGTAAGTGTTTGGATGCCAGACATTGCATGTTGCACAATGCAATGTTTTAGGCTCAACACAAAATGAGAATTTGGAATCGGTAATATGAATCTGTCGCATGTGAAACAGAACCTCTTACCATCGGCACTCTTTTTTAAAAAACAATGTTAAACATAGTATGGACGAAATACATCTCACAGCTCTCTATCGGAATAAACACGACTAGTTCATTGGCTTGGGAATGCTTTGCACAAAATCTCATTTAAAGATTATGAGATGTTCTTCTGATCATTGCCACAACACCTTTACTCACTTACATCTGGCTCCATGAGTCAAGTTGTGTCCTTATCCCCCCACCCACACTCCCCCACCCACATTCCAGAGGCATAAATGGGATGAAGGACCCTTTTGTGCTGCATCAGCTTCCAATACGGTTTTGCACACTTTCCCTTGGCACCAGGATAATTGGCTTCAGGCACACATACACAATGAGGCCAGGCAAGCTGAGAAAGGCGAGCTGATGCTGGAAAACAAGGCTGTGCTGCAACCAAGTTACTGCTATTTCCCGCCCGCCTGGTTAATGGATTAAAATGCAAGTTTTTAGTCGGAAATATTTTGAGATGTGGTATATGCACCCATGCATGGGTTGTGCAAAATAGCTGCCAGTTGCAACCTTCAAAGCTATAGGGAACTGGCCATAGGAGAGGAGAGCCAGTTAGAATGTTATTAGACTGGAAGTGGGATGCTCTAAGTCAGGCTTCCTCAACCTCGGCCCTCCAGATGTTTTTGGCCTACAACTCCCATGATTCCCTAGCTAGCAGGACCAGTGGTCAGGGATGATGGGAATTGTAGTCTCAAAACATCTGGAGGGCCGGGGTTGAGGAAGCCTGCTCTAGGTTCAAATTCCTCTGCGGCCCCAAAGCACAATGGCTGGGCCACTGTTGGGCCATTGCCATCTCTCGGCTTAACCTACCACACAGTGTGGATAAAATGTGGCAGGAGGAAGAACCCACCAACTTCACCTTGAAGTCCTTGGAGGAAGGTTGAGGTAAACATGTAATACATAAAGTTATTCAGGTTAATTCTGACTTGGTTATTTTTTTTTATAAGCATGTTGGCTAAGAAGTTCTGGCTTCATGAAGCATGGACACCCTGAGTGGCATCAGGCATTAGCTCTCACCCACACTAAAGTGACTAATTTTGCAGTGACTAACTTTTGTGAGGATTACTTATCAATGTACACAAAACTCTTTGGGTTTTCAAAGTCCTCTCGTTTTATTTTTACCCCACCAGGGTTGCCCATCTCGCCCTCAGGATTGTGGGAGCTGCAACATGGACGTGCAGCATCACATGCACATACCTGCACATGGTGTGTGTGATGTCACTTCCTGCCACATCAGGATTCCCATTATCTGGGACTAGAGCTACAATCCTAAATTCAGTTAATGGGGAGCAAATCCCACTGGACATGTGTAAATATGCTTAAAGGTAAAGGGACCCCTGACCATTAGGTCCAGTCATGACCGACTCTGGGGTTGCGGCGCTCATCTCGCATTATTGGCCGAGGGAGCCGGCATACAGCTTCCAGGTCATGTGGCCAGCATGACAAAGCCGCTTCTGGCGAACCAGAGCAGCACACGGAAACGGCGTTTACCTTCCCGCTGTACCTATTTATCTACTTGCACTTTGACATGCTTTCGAACTGCTAGGTTGGCAGGAGCTGGGACCGAGCAACGGGAGCTCACCCCGACACAGGGATTCGAACCGCCAAGCTTCTGATCGGCAAGCTCTAGGCTCTGTGGTTTAACCCACAGCACCACTTGCATCCCCTCCTATGCTTAGGAGATAATAAAATAATGCTCTGAACAAACAAAAAACAGGCATTTTCAGAGAACCTATTGAGCACCTTGATTTGTTTGCAAGGAGGCTAGACAATGTTAAATAAAAATAAATATAATGTTAAATAAAATAATAAATGTTAAATAAAAATAATATACATAATATAAAACACAGTGAGACAGCAGACATTAAAAACTTACTGATACAGGGCTGCCTTCAGATCAGGCACAACAAGTGTTTTCCCACAGTTTATGCATTTCCCCAAACTCTTTCCTTAGGTAAAGGTAAAGGGACCCCTGACCATTAGGTCCAGTCGTGACCGACTCTGGGGTTGCGCGCTCATCTCGCATTATTGGCCGAGGGAGCCGGCGTATAGCTTCCAGGTCATGTGGCCAGCATGACAAAGCCGCTTCTGGCAAACCAGAGCAGCACACGGAAACACCATTTACCTTTTACCTTCCCGCTGTAGCGGTTCCTATTTATCTACTTGCATTTTGACGTGCTTTCGAACTGCTAGGTTGGCAGGAGCTGGGACCAAGCAACGGGAGCTCACCCCGTCACAGGGATTCGAACCGCCGACCTTCTGATCAGCAAGCCCTAGGCTCAGTGGTTTAACCACAGCGCCACCTGGGTCCTTACAAAATAAATAAATTGCAAAATAAATAAATAAATCCAATTTTTGCAGAAGTGGGTTTGTTGTGCAAAACCTCCCAGTTGGCTTTAACCTGAATTTGCTGATACATGTTTGAATCCCACCCAAAAATAGTGGCAGTCTGGAGGTATGCAATGTCTGGTACTGTAGTTGTGAATCCTTCAAATGCTGCTTGAAAAACACAAAAAGAAAACAAAAAATAAGATATTTGTCATTTTTATGAGTTCCTGCTTTTCCTAGACTGGAGCCATCATCTCATTCCCTAGTTAGGCTTAGCCAGTATTTAGACTGGAAAATGTAACAGACATGAATATACTGTCTCAGGAACTACCATATCTGTGTGATTTTGGCTGCAACATTAATTGGTTTTTTAAAAAAGCTTAAGGTTTACTTGATAAACTGAGTGCTGAAATATGAAGCACAAAATATTTATTTCATTAAAAGAAAGACTCTTTTCACCACAACATGACCTTAAAATGGAAAAATTCAGGAGCTAAGATTGAACAATCTAAGAGTTCTTAGTTCCACAGCATGAGGTACTCTACAGCAGTGTTTCCCAACCTTGTGCCTCCAGATGTTTTGGGACTACAACTCCCATCATCCCTAGCTAGCAAGACCAGTGGTCAGGAATGATGGGAATTGTAGTCCAAAAACATCTGGAGGCACAAGGTTGGGAAACACTGCCCTACAGTATCATACTAAAGTTATTAGGTTTGAAATGTTGAAGGCATCCAGCAGTTTTATTTGTGATTTAAATTACTCAGAAATCATTTTAGAAATACATTAATGTATAACTTTGCTCAAAAGACACAAAATATTGTTGTGTGAGGTACATCATTTCCACAGAGAATATGTACTGCAGTTGTGTATTTTGAGCACTGTGCATTAAAAGTAAAAATTAAACATATTTCCCCTTTTTAAGAAGTCCCTCTGATCACAGACCGCCCCCCTTTCTTTTAAAATAATTATATTATTTTAATTATAAAAATTATAAAATAATAAAATAATTATATTATTTTAAAACAGGTTTTCATTAAGAGGAAGATAGATCATAATTTAAGGGCTTTTCCAGATGTAGTTTCTTCAGAGGGACTGAAACATCCAGTTATAATCACTGTTTGTCACAACTCAAAGCACCAACCCAAGATGCTGGAAAGTGGCAATTCTGATGTGAGAGCAATCACAACTGTTCAAGGCTTTTGTGACTGTACGCTGTGCTAGTGCCACAAGCAGTTGTTTCTGTATGAGCCATTTAGGGATGGGGAGAAATTTGATCTGGCTCACAATGAAAGGTGAACTTCCTGAATTCACATTTTCCAAAACAAGATGGGGACTGAAACACAGCCATCCTTCAAAATTCACACTTCTCTGAATTTTGCAATGCATTTCTCTAGCCAAGTAATGTAGAAAAATTCATAAACTAGTTTGAATTGTGCATATAAATGCAAATATACCTTTTTTTAAAAAAGGTATCCAAGTGCATTACAATAGGGGAAATTGCTTTGCTCACATGTGTATGTTAGGAGAAATCTGCAATACAATGCTGATGAATTTTCACGAAAGCTTACAAAAATTGCAAACCGGTGTGGCTATGTGTAGAACTGAATTGAAAAATGAGAAACTGAGATAAACCAAAATGTATAAATTCACATATCCCTACTGACACTGAAAAATGTTGTGAACAACCCTGGGAGTTTTCTTTTTTCTCTCCTGTTTTTCTAAGTATGTGTTTAGCTTTTCTCTGACTGAAAATTCTTAGGATTAACAGGGAGAAAATGAGGGAGGATAGCAACCCCACTTCTTCACTTTCTCCAGATGCTACAACAGGGCAAGTAGGCTCCTGGTTTCCAGATCCCATTGGAGGTGGCCAATATTTACCTTGAAACAGCAATGCTTCATAATGAACCAGACTGTAGTCAATGAGGCCCACTCTGATAAACTCACACTGGCAGCTGCTCCAAGATCTCAAGGGAAGCTATTTCCTGAGATCCTTTCAGATGAAGATGCCAGAACTAAATCTGGGACTGTCTACCGGTATGTGTATTATTCTCACCATACTATGGGTTCTACTTAGGGATGGACAGACCCACCCAGACTAAGGTCGTCCTGTTGCGTTTTTGCGCAAATTTTAGTGCTGAAATTCAAATGTTAACAAAAGCACTTATAAGGCAGTCTCTATTTTTCAAAAATATATATCCTGTTATAAAACTTTAGCAGAACTTTTCCAGCTGCTCACAAGCAGAAGCAGGCAGCGCTGCAAGCCTTGGACTGGTAAAGTGACCCACAGAACTGTATATTCTAAATTGTACTCCATGATCTGATGCAGGCCCTGATGTGCCCTGATCAGATCTTCTGGAACCCAAATTTTGTAGATGCCTCCACCATCCCTAGTCCTGCTCAAGGTTTTGAAAGATTCAGCTTCTGGCTTGCGGCTCCTGGAAAATTGCCCATGAAGAAACACAGTCCCCAGTCTGAAAAAGTTCCCGCACACCACTTACAAGGGGGTAAGCCCCACTGAACTCAGCAGAACATATGTTGAAGTAAACTTACATAGAATTGGCTGCAAGTGAGTGCAGTGTATTTCAGTGGTGAGAGCAAGCTAGAATGGCATTGGCGGTGAGGAGGTGTATGGTACTGGCAAGGGGTTCATACTCACAGAACATTTGTGGTGGAGTGGGAAGGTATTGCGCAAACCCCCAGTCATCCGTTATCCAAGAAGTTGCTCTTAAAATGATGCTGTGTTACGTTCATCATGTTTTGCTTGAGCACATCTGTCTCAGCCAGATTTCCACCCACAGTGATTGCAAAAACCTGCATAATTTTTTTGTTTCCTCCTCTCTCTCACTTTTTTCTTTTTTTTACCAGTTTCAGTGTTTGTTTTTAATATTTTGACAGCTTTTTTAAAAATGCCTCTTGTATCACTAAACACGTTTTTTTAAAAATTTCCGGCGTGACGTTGGTTAGTATTATCTTAACAGGTTTTTTTTCCTGTTTCAAAAAGTTTGCCTTTTAAATATATAGTAAGTGCTGGCTCTAATTGAAATTCCTTCATAGTCCCTTTCAGAATTGTCAAAATTCTAAAAGCTGTTGATGGGTGAAGCCTGGAAGTTGCCATGGCGACCGTCTCCCTTGCTAGGAAGACAGTTATCTTACAAGATCCTGACTGGACATCTTTGGCACCTGAGGAGCTTGCTGGTCTTTTTGAAAACAGATGCATGCTATTAAGCATAATATTTTATTTTATTTTAAAAGCGTCTAATATAACCCAGCAAGCATCAGTACATGAGAAGGAAGAAGAAGTGCAGACTTTCATATGAGGCTCTTCATTGTGGAAGATGAGAGAGGCACATGACAAATATGTTAATACCCGCTGATCTGATTTCACTGTTGACCTTTTTATGTGAATAGCTTCAGAATGGCATTAACATCAATCACTTCAACTGTGACAGAATACGAGGTGGGGTGACAGAGTCCTGATTCACTTGCGAGCTAACAAGATCTGTCTGGGAATAAGTCATAAATGAGCAGACGCAGCTCCAATGCACCCACACGTGTTTGCTTGGCTTTCCTGTTTAGCTCGCACTAGATAGTGGGATAAGTTAAATGGGACACCCACATGTGACCTGGCCCTGAATGGCTCTGAAACATTGCTGCCTTCTCTGCTCCCTCCACATGTTTCGACTTGGAGTACTCATTACATCCTAAACCTCAGTGAGTAAATCTGGGGCAGCACCAATTTAGACAGCAGGGGTGTGTGTGTGTGTGTGTGTGTGTGTGTGTGTGTGTGTGTGTGTGTGTGTGGAGGTGTTACTCTAAAGAACACTCCTCAATGCACACATATACACATACAGCCCTTCACACAGGAAACTAAATTCTAGCCTTTGTGGAATTTTAAATGTTTTTATTTGGTTCTAGCTTTTTTGGAATTCCTTTTCTTTAAAAAAAATTGGTAGGCAACAGCATGTTGTTAAATAATTCTGCTCCCCCCACTCCGCCAACTGCAGTGCCATGACCTAGACCAGGCATAGGCAACCTTGGCTCTTCAGATGTTTTGGAACTACAGCTCCCATGATCCCTAGCTAACAGGGCCAGTGGCCAGGGATCGTGGGAGTTGTAGTTCCAAAACATCTGGAGAGCCAAGGTCGCCTATGCCTGACCTAGACAGAGGCTCTAGGCCAGGCTTCCCCAAACTTCGGCCCTCCAGATGTTTTGGACTACAATTCCCATCTTCCCCGACCATTGGTCCTGTTAGCTAGGGATCATGGGAGTTGTAGGCCAAAACATCTGGAGGGCCGCAGTTTGGGGATGCCTGCTCTAGGCTGCTGTTGCCTGATCTTATTCATAATTACTGGGCTATCTCGCTAACATCTGCTGGCTTGCTTGTCATATCCGTAATATCTGGGCTTCATTGGCACTAGAAATTTGTACCTTTCTGTAGAACCAGAAGAAAATTGTTAGCCAGGACGTGTTTACAAGCTTCATCCATCAGCTCTTCATACTTCAGGTCATTCTCTTAAGTGATTTCCAGCTGGCAAGTCCTTTGAACTCTGCCAGACAGACTCTTCTACAGGTGTCAACTGTGTAGTAAAGTCAGTCACTAGAGTCAGTCCCGGCAGGTTTTGTTTTTGTTTTTGTTTCTGCAAAAAAACCTTTAAGTAAAAGTATTCTTGTGCTGCCTGGCAAGGTCCCCAAAATGGCTCCAAAAGTCCTTTGTTTCTAGCCATTTTCAAAGTGGTCACCTGTTACATGGATTTTGGCCACTCCTCAGAAGCAGGAAAATGGCTAGGGATGGAGACAGAACCTAATGGGTTGGGAGACTTGAGTGCCCTCTTTTTATAGGGAAACGACGCGTATTGGCAAAGCGTGTGGCCAGCTCACCTGGCGTCATGGTAATGAACTGAGAAGCCTTCGGAAAAGGCTATGTCAGGGAGGACTTAGGACCAGCTATTCAGGATAGGCTTAAAAAGGAATCAGTTATAGCAAGGGATACTTCTGCCTAGCAGCAGGCTTAAGACTGGGCTCTAGGGGAGGTGGATTTGGTCAGGCTAACTTGACTAGGCATTGGAAACTGACTAGCCATTAGAAATCCAACCAATTATAGATGCCATTTTTGTGTCACAGTCACACCGAACGTTTATGGCATGCACTGCTTGTAACTTTATGGAATAGTTAATCATTGTAGGCAAAGAGTGGCCTATGATATTTGCAATGCATGAACACAATGCACCTGAACTGGACAGAAGGGTGTACTTGTTATTCACAAACTGGACCATACAGGGAAACACAGCACTTTCTTAAATACAGAATAGCAGGGGGATACAAGCCTCTCTGACTTCACTAGCAAAAAGTGTCACTCCTTACCATAACGTGTGCACAACCACCTCTAAGTTGTCATTTCCATAACTGCAGAGGTCCAGATAATTCCAGTGCAGTGTTTTATTTACAAAATATTAAACAAAAGGAGCAGATTTTTTACACATATTCACACAAAAATGCTTTGGATGGGTTGGGGAACTCTAGTTTATGAAGGATGGCTCGCGTTTTATTTTATTAGCTGTGGCTGCGGGCAGTCTTGGACTAGAACTATTACAGTCCTTATACCCCCCACCCCCCAATTAATGAGCTCCATTGCCGCAGTATTTCCTTTTCAAAACTAATTTAGATATGTCAAGTCTGCAATTATTTTGAGAATGATGTGCCTTGATACTTATTCATCTTCCCTCCTCCTTGCTGAGAAAATAATACTGTCAGCTTTAAACACCCTTTGAAGTCTGCTTTAGATTTTGATTGGAATTTTGAAACAAAGTAACCAAAAGCTTCCCTTTCTCTCTCTCTCTCTCTCTCTCCCCCCCCCCCTCGCTCCAAGTTTTCTAGTTTATTACGGGCAATGAACATGGAACCTGTTTTTAGGCACACCAGCCACCATTGTCTCCCACACAACACTGTCAGGTTAATGGATTCAGAAGGAGAGAAAGAAAGCCTCATCATTCAGAATGGCTACCCGGCATTTGCGAGGCATTCTACTCCAGGTAAACGCCACGCCTGCAGTTTCCACCCACATGGTTAGGGAAGATCACACATTTATCTTGCAAATGGCAAAATCTTGCTTCTCCATCAGAGACATCAAGTACCCAAATATAGGCACAGTTTCTGACACATATGATCAGGCAATGCAAGTTAGGCTGGGTTTTGAAGTTCAAATAAGGTTTGAAATAAGGTTTTATTTTCAGTTCAAATTAACTGGGGATGGGGATAAGTGATTTTGATCTGAGTGTTGGGCAACAGGAGGGTCAAGCCATTTTCCCAGTCTAAATTGCTCCTGCTCCTCACCCGTCACTCCCAGCACTATTTCCCCAATCCCCCACCCAAATTGCTGTGGGGTTTTTTTTTTCATTGCAGGAGGCAATTTATATTATAAAAAATGGCACTAAATTTATCCACCAGTTTTGCTGGTCTGGTCAAAGCTGGAGACCCCATTGTTGATTTAAAGTCAAAATAAGAATGTCAGGATCTCCCATGAAATGTGTTATTTGGCCTTAGAATTCTCTCTCTTTCTCTCCCTCTTTTTCCCCATCTTACTTATTTTAGACCTAATTCCAGAAAAGCAGCTATGTTGAATGACCTTAAAAAGGGACTAGACAAATTCATGGCGCTTCCAGCTCAGCCTTCACAGTGGGGGGGCAGTAATGCTTCTGAACACTAGTTGCAGGAAACCGCAGAAGGGGAGAGTGCTCTTGTGCTTGGATCCTGCTCTCAGGTTTCCCTCAGGCATCTCGTTGCCCATTGTGAAAACAGAATGCTGGACCACTGGCCTGATCCAGCAGCCTTTTCTTATGTTCTTATGGCAGTCTGTTGCAGCAAAAGCATCCCCTTAAGACTAACCCAATATTACATAAACTGTGCACTGTTTCTAGACAGGAACTTTAGATTTCAGTGCAAGAGGCTGATACCAGACAGCATCTTCCAATAAACAGGGGAAAAACAGATCGGTCATTTCAAAAGCCCTTACAATGTCTTGGATTCTAAAAAGAGATACCCAAGAACTATTTTTGAAACAAATGCAGTTATCTGATCTGTCATAGTCGCATGACTATATAAAAAAATATGTTGCTTAAATTTAAGCCCTCCCTTTATGGAAAACCTTGATTAAAAATGAAATATTGACATTCTTTCATTTACCAACAAAATGTATCAGAGCTCAGGAAATAGTACTTGTTGTGTCTCTCCCCACCCTACTCTGGGAAGATGAAGCTTTTCCAGAAGTTGACAAGGCACTGAATGGAGTCCAAACAGCTCTCAGCAGAGCTTTAGCAACCTCAATTCATTATTTGAAATCAAGAGGACTGGAATCTTTGAGCTAGTATTACATCCAAGGTGATGACAAATGCAGTCATGCTGGAGTGATAATACGGGGATTCAATCTGGTCTTGTCTAGACCAGGGTATGTTAGAGATTAAAAGTCACAAAGGAAAAGTTCTTGTAATGCATTGCTGTCCTTGGGGAACTTTATTCCCATTTAAAGTCTGAAGATTGCTTGTAGCCTCTAGCTCAAACTGCTGTTAATAACGTCAGCACTGCCATTCAGCTCTGTCTGGTTGGAAGCTTGCAACCGGAAAACAATAGTCGAGACATCAAAGACAAAATTAGCAGTTCCAATTATCCTCCTTTATGGGCGTTTGGGGTAGCAGGATTGGTTAAGCAAAATAACAACAAAGCCATGAAAGAGAGTATGCTTTCAGTAAAGGGTTGCATATTTTGAAATGAGATTGGAATCCGCCTGATCTGGGTCTGTAACTATTTCCCATAGCAGACATTTGTATACAGTTATCACTTTGAGAAATATATGAATGGGGTCAATGCAAAGTGTCCTCACTGCACCATTTAGGGCTCATCCAGACTTCCACTTGTCCTGCTTTCCCCTGGGAAAACTTGATATTTACCACTGAATCAGAGCAAGCATCAATCGGGGCAAACATTTGCTCTGATTCAGCGTTCGAGTGAGTTTTCCTAGGGAAAGCGACAAAGCAAACAGAAATTCATTTGGGCCATGCTTTCTAGGTAAGGGACAACCAACAGTATAGGCAAGCCCTAAGTCATCATGGTCGGTACCTACCCTCCCTGGCAAGGTGTGGGGCTATTCATGCTGAACTCAGGGTGGGAAGAGAGAAGACCTATCTTGAAGGGAAATTATGAAGTATGGGGGAAATCATGGTTAGGAGAGGAGGATGGCAGTGAAGCCTTTTGCCCTATATGGTAAAATTTGTAGATATGGCACTATGCAATCCAAGCCTATCCTAGCTCTCTCAGAAATAAAAACTGAATTTAATGGAGCCTACTGCAAAGTAAGGTAAAGGTAAAGGGACCCCTGACCATTAGGTCCAGTCGTGACCGACTCTGGGGTTGCGGCGCTCATCTCGCATTATTATTTTTTTAAATATATTTTAATTAATTTTCCAATTAAAACCAATTATATCACATTCATTATTTCAAATTATACACATATATATCAATCAAACCGAATGTTATGCCAAATCATCTAGAAAAAATTTTCTAGCTCATCTCGCATTATTGGCCGAGGGAGCCGGCGTATAGCTTCCAGGTCATGTGGCCAGCATGACAAAGCCGCTTCTGGCAAACCAGAGCAGCACATGGAAACGCCGTTTACCTTCCCGCTATAGTGGTTCCTATTTATCTACTTGCATTTTTGATGTGCTTTCAAACTGCTAGGTTGGCAGGAGCTGGGACCAAGCAACGGGAGCTCACCCCGTCACGGGGATTCGAACCGCCAACCTTCTGATCAGCAAGCCCTAGGCTCAGTGGTTTAGCCCACAGCGCCACCTGGGTCCCTAATTATGCCTAAAACTGCGGCCTTACAGAACAATCCTATGCAGGTTAAGTTGGAAACAATTCCCACTGCACCCAATGATAGGATAGGATGCGGCCTAAGGCCATGGGACTTTTTTTTTAACTCAGCAAGACTCGCTTCCACTTGCTTTAGATCTGAATGTTTACAACTGCGGTGGGGCACCTCTGGTCCCGAGGCCCATTTGGCCCACCAGGCTGTTTTGGCTAAACCATAGCCACCTGCACTACATCATGTATGAATGACTATAAGCTCATGCCTTGTCGTATTATTGCATGGCATTTTGTCAACTCTTTAGTATCATGTTAATTTCTTTTTGGGTCCCTAACATTTTAAGAGCTGAGTGACAAGCAGAAATACAGCAGGTAAAGGTGCTCTCAACACTGCAGGTGCAGTGATGGAAAAAGCTTCACCTGCTGAATTTCCTCCTCCTGTACACCTTTTTAATGACACAAGATGTTTCTTTGGCTGGTAGCCTAGTGTAGCCTGCGTATTAAGTAAGCACAGCTGGCTCCCTGCAGTGACTGCAAGTAAATTGAGTAAATTGTTCCGAGAAAATGTTCACATCTTTCTCTGGGACAGTTCACATGCACCCAGCTTTCAATAATCTGTGTATTCCCCATGGGTTTCCTCCACCAACAGAGCTTCCAGGGAGCAGAAGGAAAGAGGCAGAGCTTAAGACGAATCTCATGCCTCATGAGATGATAGTACCATTGAGGTTGTAGCTGGAGAGCACATAGATTTCAGAGAATCATAACATGTGTGTCCAACAGCCACATCTTTCTTAATGTTGTGCAAATATGCTGAACTTTTAAAATATATATACAAACGATTAGACAAAGATGTAATTTCAAAAGAAATTGAACAACTATCATCTATATAAAATCTTAACTTCCTATGGACTAAATTATTGCCTCCTTTTAAATTTATACACATTCGCTGCAAACACTTACATTAACACAGCCGGGAATAACAACATCAAAATGGATTGAGCATCCATAGTATTTTTGACAACTGCAGTTATAATGTTGTGAAACAATGCCATAAAAGCAATGTGAGGAAATAAACATTTAGCTTATGTATTTCCTGAATATCTTTTTAAATAGAAAAGTTATGTGACTTCTGTTAACTTTGTTTGCTTTGAAGGCATGTTTCTCATAGAATGTTGGAACACAGTTCAGCAAACTCACTCGGAGTCAAATGTTTCCTGCAGAGTTCCAATATTCTGTCATCTCCCCCACAGCTGCTTTTCCTCAATTAAAACCAAACCAAACAACCAAGTCACATTTGAATCTAGTGTGCATCAAAGCCAAAGGGTGGTAACCAATGTATGTCAGAGGAGACCCATTGAAAATAATGGATATGACTGAGCTCCATTCATTTCACTGAAATAACTCAGAGTAGCACTTAGTTGGACACAACCCAATCTCTTTGAATCCACATCCTGTCAAGGGCTCTGATGACAGGTAATAAGGACTTAAAACTTGTTATGATGCTTAGCTTTGTATTGTAGGAATGAATCACCTAAATGTAGAGTTGGAAGGGACTCCAGGGGTCACCCACAGTCCAACCCTCTGCAATGGGTGTAGCCAGGATTTATTTTAAGGGGTACAGGCATTATGGGGTGTGTGAGAGAACCGAGTTATCTGTGATGCAATCGGTCAGTTAGTGAAGCATTTTTATTTATTTACTTGATTTATGGGGGCAGCTGCCCCCCTGCATCCCACTGGCTATGCCCATGTGCAGGAATCCTGCCTATAGCCATCCCTGGGTGGGTTTAAACCACAAACAGTCTGGTTTACATCCAGGAGCACTAACCAATTGCGCCAGAGGATCAGCAACTAAATGTTGTGGGGTATTCTTGCTCTTAAGGGCTCCAGCTATGCCATTTTTCAAGATATTCTGTTCATCTCCCCTCTAGCCAATGCAGCCAGCCAGTGTTTATCCCTATAGGACATGCTCTACTTCTGCAGACCATGAAGTTCCCCTGAGCCACTGAAAGCTCCCCTAGCTGCATCATACTCCGTTGTAGATGTTGCTGTATTTATTGATAGTTCTTTAGTGTGTTAATTTAAATGAACTTGCATTTGAGTCCGTTATAAACTACCTAATACCAATCTTTTGAATGGCAGGTGGTATATAAATGGTTTCAAATAAATAAAATTAATCTATACATAGATTGAGATCTAAAAAATAAATAACTGTGGCAAAATTCTAGAGGACATTCGATTTAGGCAATTTAAGGATTTCTGGTATTCAAAAGTCTAGCAAACTGCTGTTCTAGAAAGGATTCCCTACAACTTGGAAGAATCTAAAGGACATTCCGGTACTACAAGAGACCAGGGTGGGGTGGCGGTTGCTTGGTGGTGGTGGTGGTTGTTTTGCAGGTTGGCATGGCAGTTTGCCCATGGCCATATAGTCCCTCCTGTTTATTCCATCCTGTGGATTTTGTGAAAGTATGTTTAGGGAGACATGTGGTCTTTATATATCAGTGGGACTCCTAGTGATCAGGAAGCAAGGGAACCAAGGCTGTTAACTCTTCATCCCTCCTTTTTTTTAAATTTGGCAAGTCTTTATGTGAATTCCTTAGTTCCAGGCAATGCCTATTTGCATGAAAAATATTGCAATTGTTTTGTCTTCTCCTGCTGGATCTTATGTTACATATGATTGTTGTGCTCCTTTTTTATCGTTTCCTTTTTGTTGTGTTTAAAATGTTCTCTTTTTTGCTATAAACTAAATGAAACAATAAATTAATACATAATACATATCTGCAAAACCACAACCACAACTCATTTCAGTATTTTAGGTAACTTGGCACCTATTTAAACACTAGCAAATGAACAACCAGATTCTTACTCAGCCCCATTCATCTGCAATATTTGCGTTGAACTCAATTTCCTCCCAGTCTGAACCGAATTAAATCTAACCGCTGCATCATATTTGGAGTGGGGATCAGGTTGTTAAATTAACCATCAGGCCCCGTTGGTTAAGTGTTGCAACTGACATCAATGGTGCCAGTTTACCCTGCGTTCTGCAGTTTGCTACCATGCATGTCTGTTTACATTACTTCATGTCTAAATAAGGCACACATTCTTCTGCACCAATCATTTTCAATCCCAGTGTCCTTCTCCGTGATGCAAAAACAACAATATTTTTTCTGATGCGGAATAATATATACACACAATAAATGGAATTTAATTCAATTTATGTTCCACAATGGCCCATCAGATGCTTTTCACACAGAGAGAGACTGCTTGCTGCCCTCGAATTGTTTGACATTTTGATTGAATTCATTTCTCCATTCCATTGAGAATTGATGTTCTTGTTATATTGTCACACTCTATTATTCCCTTTGTTGTAATTTCACATTGCAGGTAGGTTCTCCTCTCTCTCTCTCTCTCTCTCTCTCTCTCTCTCTCTCTCTCTCTCTCTCTCTCTCTCTCTCTCTCTCTCTCTCCCCCCCCCCTCTCTCTCTCTACTTGGACATGCTCTTACAGCTCTGCAATCCAACCAAGTCAAAGCTAGCAGTGTTACTTTCCTGTGTTGCCAATGGTATTTACCTCACTTATATCAAACGTGAATCAAACAGATGAGCAGACTCTGCAAACATTTGGTTAACCTGAAATCTAGGTGAACGACACTGTTATCTAAGCCTGCTGAAATGCCACTCTTTGGAAGCAAGTTCTAATTTAGACTTGATTCTCCCTTTATTTATTTTTTAAGCTCAGGTGTGCATAGCTTAAAACACATGCACATCCCATCCAGTGGGAAAAGCTTCACATGCAGAAGAAGCTATTCGCCTCTTTAAAATTTCAGGCCTAAAATACAGATGGTGGAAATAGATGCAGACATGCCTTTTTTGTATGTAAAATGAGGTGCAGGAAATGCAATGAAATACTAAAGCCCCAAATGTTTAAGTGGAATGGTGTATATTGGGAACACCATTGTAAAAGCCTGCAAACACCCTCCAAACCTTGCTCAAACTCCAACTCTCCGCAGGTCTCAAAGGTCAGTGAAAGGGCTCCTCAGATTGCACTACTTGCAAAGGCTCGTGGGATTGCTAGACTCTGCCATTTTGCTGTTTTCATGCTCTTTTGGGACCATTTTTGCCACTTTGGGGGCCACTTCTGGGTTCATGGAAGTGCTCACAGTCACGCATGCCTTGAATGTGGGTAAATGGGGAGTTGGAATCCCCATGCAGCCGCCACTTTACATCTAAATAGGGGAGACCTGCACTGAAATGTGATCCTATCATGTGTGACTTGGAAGAATGCAAGTTGATTTGTGCTCTGGGCTATATATAGCTGAGTATTTTTTTTAAAAAAAAATTAAAATAATCTCCAAGGGTCTTCCTGCACAACATGCTAAAGGCTCCAGATGTTGATGTTCTCTAATGGAACATACATGGTAGAAGCATTCAGGTGTCTGTTTTGAGTCGAGCTAATGGTTTTGTTAAGAGCAAGTATCTATTTTTATAACCAGAAGAAAATCTTTTTTACACAGCTGACATACCAGTTGCAGCATTGTGTCCAGCATGGAATGTGTTTGAGTTCTGCAGGCACCTGTTGTCTAGTGTCCATGACGTCGATGATAATTTTTTCCTAGCATAATTTTTTTTCAAAGGAGCCTTTTTATTTTCTCATTTTAAAAGGCTGAGCATCTCCCTTGTACCACTTCAGCAGGAACACTGTGGGCTTGTTTGAAATGTCTGGTGAAGATGATAATAATGGCAATAATAATAATTTTAAAAGGCAAATATCAGCGAACAGGTCATCTGTACAGCCCCAACAGCAGCTATGCCCACCATAATTTATATGTTCCCCCTCATTTTAATTTTTTTCAGCTATATACTGCCCTGCCCTGTGGAAGAAGGGGTGATCTTTCTGCAACCCCATGCAGTATAGCTGGCCCCTCCTTTCTTACAAGGAAAGCAAAGTGCACTACTAATTCAAGTTGGGCTTCTAGTTTAAAGTATTTTTGAATTGCTTACAGATCATTTTGTTTTGTATCCTCATTTGAAAAGACCCATGGCTTGAGTAGAGGTGGATGGGATTAGGAAAAAATGGCAGAGGCTGGATGTGGCCCACAGGCTGCCAAGTGACAATTCCTGTTTTTGATGGTCATATTAAATTAATATAACTAATTCCAGGTGTGGGGCATTGGCCCTCATCAGTGACATCCTGTGTTGTTACAGGACCTTACACAGACCTTTCGCAACACATGGGTTGCCAAACCATTGTCTCAGATACAGAGGCCCAGTTCACATCTGTGGAATTCCATGCATTACTGGGCTGGTTCAACGTGTCCCTTCAGCTCCCTTTCATCCAGCAAGGAATGGCCAAGCTGAATGAATGGACAGGACAACAAAGCATGCAGTGAAATGGTTTGTTGAGAGTGACTGGGAATGTCACCTTGCAAGTTTTCTCCAGACACAACACATTACCACCTTGTTTCACAACTGGAAGAAGCTCTACTGAACTACTAATGAACAGGCAGCTAACAACTCCGCTTGATCACATGCACCCTAATCTGACTGAGGGCTGAACAAGACAGTTCAAAGACCTGTATGCGTGTTTCCTCCAGATGACCCTGCATATGCCAGGAACTTCAGTGCTGGTAGGCAGAGATTCCTGCCAATGTGTCTCAAGCTATGGGACCATTGTGCTACCGGATTCAAACACCAACTGGCCACATGTTGTGTTGACATGTGGACCAGATGGGGTGGTAAATTCCAGCTCCACCAATTCTCTGTAAGAATGCTCAACTGCTTCTACCAAGACATCTAGATATTACTCTTGAAACTGATGAAAGTACTCAGATTTCATCTTAGAAATGGGAGAGAAAGAGATGCTCTCTAGAATAAGACTGCTTTCAAATATTTAAAGTCAGACTAAACGGCACTCGAGGCATTTGCTTATGATTAACGACCAGCTGAGTGAAGTTGATACTCTGAGGTAACCCCAAGAAGTCATTAATTCTCTAGCAGGTCCCTAAGGAGCAGCCAGATCCTGTCACTCTCGTCTAACTGATGGTCTTGAGGGAGAGAAATATGAAAGTGATCTTTCCAGCTCTTTGTTTTTTTTCGTTAGATGCGCATTGCATGCAATGATTTACTGTGTCATGTTAAGAGAAATTAATCTAGAATTCACTGACCAGGTTGGAAGCCAGCAGAATGTCAAAACATTCAATCTAGTGTTCCATTTATGAACAGTGAAACGAGTTTCAATGTGTAAAAACAAAGGTGCCCAGAAGCCCCACCCTGACCTGAAAGCTCCAGCCACCTTCTATGTCTTGAGGTCTGGCTCTAACTCATCTGAGGTCATGGAAACATGCTGTGTACACCCTCAACGACATTATCTTCTCTACTGCCATTATGAATTAATTCACATTCAGCCATATACAGTCCACACCAATAGGTGCAGTGTGATGCAATGCATCCTGTGGGCTTTTGGGGGGGTTTTCTTCTCAATCACTTCTCCTTAGCCCTCCACTAGCCATTTCTATTCTGGGCATGCACATGAGTATTTTTGTTCCATATTTAAAATTCTGTTTCTGTTCAATATCCAACAGAATACAACAGTATGAAACATGTATATGAAAAAAAATTATCAAAGGCCTTGAGTGAGAGAATAAACATCAGGAGATGTACATATGTATGTAGGCTTATTAGTTTATTAGATTTATATCGGCACATGTACAGTAATATAAATATATAGAGTCAACATAGCAACAGAAGAATAGAAACAATACGAGAACAATATGAAAATGTGAAAAGAGTAGGTGAAATCAATCTGGTGAAATTTTAAAAAAATGAAATTAAGGTCCATTAAAAACCCCAAAGCAGCAGTAGAACAAATTTAGCTCATAAACCGAAGCCTGTTTGTCTCAGTCATGCCTGGTTTCAATGCATGCCTTTGATTTCACTCAGGCCTGCCCAATGCCTCTTTCACCAACTCATTGTCTGGAACTCAGGAAGACAGATAGATCCTATTGGGGGACAGGAGCTATCAGAGCAGTGGAGCTACCACCCTATCTGAAGCTCTGGTCACTCCTGCTGGTCAAAGCAGAAGGGGTGTGGGAGGGGTTTCATCCATTTTTGATGTGTCCACTCTAGTGCTGGTTCTCAGGGAGCTCTGGGTTCTGTGGTAGTCCCACCAGCAACAGCTTCCCACCTTCTCAGGTGGAACTTGGCCCTTCACAACAATGGAGCCCCCCAGCCGCCACCACAGCAGCAGCACTTCTTTCCACCAGCCATCAACACAGAGTCAGGATTAGGACTTCAGCCTAAATTATAAATTATAGTATAGATAGAAAGTGCCAAATTAGCATTTCTTATGCAATGTAAATAGTATATAATGTGATATGTTACAGGTAAGATATATAGGTGGACTTACTGAAAGCTCTAGATAAAACATTAAACAGCTATATGTTATTCTATGTTGCTGAGCATTTTAGTGACTTTTTTAAAACGACAACAACACCACTGGGTTGCACACCGATTTTTACTGGCCCTCATTAAATAACACTTCACAATACATGGTTCTCTACCACTTTAAATGGTGTGTACATTCTGTTTTAATCATTCATCACTCGTGAGGGGGGGGGGAAGATACCAAATCTTTTGACAATATACATCAGGGGTCGTCAAACTAAGGTCCGTGGGCCGGATCAGGCCCAATTGCCTTCAGGATTCAGCCTGCAGACTGTCCGTGGATCAGTGTGGGGATTCTGTTTGTTCGGGCTGCATCATTTTTTTCCTGCCCTATTCCATTTCCCTCCCCTCTCCCTCATACACACCACGGCAGTGCCTCCTCCCTCCCTCCTCCTGGCTTCTCCCCGCCCTGCCTAGAGGAGGAAGGAGGCTGGGCTGAGCTGGCTGCGCACCATTTTAAGCAGCCCCTCTCTGGAGCCAGCCCTTTCGTGCCACTCATCTTCCCTCCTCCGCTGCCGCCCAGGTGCTCCTGTGGACCAGAGAGCGGAGCGGATGAGCTCGCTCTGCCTACCCACGAGAAGCAGAAGCAGCGGTGGTGGCAGCCCCTGGGAAGGTAAGCGCAGCGGCTGGGGCTGGGGTGGGGAGGAGGACTACTTGCCCCCCTTGCCTCTTCTTCCAGTTCCCTCCCCGGTGCCGCTTCTCCATCCTGCCACAAGGTCTGAAGAACAGTGAACCAGCCCGTGGCTAAAAAAAATTGCCGAAACTTGATATACATCGTGAACAGCATCATGAAAGTGAGCTGGATTGTCCTTGTGAAAGGCTTTGTAGAGAGGAGAGGAGATTTGTACCTAGTCAAAGCTCATTAACTCAATATGAACATACTATAATTGGAATTAAAATTATTTGCAGGCGCTTTTATACAGTCTGTGGGTGTGTTTCCCCCAACCAATGTAGCCATCATTAAAATGTATATGTCTATCTTTTGTGTGTGACTTTGCATTCAAAGTCATGAAGGCCATATATATTAAACAAGCTGTTATAATAAATGGTGAGAAAATGTATGTTATTGTAGATATAGTAATTTTAAACTTGGAATTACCCTAATTACCTCCATCTTGTAGCTCACAGCTTTTCCCTTCAAGATGTCAAAAATAAATGATCAAACTTTGAGGGCAAAGTGTTGGAGCTTGCTGTTAAGAAGCTTGGTAATCAAGGACATGCTGAATCTGAAAGCAAAGATATTAAACAGAACTTCACTTCACTGACAGTTCCACGTAGATTTGAAAAGCAATTAAAGAATAATGAGAGAGGGAAAGAGAAGGTGTGTTGTTATTATCCCGCTATTCTTACCAGCATAACCTGTTGCTTATGTCCTTTTATAAGAAATTTTAGTGTCAAAATTAGATATTAATGTAAACATGCTGCAGCTGCTTGCAGTAGAGTGAAGCAACTGCCTCAGGCGGCGGGTTCGGAGGGGTGGAAAGCGACTAGAACAGTGTGCCAAGTGGTCTGTCCTGCAGCCCCTGAGCTAGCTTGCTGCCCTAGCATGACCAGTGCTCCAAGGAGGCGACCTGAGGCAACCTGCCTTGTGCAGCATGCTCCTGTCACTCCACTGGGGCATGGCCCCAGATCTGTGGGGGAAACGTTGGTGGCACATCTTGCCTCAGGTGCAAAAGGGTGTCAAGACTGGCCCATGGCTGCTGGGAACAGCTGTCATGCATCTAGTTGCTTGCTCAATGTTCTAATATTGTAAGTGTACCAGCCAAGGAGGTGGCGTGCGGAAACACAGAATGTCATGACATGAGGTCACAGGGAACATATGCTGGATTATACACATGTAGAAGTGAGAACCAGATGGATGGCTGCCATTTTCAGCACTGTCTGTGCATTCAGCACCATGCCTACTTTGGCTCTCAGCCTTTGAAGTGGTTTTCCAGAACTACAGCCTCGGGTCTTCTTTACGCACCCAAAAAGCTCACACCATGCTGCTTAGAGCAAATCTGAACATGGTGTAATAGCATTTGAGGATGTTGCCAATTTTCCATGAATGGAAAACATGTAAGTTCTGTGACTGCATCAGAATTATGCCAAAGGAGCCTCTGGATCAATATGCTGGTATATATACTGGAGTCTCCTTTGAACCCAGTTCTTCCTGATGTGTGGTGACTATGGGATGGGACGCCGACTAAACTTGATCATATAAAGTGCTTCTACTTATGATGGACTCTGTGGCCAACATATTTCGTACTTGCTGAAGGCATTTTGTGCAAGGAGTCAGTCGTTCATGCAAGTCATTTCAACTGGTAGCCAACATTGAAGAGATTCTTTTTGAAAATTAAGGCCAATGAGAACAGGACACAGAATCATCAAGAAGCAAAGTGAAAAGGATAGCAATTTGGGCTTCAACCATTGACATTTAATTTTGCACACAAGACAGGAAACATGTATAATTTAAATTTATTTCCTCCTATTATGCCTCCCCTGCAACAACAACAAAAAACCCTCAAGCAGATATTTTACCATGCTTGTTGGTACATTTGTGTACACATGACTGCAAGCTGTTCCTCAGTGCATGGTTCCAGACAACCTGTTGATTGAGCATTCATCCCGATCTGTTAAGTTAAAAAGTTACCAGAATTGTAAAGGCCTTAGCATTATAATAATAAAACCAATATTTCCATTTAGTTTACACTTTTTTGTAAGGTGATGGCTAATTTGAAGCGTTTGCCCGTTTTTTCATTTTATTGTCAGAACTACAGTGGTGGCAGGAGATCTATCTCTTTGAGACAGAATTGGAGTTTCTGTGGTTTCCTCAGGCTTACATTGTGGCCTCCCTTTATTTTATTTCTGAAACAGAAAAACATTTAAAGAACAAGGCCCATATAGACAGGCATATAACAGGAAATAAACGGCTCAGGCTTTTATCAAATGTGCTGTCATCTAGGAGGTGGGTGATGGAACTGATATACTGTCATCATAAAAAGCAACAGCCTCCCCACCATGTATAACAGGGTTGTTGTTGTTTACTATGCTTGTATTAAGAGCCCACTTTACTGTGATGGCTTTTTGTCTCGCTCCTTCCCAAATCCAAACCATTTTCAAAAAAGAATGACATTTTATACTGCCTTTCTTCCTCAATGTTTCCTCGGTTGTGTGAAGTAGGTCAGACTGAGAGATATTGACAGGCCCTAAAATCAACCTGCAAACCTGGGTACTTTACACCTGGGCACAGAAAACAATGGCTCAAGGGGCATTCAGGAGGGAACATACCGCAAGTGAATACCTGACTAGCACACAAAAAAATCCGCTAGCTGCCATGGTTCTGCATGTGTACAGATATACGGTAGTTCCACAGGAATCACACAAAACAATTATTGCAAAAGTTATTGCAGAGTCTTTGGTCATCTCATTATTTCCTTGGTTTTACAAAACTTTGTTATAGCTACAATTCCCTAGGCAATTTGATTGATTACCGACCAATTAATGATAAGGTGTTATGCTGACATCCCCCCCCTAAATCTGTTTTTAGTTGCAATGTGAAGTCACCACTTTTTGACCTTTTAAAATATTTGAAAACTGCTACTATAGCCACATGTCCTTCAGCCTTCCCTTCAAAACAGAACCTGTTCCCTCCAGTCTTGCCCTATCTGTCCCAGACCATTCAAGAACCTCAGCCCACAACCCCAAAGAGAGATGATTTGCTGCTGACATTCATCTCTGAGCAAATTTAATTGGTCCATGCACCAGGTAAGGCACATAGTTCCATAATTATAGAACACTTGCTTCATTTATGTGATGAAATCTGCATTTGAGGTAAGGTTTTGTTATTCAGTGAAGTTCAGAAATAAATCTGAACTGTTTTGATGTCTTCCAGAGTACTGTAAATGGACACCTTTTAAATAATTTTGATTCTTTCAAATAATGCTTTCCTTTCTTCTCCCTATTTTCCCCATTCCAATATGATGTGACACTGGGTTCTCCCAATCCCCCAATAAGGATGCAGGGAGACCGAAATGATTCTCCCCTTTGTACTCTTTTTATTAATCTCAGCTAGCCATTTTCACTCTCTTTGGTCGACGAGAAGAAACGGAATTCTAGTCTGCTGAAAGCAGCCAAAGAAACAGGAAGCATGTGAGTATATTTTCAAGCAGGCTGAGAAGTCAAAGAACACAACCGTGCAGCACCAGAAAAAGATGGCATTGATATATAATCATAGGGTGAGGTTTTATGGGGAATTAAATTTGGCACATGGCTTGTCATGTACATAGTAACTATTCAGCTACCGGATTAGTGTATAGACATATCAGTGCTGTGTGTATAACAAAACAATTCAAAACCAGAGGCAGACTGGCAGTCTGAGAAGACCACAGGGATGCAAAATGAGAACCAAAAGTTGGATGCACTTGCCCTTTAGCCTGAGCCATGTTTTCTCTTCATGTTTTTGCCTTGTTTATTGAAATTACCGTACTAGTGCACTATCTGTAAAATGGATTAGGTTGGCATCCTTCTATCTCGGGAGACAATGGAGGAGTCCGCCTTTGGGAGTGAAGTCAAACTGATGGAAAGTTGATGACTCCCAAATTATAAGAGATATAAGCAAAGGGAGTCTGAGGACTGGGTCTCCCCACTTTTGAAAATCCTCCATAAATAACATCCTTTCCTTTGTTCTCTTCCCCTTGCAAGCTTAAGCATTCTTCTTCATATGACTGAGAGATACGTTTGGCCCAAGTGACAGAACTACTTGAGATAGAAGTTAGAGATGATTACTTCACTTGATTATTCAGAGGCTAGTGACCAAGGCATGTAAGGTCCTGGATAACATTTGTATCACTGCAAAAACAAGCCCCAGAATATCTTCTTGCAATGGATTTTATATATTTGCAGTAGAAGTGAAGTTAGATTTCAATCTCAGGGTTGTTCAAGACCCAAGAGTTCAAGACCCAAGTTGGGTAAAAGATTCCTACATTGCAGGGGTTGGACTAAATGACCCTTGTGGTCCCTTCAATCTCTACAATTCTATTACAGTATTCTGTGGTCTTATCAGATTGATGATCTTTTGGCACTGAATCTGCTCATGGGTGGCTGTAGTTTTGTGTGACCCCTCCATCCATTCTTTTCTTTCAGTTTTTTTTAATGCTGTCATGTACTGAAACATATTTAAAAATAAAACGATGCATTTCTTGGTGTCACTTGCCCTTAAGGGCAGATTGTTAACATGCTGCAGAGGAAGCTGAGTACACAACTCCTGTTAATTAGAGCAGTGAATGATTTGCACAGACTAATTTATGCACTGGGGTAGCTCTCTTTCTTTGACATATTGTCCATGAGCAGATTATGAATGTATGGGATTCATTTCTTTGTTGATGACAAGTTCTTGGTCAGTAAAAGCTATTTTATATCAAAACACTTACCTGGGAGTAGATGTGTCAAGTATTGCACTGTGTGAATAGGCTGCATCTTTGTTAAGTGTCAGCTCCAAACATCTCTTTACCACGCTCAGAGAATGTGAATGTCAAAGACACAAAATATTAGGCACCTGCTTGGGGCTGCAATGCCTCCTTCTCTTACAGGACTTAACAGTGGGAAAGCAAGCTTCATTTCTGACAGTTCATTCCCACATTTATTTCCCGCCTTATTCTCCAAGGAACACAATGTGGCATCCATGGTTCTCTCTCTCCTCATTTAATTCCCACAACCATGTGAGGTAGGTTAGGCTGAGACGTGGTGGCTGGCCAAAGGTCACCCAGTGAGCTTCACTGCTGAATAGGGGCTTGAGCCCCGGTCTACCACTTCCTAGGCCAACACTATCACCCCACACAATCAACATAAATGTTCATTTGATCACAGACAATAAGCATCGTTGGCATAAGATGGTCACCAATCTGCTACAATGCCGTGATATCTGTATTTTGTTACACAACTGTAGCATATAGACTAGTGTAACTATTTAAAAAAAAACATGGGGCCGGGCTATGAACAGGACTATGTAGATGGCACATGCTTGACACTCAGTAGTTTGCGATGAAATTTAAAGAATTTGCTAAACAGACTGCAGCCTGGAACAACATTTAAAGTCAAAATGTGTCCCTTGCCCTGGCTACTGAAGTCAGGAACCACAGGTAAAGCGTCAGAGTCTTTTGCTATAATTGCAGAAAGATTGTGGGATGTGGGGGTGCTATGCAGGTGCCAACTTGAATAAAATATTGGGAGGGGGGCAGGTAAGCCCCACCCTGCATAATCAATCCTAAGATGTGACACATGCACACTATTTGAATGGCAATGCCCGTCAACTTTGGGGGACCTGGCTCCCACAAATATTTTATGGTGGGAGGGGTGACAGAACCTCATCCCCTAGGAGTTGGCTCCTACGTCTGTGACCGCTTTTAGGGTTGCCATATTTCAAAAAATGAAAGTCCGGACACAAAAGTTGTTGAGCTTTTGTTTTGGCGAAGTTGAGCTACACTCTCTTTAATAATCCACCTCTCATACTGTATTTCATTTCTCTTTTACAAATATGTAAGCATATTATCTTCCAATGAGTTCACCCCTGGAGATTTTGCTGGGATTTTCAGCAAACCCTCTAGGCAGAAGGAAGGAAGCGACTTTTGCCAGACTACAATGGTTCTTTGAAGGCACTGATGACCCTCAACCCCGATAACTAATATGTAGCCAACAAACAAGCATAATCACATAGTCATAAAATATGCTTAGCTTGCAAAGCAGAGCAACTCCACCAAGGTAAATTGGAGAGAAAATTTGATCGTTTTATATTGCTTAAATTCCCATGAATTTAGCCACATTACAGGTAAATAGGATGCAGTAAATAGCAACCAAATGAATTTGGGTTCATTAATGAATTCACTCTTGCGAACTGAGCTGCACAGAAGACGGCTGATGGCCCAAGGCTGATCTGCACTGCTGCTTTACCACATTACTAAGCTCAAGTTGATTTAATACACAGCTGGCCTTCGGTGTCTCCTCATTGACATGTCAGAGAATGGGGGAGGGTAAAGTAGGAGACTCTGTTGCTGGAGTAGGAATTGTTCTTGTTTGAAATGGGAGAAACTTCCTTGCTGTATCTTGTTAGCAATGCAAAACCAGGGAGCAGAATGTGGATGGAGAATCCTTATTAACTCCCCAACTGAGCCATCACTTTTCATGTGGTCTCAGATCATCGAGCCTTATGTCTATCCTTAACTTTTCCTCCTTGCAATTATCCATTTCTGAAAGTGTTTCTCCCAAGAGATTTCTGTGCAAAGGAATGGGCTTATCCGGAAAGTTTACAAAAAGCAAACCCAACCCGCAACAAATTTATGTGGCCATAATTCTGAGACACATGCAAATAGCGGGGAAACGGGATGGAAAAGTATTAGAAATGAAGAAAAAGTATTTTACTGTGAGCAGCAAAGGAGAGAGGGAAAAGAAGCATCTTGGGGGGGGGCAGAAAGTCAATTTTTAAATTGGTGTTAATTCAAATTAATTTGTTTAAAATTTAGAAAACTAATAAAAAATTAATTAGTAAAAAAAGAAAAGAAAAGAAAGTGGGAAACAGTAAAGTGGGTCAGAGTCAGGAACATTGGAGACATAGGGCCAGATTCAACCAACTCAGTGTGGTTGTAGCAGTTAGTGCAAGGACATCACTAGCACAATAAGGGTCCCCCCCCCTGCATCCCCCATCCACTCTGGACCACTAGAACACAAATGTGGGAGAGGAAAGGGAAGATTGTTCCATTTGTCAAGCAGAAAGACTCAGCATTCACCTCCAATTCTCTGCTGGAAACTTCTGTGTCTTGCAGTTGAGGCTGAGGTGCTGTGACCCCTGAAGGCCCCGGATCTTCCTGCTTTTTTATCTCATTGTCCACTGACACAGCCTCCTCCTCTGCAACATTTGCTTTTCAGAGCACCAGGTCCTCTCAAGAGGATTGTCCAGTTACGATATCTTATGTGGTGTCCAAATCAATGCAGCTTTGAAATGTTCCACCATCTTGATTCAAAAGGACACCCGACCCTAGGCAAATATATGTCCAAATGCATAGAGAACAGCTAGACAGATAAACAACTTTCCAAAATATATAGTAGAAGTAAAAAGTCTATTAATTAATATGTATATAGAGATACAAGGTCATTAACCTTGTCATACCTCGGGTTAAGTACGCTTCAGTTTGAGTACAGTACTTTCAATTTAAGTACTCTGCGGACCCATCTGGAACAAATTAATCCACTTTCCATTACTTTCAATGGGGAATGTTCGCTTCAGGTTAGGTATGCTTCAGGTTAAGTACGGACTTCCGGAACCAATTAAGTACTTAACCCGAGGTATCACTGTATACACTTTGGGAAATGATTATATGTGGGGGCCTACAGTTGTTGGACATGTAAGCCCTATTTGTTGGCATCCATCTGCTTTGAGGGGCAATAGAGTGTGCCTCCGGGGGTGAAGTCAAACCTCTGAGAATCACAGTGCCTGCTATAGCTGCAGAGACGGGTAACTCATAACTGCTGCCTCCCACGTTAGCTGCACCGAAGTGACCTCCCTGGGGCACAAGCTTGGGCTATGTGTATGGAGAGCTTTGCTGTCCGGATGACAAGACCCCCCTCCCTTCTGTCTCGCTGATGTGGTTCAAAGGAAAGCAGAGCAATACATTTGGCAACAACTTGGCTGCAGGAGTTGCCATAAGGAAGTGTACAAGATGCCATCCAACCATCTTAGGAACTCCACTCCAGGTTCCCTCCTTAGCTGTTTCTTCTCCTAAAGATGTCCCACAAGGCAGCAGGTAGTAGGCCCTCTATGCAATTGTTGAACCCAACCATGTAGATGTCTGGAATGCTTGGAGGCAGGGAAGGCACCCATGGAACATGAAGTGATTCTGCTCACCTATTAGATGTAGGCTGTACATACTTAGACCTCATTCCCACTGGGAATTACATTAACTACATTAAATTGGTTTGGTAAGTTGTGCTGGCTGTTCCTTCTAACTCTCAGCACTGGCTCTAAAACAGGTCCTCATTGGAGGTTCCATGACTCCCTGTGTGACAAATTGAAGCACTTTTAAAATGTTTATTCCTGCCCGGCTGGCAAAGAGTTAACCCACCTCCGGCCTGACTGGCATAGAACTCTGATGGGGGCGGGACTGTGCCCGGTTTTAAAAAAAAGGAGGGAGAGTCGGTTTGGTCAGTTAGGAGGGAGAGGGAGGAAGGTGTGGTGTGGTGTTATGAGGTGGCTTGTATGAAGACAGTTAAGAGGCTAGGAAAACTTAAAGTTAAATGTTTGACTGAGTTTATTTTGTACAACTGGAACAAAGCTAATTAATAAATGACACGTTAAAGAATCACTTATGTTTTTAACACAATAAAACTTCATCTCTGTTTTTGCCAACAAGAGGTCCGTCTGTATTTTTCCAGCGAGGTACCAGGACTCACAGCCGTGGTGACTCAAGAGAGGGCAAAACTCACCTCAGGCAGGGAGGTGGTGGTTTGTGTCCTGAAGTTACACGGAGGAGGCTTAGAAGGGTAACCTGAGGTGCCAAGAAGTTGCCAGAGTGCATAGGGCAAACTTCTACAGTGGGGGAATCCAACTGAGGGAGACCCTTTACTGGAGGCAAGAGGTTATTCCTGGGGGACAGCCTAGAGTTTCTTAAGGTACCAGGTCACGCAGGCTGGAAGGCTCTCCTTACTTAGAAACCCATTAGTAAAAGGGGTTTATTTTTGAGGCGGCAGGACCAGAGGGTGGGTGTTTTCCCCTCTGGATTCCTGTGTCGCAGTGATAGTAAGGCAGAGTGGGACACGGGTCGTCACACCCTGTCTAGTGCCTAAAGACAAAATTCAGAAGACTGGGAAGCAGTGCTAGAAATAAAAGACTCCATTCAGCAAGTTTTGATGTATTTTCCCGCTGTGTTTACTGTCTGCCCTGTAGGTTCCTGGCTCCCCTTAATTTGCCACACAAATAGGGTATTGCCATGTGGGGATCAGGTGCATGGAGTGGGGGAACTACTATGTGGACATATCCACTGTTGATCAATGGAAAAAGAACTGGAAGCAATACGAATGACACCAGAATAGCAGGAGTTATAATGCACTCATGGAACTTGCATGCTGCAGCATATTTCTCCCCAGTAGTTGTTTAAAAATGGGGGTGGTAGTGTGCAAGTCAATGAATCTCTCTGTTTTCCAATGAGGTAAATTATATTTCAGTAATAGGTCTGTGGAGTGTTTATTCACTTGAATGGATTTATTTAACAGATATTGGGCCCAGAGGATTTACCTGCAGGATATGCAGAGATTACTGAGCAGCGCAAATGGTCATTCAGCAAATACATCCTGCAATAAACAGGAACTTATATCTGTATTACTAGTAGAACAGAGCCAGACTAGCCCAGTGAATAGAGCTTTGGTCTTGAATCTGGAAAATCTGGCAAACTGAAACAGCAGCTCAGCCTTGGACTTATTTGGTATCCCTGGGGCAATGACTCTCCTCTTGGCTGAAGACTATTAGCAACTCATTTCAGAGAGTTGTAGTAGTGATCAGCGAAATCAGATTTTAGAATATTTTACCCACTAATAAAATGATTATTTGAGATTATATAATGCCAAAATTCTACTTGTGATTGTCATCCCAGTTAGTGTTGCAGCCACAGAGTGATGCATATGCTTCATAAATAATATTTATGTTATTACCATTTGTGAGCACGTTTCCAATAATGTCCACAGGGAGCATTGTGGCAGAATGCATGCAAATGATCATGAAAGTCTCAGGAGCTTTTCTGTGGCCTCCAAAACCAGCTCAGCACCAGGTCAATATAAACATATTTTGGTAACCATCTAACATGGAATCATTAAGCACCTATCAAGGATGGGGTAGCAGTGGATTTCCTGCACTGGCAATGATTTAGACTAGCTAGCCTATGATTTTATGTGACCTTCCAGCCATGTGATGAGTGGGTAGCCATGTTCACTTCTGGTTTATTTCTTTTGCAGCCACACTATGGTACATATGACTACAGCAGCCTCGGGAACCATACGTATTCCTAGTCTTTGGCTGATTGGACTTGCCTGTTTTGTTTACTACTATTATTTCTGGTATAATACAACTTATGGCAGGTGCAGTATTAAATATTGCCTGGAGGTTCTTCAGAAGTCTTTCTATGCTGAACATTCTGGTATTAATCTGTCTTTGTCTGGTGTAACAGGGAAAGAAACAGCCTTAGGATCTCTGCTTGTAGTCAGCCACTACCTGTGGTCATGAATGAATTTGCCATGCAGGCTCGTTCACAAACATGGGTTGAGCATTAGCATGCAACGTTGTGAGTGATGCAGATGGAACATCACTACAAACATTATTTACTACAATGCGGTGGATGGGTAGAAGTTGCTGATCACAAATCCAAGTGCTAGTGTGATGTGTCCGTTAGAGACTGCCCTTTGTGACATACAATTAATGCTTTAATACCCGCTATCTGGAGTAAACATGTAAGTCACAATCCACCTATAGCCATGCACAACAAACTGTGAAGAAATGGACACCTGGGACAGTAAATGTGAATGTGGATTCCCTTGTACATTGTAAGATGCATAAGAAGGCACATTCCTATCCTTAGGGTCTCATCATGTGCTTAATACCAAGTGTGCATTGTTCTGTGAATGCTCCTCTGACCTGGATGTAGGGTTCACACTCAGCAGTCAAAATATTTATTCATATAAAAATAAATAGAAACATGAATTTATTTTCCCTGACCAGCTTTAATCTGTCCTTTTACTGACGTTTGATCAAAGTGTGACACCAGAATAGCAGGAGTTATAATGCGCTCATGGAACTTGCATGCTGCAGCATATTTCTCCCCAGTAGTTGTTTAAAAATGGGGGTGGTAGTGTGCAAGTCAATGAATCTCTCTGTTTTCCAATGAGGTAAATTATATTTCAGTAATAGGTCTGTGGAGTGTTTATTCACTTGAATGGATTTATTTAACAGATATTGGGCCCAGAGGATTTACCTGCAGGATATGCAGAGATTACTGAGCAGCGCAAATGGTCATTCAGCAAATACATCCTGCAATAAACAGGAACTTATATCTGTATTACTAGTAGAACAGAGCCAGACTAGCCCAGTGAATAGAGCTTTGGTCTTGAATCTGGAAAATCTGGCAAACTGAAACAGCAGCTCAGCCTTGGACTTATTTGGTATCCCTGGGGCAATGACTCTCCTCTTGGCTGAAGACTATTAGCAACTCATTTCAGAGAGTTGTAGTAGTGATCAGCGAAATCAGATTTTAGAATATTTTACCCACTAATAAAATGATTATTTGAGATTATATAATGCCAAAATTCTACTTGTGATTGTCATCCCAGTTAGTGTTGCAGCCACAGAGTGATGCATATGCTTCATAAATAATATTTATGTTATTACCATTTGTGAGCACGTTTCCAATAATGTCCACAGGGAGCATTGTGGCAGAATGCATGCAAATGATCATGAAAGTCTCAGGAGCTTTTCTGTGGCCTCCAAAACCAGCTCAGCACCAGGTCAATATAAACATATTTTGGTAACCATCTAACATGGAATCATTAAGCACCTATCAAGGATGGGGTAGCAGTGGATTTCCTGCACTGGCAATGATTTAGACTAGCTAGCCTATGATTTTATGTGACCTTCCAGCCATGTGATGAGTGGGTAGCCATGTTCACTTCTGGTTTATTTCTTTTGCAGCCACACTATGGTACATATGACTACAGCAGCCTCGGGAACCATGCGTATTCCTAGTCTTTGGCTGATTGGACTTGCCTGTTTTGTTTACTACTATTATTTCTGGTATAATACAACTTATGGCAGGTGCAGTATTAAATATTGCCTGGAGGTTCTTCAGAAGTCTTTCTATGCTGAACATTCTGGTATTAATCTGTCTTTGTCTGGTGTAACAGGGAAAGAAACAGCCTTAGGATCTCTGCTTGTAGTCAGCCACTACCTGTGGTCATGAATGAATTTGCCATGCAGGCTCGTTCACAAACATGGGTTGAGCATTAGCATGCAACGTTGTGAGTGATGCAGATGGAACATCACTACAAACATTATTTACTACAATGCGGTGGATGGGTAGAAGTTGCTGATCACAAATCCAAGTGCTAGTGTGATGTGTCCGTTAGAGACTGCCCTTTGTGACATACAATTAATGCTTTAATACCCGCTATCTGGAGTAAACATGTAAGTCACAATCCACCTATAGCCATGCACAACAAACTGTGAAGAAATGGACACCTGGGACAGTAAATGTGAATGTGGATTCCCTTGTACATTGTAAGATGCATAAGAAGGCACATTCCTATCCTTAGGGTCTCATCATGTGCTTAATACCAAGTGTGCATTGTTCTGTGAATGCTCCTCTGACCTGGATGTAGGGTTCACACTCAGCAGTCAAAATATTTATTCATATAAAAATAAATAGAAACATGAATTTATTTTCCCTGACCAGCTTTAATCTGTCCTTTTACTGACGTTTGATCAAAGTTACTGTAATTTTGTATGTTCTGTACCGCCTTGCTGTATTTTTATGTAAAGTGTGGTTTATACTTATGTCAATAAATAAAATGAACTTGCTATAGGTCTGTTGGTAGAACATAAGACTGTTAATCCGAGGGTCATGGATTTGAGCCCCACCTTGGGTAAAAGATTCCTGCATTGCAGGGGGCTAGACAAGATGACCCTTGTGGTCCCTTCCAACTCTACAGTTCTATGATTCTGACTCTGCTTTTAAGTGGCATTTACTATAAGGAAGTGGCACTAACTGAGTTTTCATTTTGCTCATAATTGTGATGGATGGCACAGACGTTGACTTTTAGACACCTTTGTCTATTTTCATCCAATCACATTTTAAAGTTGTACAAAATTATGGGGTTTAATCTTTCACCTTCCCACACTACCTTTTAAAAAATTAATTTACATTTGCACAGTGTAGGTTTGTGAGGAATTATAGTCAGGGTCAGACTGTAAGATGCACCTTTAATGAATGTTGTATGTAATTATCTAATGCTTCTTTTAGCCTGGAAACCAGCTGTTTTATTAAAGCTTTAGGCAGCATTCATAATTCACTAATGGTTGATCTGTGCAACTGAAAATTGGTCCTGATTGCACAGTGAGCTCAGTGCTCAACTGGCACTGGCCATGAGGCTGTCTGAACACTTTGTTCTGTGGCCAGATTGAATTTCAGCAGAGAGGAAGAGGAAAGTGGTTATCATCTCCATGTGGAATGAAAAAATAATAATCTGGCTGCATGACAGAGCAAGCAGATGACAGTGTTGGCCCTATAACCATCTCTAACAAGTGCCGATATGGTGTCAAGTCATGACCTCATGGTCTGCTTCCTCCTCCTCAGAGGACAATGCTATGGATTTGGGAGAAGAATGAGAGTCCTCACTGCCCCGGAAGCTCAACACAGGAGGATGCCATTCTGCCAGCACCTCTTTGCCCTGACACCTGAAGACTCCAGCCAGAAGTTCCCATGGAACCACAGTCTTCCCCAATGCTGTAGCGACCAAGAGCTCTTAAAGAGGCAACTAACTTTCTCATCAGTGAACAGAACCTGGCACCCGACAGTTTGACCATAGTACACTTTTGCTTTCGCAGCTGCACTGGCTTCATTCCGCTTCCAGGTGCAGTAGGTGGTGTTGGATTTAACCTTTAAAACCACAAAAGGCTTAAGATCAGGCTACCAGAAAGACCATCTCTGAACCTTAGGATTTTCCAAACCCTACTTCCAGACCCCCACCAAATGAAGAATGGAGGGAAATAACCAGGGAATGAGACCTTTTAGTACTGGCACCCAGGTTACGGAATAGCCTTGGCAGGGAGATTCACCTGACACCAGTTTTGTGGTCTTTTTGAGGCCAGGTGAAGACCTTTCTGTTCACCCAGACCTAAAATGGAGCTTACCAGAACATTATTTATTGTGTATTTATTATTTTCTTTAAATACATACAGAATATAATAAATACATTTTAAAAATTAAACTAATAAAGGAAAAGAAAAGGGAATTCAAAACAATGTACAAAAATCAACATACTTAACTGTGGAGATCTGCCATTTTCAGAAAAACATCTGTTTTTTTTAAAAAAGAAAAATAGTGGCAGAGCGTGTTTAAAAATCTTTCTTACATACAAAAACTTCCATTAAAATATGTAATGTAACTAATAAGAATGTCAAGGAAAAGCAAAGATAAGCATAAGCCAACCCTAGACATCCCTGCTATTTGTCTGCCCTGGAGCAAAGCTAGATGCAGGTGCACCTTTTTTAACTTTTAGGGGAGATTCTGACCCCAACAGGTAGCTAAATTCACACGGTCAGCGCCAGGGGTTGTGTCTATGGGTTTCAGAGCTACGGAGCCAAGAGGACGCCACTCAAACAAAGAAAAATAAAGTCAGGAGACAGCCTGAACTATCTTCCTCGGGGATTGCGTTGCAGGTACAGAGCGATGGTACACCTGCATTCAGATTCCGAATAAAAACTTTCCAGCGATCAAGGATGTTTTGCACAGCTGGTTCGCGCCCATCTCGAAGCATATTAAGTGGGAGAAGTGGTATGAATGAATGAATCGACCCTACGATTTTATTACTGAGGGGCTAAAATAAAAAAAAATAAAAAAACGGAGTGGAGTGGAAGGGGCGGAGGGAAACCACCTCGGTTGGTTGAACCAAGGAGGAACTCCATTGCCATCTCCCGTCCACAAGGAGCACAGCAGCTTCCCTGCGGCGGCGTGCTTTTGCAAGGGCTCGGCTAAATCAGGTATTGTGCGAGTGAGAGACCAAACGCCTGAACTTCTCCCAATACTGAATAGAGGCTGGCCGGCGACAGCCGCAGGAGAGCAAGCGGGCTGCATGCACCATGCAGAGCCTTCCCTCTGGGAGACAGACATACAGACGGCGCGAGGCGAAAGGCGGTCACGTGGGTTAGCAACAGGCAGCAGCCAGTTAGAAAAGAGGCTGTCAGGGGCGGGCTGTGCTCGGAGCATGATAGCTGATTGGGCGGAGTGTGTGTCTTTTTTCCTCTTCCCTGCAGAGTTTTGGGATGGGAAGCGTCCTTGTGTTATATGTGTCTCAAAGAAGAATGTGAGGACGCATACGTGTGGCTTTCTGTCAATAATCCCCCCACCACACACCTAATAATAATAATAATAATAGAGGCCAAGCAGCTTGTTGCAGTTCTGGCAGAAGAGGCAGCTTCAAGAGAGCCTTAAAAGAAAAAAATGAGCACAAAACTTCTTCCTGTCAGGGACAAAATCAGCCCCCGAGATGGAAAAATCTGTAGGGAGGGACACATTAAGGAAGTACTGTAACCAGCTGTTGGCAATGGCTGTTAGGCCTCTGTTGAGAAGGGCATCTTCCGGCACATGCAAGAGGTTTCATGGTTTGCAGCTGACAATGAAAAGAGCCTGCGTCGCTTTTACCTTTTCAATGGTTGGTAGGAGAAGAAGGCGCAGGAGGGTAGTTGCAATGAATCCAGCGTATTTTTGTATAGGCACCTAAAAGGGCTCTGCCTTCTTATCGTTCTTTATATTTAAACCAGAATTGGACCAATGAAGCCTTCGCATATTATTTTATCACATTTATAGCCCACCTTTCCTCCAAAGATCGCAAGGTGGTGTATGCAGTTCTGCTCCTCCTCGTTTTATCCTCCCAAGAACCCTGCAAGGCAGGCTAGGAAAGAGACAGTGAGTGAGGAAGAAAGGAAGAAAGACTTCAAATAGAGGACTGTTCTCTGTAAGGAAACATGACCACCCTGTTCTCTCCTCTCAGTGCGATTACTCTTTCCATGTTAGGTTTGAGATTTCCATTCCTCGGGGAGTGATTGTCTGACAAGGGATGAATTATTTGATCTATGAGGCACTATTATAGTCTGGGATACTTCTGATCAAGGATTATGCATTTAAAACAAGGGATACCTGTGACGGAATGCTTTGCGTTGGTGTGGACAGGTCAGTCTATTTCCATCCAGTTCATTCATAAATCCATATTGTGCTGTCTCCACATAAATCTGTTTTTTGGAAGAAGAAAAACCTACAGTAATGAGTAGTTAGATATGTATTACCGTAGCACAAAATATCTATTTAAATTGTGTGTTTTATCTCAATGTACAGATTTCTAAATGCATTATATCTTGTATTAAAACTTTGGGGAAAGTTTGGAATCTGAAAAGTGAACAAATGAAAGTCTCCTCTCTCCCTAAAGATAAAAAAAGTTCATTTCCAGTGTTCAAAGCACTTAATGTACATTATCTCAATAATCCTTACAGCATACACATAAGGTAGTTTAGTATCGCTCCCATCTTGAGGATTCACAATGAATTAAAACCATTTATAAGCCACATTTAAGCACCATTAGAACATACTTCCTACCGGTAGACCACCTGGCTAACTGGAGCAGGAGCAATAAATAAATAAATGCAATGCCCCAAAGTGCAGGGGGCTGTATTCGCACTGTACTGCACAGCAGAGTAACAATTGTCTCATAGACCGAACTTGATTTGTGGCACACTTAGCAAAACGTAGCTGTCACTGTTCTACTTCCTATTTCCTGTCTTTTTTCTCATGAAGTTGATTGTACCTGCAGCCCATTTTTCTTAAATCTCAGCAGGAACTGCCTGGCTGTGTTGTGGAGGTTTATCATATGTATTCTGCTGTATTCTTCAGGAGGGTCATATATTGTTCTTACCCCCGACGTGTGTAAAGTTTGACCTTCATTTCCCTATGGTCACCTTGAAAAAATACTGACATTTTTCCACCCCAAAAAAGAAAAAGAAAAAATGCAGTCCTTTCAAAGTGGCTACAGACTTGGCAGGCTCCAATGCTCTTTCCATTCATGCAGCCTCCAAACACAGTCATTCATACCTATAAGGAAGGAAGTGTCAGGTTATGCACAGATATTTTGACATGCGCTTATTCAAACCCTGAGTTCTCAAAGGAAGCAGATTTGTGCCGTAATATTTGTACTGCTTTTAAAATGTATACAACTGAGGTGCCAACATTATGCTTGGCCCTGCGTGGGAGCACAACTATTTAAAAGTAAACCACAAATGCTAAGTATAATAGGAATCCCTTTATCAAGTGCCTTGGATTACTGCAATATCGTCTTTGTGGGGCTCACCTGAGGTTGGCCCAGAAACTGCAGTTAGTACAAAATGCAGGGGCTTGAGTGTTCACTGGGCCCAGAATATTGGCACCATGTTACATTGCTGATGCTGAAAAGTTTGCACTGGCTGCCAGTTAGCTGCCAGGAAAAATTTAAGATAGGTACCTTATGCAGATGGGGATCAGAATACCATACTTAGAATAAAATCTCAACACTATTCTATGCAGTTGACCACTTCGCTGTGCAGTAGAGCACCTCCTGCAAACACCAGCTTATCAAGAGGTCCATTCTGCACAATGTAAGAAACAGTCTTTACTGTGGCAAAACCTACCCTTTGGAATTCCCTCCTGTAACATACACGACAAATCTCATCTCTATTCCCTTTTTGGAGCTCACAGAAGACCTTTGTCCAACAAGACTTTTAAAGCAGAGATTTTTATCCCAGTCTGTATCTATATTGGACTCGATTTTTATTGTTAAATTGCTTTGGGGTGTCTTGTGGCAAGCAATTCTTAACTGAAATAAATAAAAGAAATAAATCTAGAGGTCTTTGGGTAATGTATGAAATATGCCCACAATAAGCAGGAGTCCAGAACAGGGATTTATAATGGAGAATTAGATTTCCTCATGCAATGATGATAATCATAGGAATACTTTTTTTTTGTTTTATTGCAGTTAAACAGTAAAAAACACAACAGAATAAAGCAACCAGCACTGAGTAAAATGGATTAAAAGCCTAGATAAATACGATGTTTGTGTCTGACATTGAAAACAAAACAAAAATAGTAGCAGGTAAATGTTTTTGTAGAGGGAGTTCTAAGGGTACCGCAGCAGAGAAGGCCCTGTTCCCTGTCATCACCTGCTTCACTTCTAAAAGAAGAGCAAGGTGAAGCTGATTTTAAGGCTTGCAGTCCAATTCATTTATACTGTGGGTGTGAAGGGTATGCTACAGAATCTTCAACACAGAAAACTAGCTCTGGAGCCAAGGTCACGTGCCATGAGAGCAACAGGGCCTTCCACACCCACTGAATTAAACTTTAACATCTCTGTCCAGAAGACTAGAAAAAGAAAGGCTGAGTAGGGTGGTGTCTGTGAGCAACTCGTGGTTAACTTATGGTTTATTAAACAAATCATAGTGTGAACAAACCATGGCTTAGCATTATGTGCACACCAGGCCATTGCATAAGAAAAACGTATGAGGGCAATACCTTTATTAGGCCAACCAAAATGTCACGAAATAGTATGCTATCTTTGGAGTTCTTCAGAACTCATTCAGACTGGATGCTAACAAAAACAGAAGGGAAGGAAGACAGAGAGTGAGAAAAAACTGGCTGGTGCTCAAGCCATCCGTGGCTGCATCTAGTGAAAGTCTTAAGATGGAGTATATGAGGAAGTAGAAAAGAGATCCTTTAAGTGCTATGCAGGCATCAGATTTGCATGAAGACTAAAGCAAATGACTTGGTGACTCCGTTATATATCTACAGCTGGATTGGCAGACAGGGGGACAGATAGCTAAGATTCAGCCTTGAGAGATGTAGGCATTTGCTTTGACACAGTACAAGACTAGTAATTTATCAAAACCATTCATCAGGGAAAAGTAGGACAGGGACTAATCTCAGAGAGTCTGGGCCAGCCTGGCCTTTTTACTTCCTGGATACATCGCTGGGCTCAGGAATAGAGTGGTAGACAAGAGACGGACAAGGAGAGGGAACCGGAGGGTAACTGGGGAACAGGGGCTGGAGGAGGCTAGTACTTTCCCTCCCCTGATTTGGGTGCCCAGCTGAGGAAGCAGGACCCTCATCTCCTATTTTCCTTCCTAGGGAAAGAAGCACAGCAGTGAAATCCAGGAAGGGCATCAACCCACCACTAGGAATGGAGGAACTGGAGTTAGAATAGGAGCACACAGCCTGGTTGCCCTGCCAGCACTCCCATCACTGGGAATAGATGCCTCCTCCCTAACACAGTGAGTATCTGCATGTTCAGCCGTCTTGCAGGGCATGAGAGTGTTGCATATGAGCACACCTTGCTCCATCTATAAAACCTTGGTGGGTGGGCATGCTGCCCCATTGGGACAACTCTGTTACTTCTATGCACTTGTGACCTCACTGTGCTCATTTTGGACACCTTAAACTTGGACCACTGCTTGTAGCTCAGCTAGCCTTGCCTTTCCCATCATTTAGTATAAGTGTAGCTGCTGATGTGACCCCTGGAGGTTGCAACTGGAGACCGGAGGAGGTACCCACATAAGAAGAGGGGGAGCACGGTGTTGCTTTCAAGCGAAGGTGGAGGTTTGCTTGTGGGGCCACTGCAAACCTTGTGAGGGTTGGCGCTCCAAATGCCCACACAAGCTGGGTTGGGTCACTTCGGGCTTAAAGGAGTAACATCAAATGGGCTGTTTGGTTTCTGAAACCATGGACTGAACTGCAGATTGAATTAGGGATCCTGCCCTCAATCCAAAAACCTTATTCTTCTTGCATAAGCAGCATCTTGAGAACTGCTATAGAACCGGCCTGTTAGAGTACTGCACAGGCTCCTCTAGCACTTCTGCAAGCATTGCCAGAGGAGCACTAGTAACCCTTTGCTTTCCGCTCATGCTCCTTTGCACCCAACAATCTTTTCTATATTTAGTGGACTTGCTATACTTCACAATCCCTTTTGTGCAGGGAGTGCTTGTGTGGATGTTACAAAGGAGGCCTTGCCCAACCCTGGTATCCTCCAGATGTTTTGGAAATGCAAATCCCACCAGCCAGGCTGTTAAAAACCAATTCATATAACAAACATACAATAAATGGCATATTAAATGAATTCACTAATAAAAAACCACAAAAGATAAAGCAGCAAACAAACAGAAACCGGGAATGGTTTGCCAACATGGTAAACTATTTGTTCAGACTGAATCCAAAAGGTTTTGTCTCTTTGGTCCATTGATTTCTAGGAAACAGTGTTGATTTTTAATAAAATACATTCCTGCTACTCCACTACTTAAACTACTTAAAACATTTAATAGACTTCTGAATCTGTATAAGCTTTTATTGGTTTTAAAATCCAAACAGCAGACGAAACTTCCAATAAACAATAAAAAAAGATTCTAAGATGAAGAAACATCCCAAAATAAAACACAGTTCTTTACAGACGTTTACTGAGGGCAGTAAAAGGGGGAAATACCAGACAAGCAACAAGCATTGCATTATGTGTTTATCCTTTCAATGTGACTGTAGGAAACAAGGACAATATTGCCTGGATTCAGGAAATTTCAGAGACATTCAACTTCAGAACTTCCACTTTCTTCAAAATGTTCATGTTTATTGGAAAATACGTTCCCTTTGATAAGCTCAAATATGGAACTGCAATTCTATGCATGCATGTCAGAAAAATAGTTAGTTATCTAGGCTTTGCTCTATGCAAAGGGCAGCATCCAATAATGTCTGTCCACTTTCACAATGGAAAGTCAGTTGCACAATAGGACTTCCGGTTTCTCTGATCCCCGCCCCCCCCCCGCACTTCTCGCCTCCTGCACATCTTCGAAAATCTGCTTGGAAGGGTTAGGAGACCTTCTGGAGCATGTTGGGGGGATGCAGGAGTGGATGGGCCCTGTTTAGACTAGGTTTTCTGTTATCCTGGGCAAAGACCCACACGCACACCTCAACACATTTGTTCATTAAGGACATAAAAAGGAGTTTGAAAAAGGCTAGAAAAGAGTCGGTCTCTCCAAATAGTAAAATTGTGTGTGTATCTGGCTTTCATTCAACCTTAAGTATATCTCCTCAGAAAGTAATACTGTAGATCATTTGAGAAATTTTAAGAAGTATTATGATTGTATGATTAATAATAATAATAATAATAATAATAATAATAATAATAATAATGGAAACTGTGTTAATGATCAGGCACATTCCAGAGAGTAAGCCCCATTGAACTCAGTGGGACTTACTTCTGAGTAAAAATGTTTTCAAAAATATGATATAATATTGTCCTACACAAGTCAAGGCCAGCCCAAACATTGTGGCACCTGAGATGAATCACAAAATGGCATCTGTCCACCCCCACCCCCCGCCCAACCACCCCAACCACCACCAGGGAAGAAGGTGTACATCAGGAACAAGAGGATGGGTAAAGATCTACATTGGGATCTGCTGCCCTCATGGAAGGGCATCCCTGCCAGCCTGCCTCCTCTTCTTGAGCCACTTTACTGGCATGGCTGAGACAAATACCTTGTGGTCCCCCTCAGCCTTTTAATGGCAACGGACTATTTGTACAGCCTGCAACTTTTCACCTGGCAGAGTACCCACCAATTTTCCCTTCCTCAGAATTGTAGGGCAGAATATCATTGTTTTCCCTTGCTATACAAATTAATTTTCTACCGCCAATTATATGATGTGGATGGATCAGGGAATCATATCAGTCGTACATTTTCATTATTAACATATGCACTTCCATAATATGTTTCCCCTTGTGCCATATATGTTCCTTGCTCATATAAAACCTATTGGAAGGGAGTCAACAGCACCCATGTTATAATTTTGAATGCTATATCTATTACCAAATACAGCCACCTGTGTAAAACTAGTAAATTTGCATTGTGACTACCTGAGTGCCAATCCCTAATGATGTGCACCATACACAAACCACCCTGGAAAAATGAAAACATACAATTACTCTTTCTTCATTGGCAGCCTTTATCTCAGAATAATTTCTGTTCAGAAATTTGGGTCTATCAACAATGGAAATGGTCACATATCTGAACAGGTCCTAATGCATATGTTCACGTCACATCTCCAGGGTGAAATTTAGTGATAATTCAACTAATCTATATAAGGGGATCTGTTTTTGCAAATTTATAATTTCCAAAGGGCACATCTGCTAACATTCTATTATAATTTTCTTAACTCCATTTCTTTCATTAAGGAGCTAATTTTGCTCCCAAGTGGATCATTAGCTTTTTACCCATTTTGATTAATTTAATTTGTACTATGAAGAGCTACCTACGGCTTTATGAACTGAATGGGAACTTTACCATGTGTTGTAACCTAGTCTTTCACCATGAGAAATCTTGTCAAATCTAATTGCATTTAAAGGAATTGAAATTCATTTCATGTGACATTATTTCAAAAGCTATAAGAAGCAAGCAAGATCTGCACCACACTCATCACATTGCACTCTTCATGAGATCTGGGCAGGACATGTCTCTGGAGTGTGTCGGAGTAGCTCAGAAATCCCTGATAGAAAGGGATGCTTTGCTAACCTAAGGAACACTCAAATGAAAATGAACATCTGAAGCTCTATTCCAGTCGCCACATGAACTTTCTGGCAAAAACTGGAAAATCTCTCCCATTGATTTCCACTGATGTCATAGATTCAGTCGTAGTGAAGCTTTTGACATTTATATCATAAAGTAACATTATGACAGCTTGTCACTAAGGACAGTCATGCACAAACTACACGTTTCAGTTCTTGAATAACATCCCAGAATGCACTTTGTTTCTCAGGGCTGGGCCTACTCAGAAAAAAAACACGGAAGTGCCTACACATTTTGACAAGTCTGCCAGCCCGTTTCTCCATGATTACATGTGTAACGAGAAATAAAAAGGAATGGTAGAGGTAGGACAGAATTTTCACAAGCATGTGTGGAACAAGGCAAATCTTGGCTGAAATTGCAGCAAGCGGCAGAGGATTCAATTTCAATTGTAGGCAACTACAAGATTTCTGATCACCCACAAAAAAACAACAACACGTGTATCTGAAAGCGCCCTTAAATAGATCAAATAAGGTGTGCACAGTTATTAAATGCAGAGGGGCAGAATTTGGTTCCTCCCTGTTTAGAGAGGCTTTTAATGTTTAATCGATTATTTTATTTTTCTGTTGGAAGCCGCCCAGAGTGGCTGGTGGTATTACTACTACTACCACCAAGTTAACAGTGATTTCATAATTTGTTTTCCATTCTTCCTGTGTTCATATCAAACCCTAGTCATGGGAGGCTTTCCTTTCTTCCAGAATGAGGGTTACTGCAAAGTCCTGGGCTTCAGATAAACATTATGAGTTCCATTATTTAGGCATAGACACACATCAATTAGCCTGGTGGCCAGGATGCAGGCAGCTCTGATCCCATTATCTCAAAAAAAAAACCTTCTGATATTTTTTTCTTTACAAATGTTATCTTAAACATCTTTTTCAGTTCTTTATATATCATTTCCCACTAAGCTTTAACCTTATTGCAAGACTACCACATATGGGAAAAGGTACCTTCTTTCTCTTTACATTTCCAACACATACTTGATTTTGATTTATTCATTTTTGCCAACCTACTAGGTGTTAGGTATCATCTATATAACATTTTCATACAATTTTCTCTTATACCATAGCTTGCGGTAAATTTTGTATCCATATTCCACAATTGTTCCCATGCCTCCATTTCTGTATTATGACCAATATCTATTGCCCAATGTATCACTGAAGATTTCACTTGTTTGTCTTTTGTCTCCCAGAACACAGTCAGCTCTGTTCCCATTATCCCCAAAAGAAAAGCTTCTGGGGTTTTTCCAGTTCTTTATATATCATTTCCCACTAAGCTTTAACCTTATTGCAAGACCATCACATATGGGAAAAGGTACCTTCTTTCTCTTTACAGTTCCAACATTTATTTAATTTTGGTTCATACATTTTTGCCAACCTACAAGGTGTTAGGTACCATCTTTATAATTTTTCATATAATTTTCTCTTATTCCATAGCATGCTGTAAAATAATTTTATATCCATATTCCACAATTGTTCCCATGCCTCCATTTCTATATTGTGACCAATATCTGCGTATTGCCCAATGTGTATATATTTATATATCCAGATTCTGATCTTAACGACCTCCTGGGTGTTGCCTGCTAGGCCTGTCTGATGCTAAATCAGTTAACCTCCCTAGCCTATTTATCTTGGCTGACCATCTCTGTACACGGCTCCATGAAGATATTTCATCTGGCAGCCTTGAAAGTTTTCCTTTCATTGTAACTCCGCTTTTTCTCAGGGTGCACGCACACACACACCCTAGTGAATTATTTCTATAATGAGATAAAGATCTCTAGCCAAGGAATGATTCTTATTATAAAGTCCCCATGTTCCTCTAGGAGACCTCCCCTGGGTATATATTAAAACCAGAATGATCCCACACAATAATTTAAATCTACAAAACTCAATTCATTTCATACTTCCCCCCAGGCATTTGTCTTACAAGTGACCTAATAATGATGCATTGTGACAGTCTCCAAAGAGTACATGGGAACACAGTGCAACTATTCCCCAACATTTTCAGGAAGCAGTTTTTATGTGTTCCAATTTGAGAGGAGAGACTTTAAAATCTGAAAGGCTGAATTCTTTATTCTCATATGGGAAGGAGCCTGGTAAAAATAAATTGGGTGTTCCAAGCGACTTGCAGGTTACCAAGAGGTTGCAAATCTTTAATATATAATCTATATAGTTCAGTATAAACCTTAGGGATACTCATACCTGAAAAACATATTAAAGGTCAAATTCCTAGCTAGCACACAGTTTGCCAGATGTTGCGTCTTTTAAGGGTTGTCTCATATTTTAGAAGCTTTTTTCATAATGCAGAATTAGACATGCGGATAATGCTTATCACAGCTCCAATGAGTGACGGGAACGCGGTAGTTAGTTGGAACATACACACATATCACATGGAATGTTTAGTTGTAACAGAACTCTGGTGACCTTTAGGAGGAAACACTTTTTCAGTGGAGAACAGGTGGCACAGTGGCAAGAAAGTTGGGCCCAGGTATGGGAAACCTAGCTATGATGCTTGAGCTTTTTAAAGTTCCGTTAGAGCAGGCTTCCTCAAACTCGGCCCTCCAGATGTTTTGAGACTACAATCCCCATCATCCCTGACCACTGGTCCTGCTAACTAGGGATCATGGGAGTT